>NC_053129.1:18667248-19267248 GCF_010015445.1 Perca fluviatilis
ACATTTTTTGGAACCATTCCAACCAGTTATATTTGGGCACTTTGGTTGAAAGAAACCCAAATTTATGATATAGAAACTTTGAAAACGGGTCAAATTTGACCCGAGGACAACAGGAGGGTTAAAGGTTCACTGTAACGTTAGCTAGCTAGCTAGTTAACGTGATTTTGTTTAAGCTTCAGTTGTTTGACAATGAATGCGAGAAACTGCCGTTTCTAGCTAGCTAGTGTTAGCATTAATTAACTGTTATTAGCTAACATAGCTATAACGTTAGCTACCTCTCGATAAAAAAAATCGATCGAAAATTGATCCGTATTTAAAAGTAATATTAATTGTTTAACAGGCATCGAATTTTTTAACAGGCACAAAACGTCTGTTATTGTTGAGAGTAGAGAAACAGCCGCCTACCTGAGCGAATTGTGTCACTTTCTGAAACGTGTTTAAAAAAAAAAAAAAAAAGATTAATGTTTAGGTTTAACCACAGGAAACCAACGGTTGTTGCTATAGGGAGTTAAAATAAAATAAATTATTTATATATATATATACATATATATATATACATATATATATATATATATATATATATATATATATATATATATATATATATATATATATATATATATATATATATATATATATATATATATATATATATATATATATATATATATAGATATATATATATATACATATATATGTGGCCTCCGTATGTTTGTCTTTACAATAGCTGACCCATAGAAATAAAATAGATTTCTATGAGATGACCACATATTAATCAATGAGGTCGAACTGATTTATCGGGTCTGCTGCAAATTATGCAGTTCACAAAACCTTCCACTAGATGGAGATGTTGACCGCAGTCTGAGCTGAGGCAGCCATAGGCTACTCCCTGGCTACTACACAGTAGATACCATTCAGGACAATACCGTACACCATCTCCCCGTTAAACTTTATGTTCCAAGAGTGCGTTAATAATCTCCATCAAAATAATAATTGTGAGTGTGAGAAATCAGAAATAGTTTTTCTAGGACATGACTCATTTTAATGGTGACCTTTTCCTGCTTTCCGAAATAAAATGTCAATCAGTGTAGTGAAGGTGAGGTTCTGTTGTCTTCCTTCAGCAACAATTTGTAATAACATTACAATAATAATCATTGTGCGATTGTGGCTCAGGAGGTAGAGCCTGTCCTCCTTTAATCACAAGGTTGACAGCCCAAACTTTGGCTCCTCCTATCCAAGTGTCAAAGTGTCCTGTGTGAATGGGTGAATGAGAGGCAAAAATTGTGAAGCACGGAAAGGTAGAAAGGCGTTCTATACATTCAGACCATTTACCATTATATAACACATGACTAGAAACAATGCTACTAAGTGATTTTTAAAGTACTTAAGTTAAAACAAAGATCAAGGCATGTAAGGGGGTTAAAGAAAGTGGATACATTCCAAAATCTAGCAATAATTCGGCAATTATCAAGCCTGGAGATAATAAAACCTTGTTTCTGAGTTTGCAATTACTATTTGCAAATGAAAGTAAAGCCCTGATTTTGGCAACGTTCCTCAGCTGAAGAAATATGATTGCACAACTTATGTCACTTGATAGTTCTCATGCCATGACTGGGAGGAACAAATACAAGGATTCATTTCACTGAAAAACATGTGAGATATGGCTTGTCTGATGGAGTAAAAAAACAAAAAAAAACAAGACATGCTCTTTCTTGTAGTTAGAAAATAAAATTTTATCTATTCAGGGTAACAGAGTCATACATAGCAGATACAGGTCCAGAACAGACATTGAAAATACTGCTCAGCTGAAAAGATTTCTGCTTGTTTTCACAGCTGTTTGACAGCGCAACATGACAGACACAGACTGAAAAGATTGAAAAGACAAATCACATCAAGTGATTAACAGGCATTTCATATATGTTTATGTATACAAAGCAGTATAAAACAAGTACAATAATGGACAGACAACAAGTCCAAAAAACAAGGGTGTAAACATTTTGTGTATATGTGCTTTTCATGACGCCAGCGTCACCACAAATCGGATCAACCGGTAACTGCCATCGTCGAGGCAGGGTATAGAAATCAACATTACAAAAAAAACAACAACTCTACTCCATCTGGTGTACTTGTATTGGGTATTGTATCCTAAAAACTCTACACCTGTATATTTCAGCTAGCATACAAAGGAAAGCTGCAGAACACTAAGCCTTTGTGGGCCTCTACATTGAAACAATGCCACACAATCTACTCAGGGCTTTTGTAACAGAGCACCATATTGATATTAGTGTGTTTCCTCAGCATTGTTTTCAGTCGTACTGTTTCCATTGGTCCCTTTATGTAGAGATGGTTGAAGTAACAACTAGGCACAGCGGGTGTCAACAACAACACTTAATGCGGAGATGAAACTGGGTATTTCCAGTCTTCCAATGGACAGAGCCAGCTCATGTAGCAGTACTATGGACGCCCTACAACCATAGGTCTTTGGGCAGAGTCTCCAAAAGTCTTCAGCTTGGAGCTCAAGTGCTTGTTTAGAAATGTATTGCCAGTTACGTTTTCGTGTAAATGGCTGCCACGGTGGTGCCAGTTTGGGCGTCAGGGACTCCGCATCCTGGTTTCCTGGTTTCACTTGGTGTCGGCGGACAGCTGCTCCAGCAGGGGGTTGGCCTCACTCTCGGGTGTTTTGACGCTGTCGGTCCTCACGATGCAGGTGGGCCGGTGGAGATTGAGCATCACCATTAGCTGCTGCCTCTCCAGACGGAGCTCCTCGATTTGGGCCTTTAGGTCAGAGTTCACCATCTCCAGACGCTCCGATTCCTGGACAGAGACGTTGAATTATTAGATACTACTGGACAAATAAATTGTTGACTACTTCAAAGTTGTTCATCCTAAACCTGTCAGGTTTTTTTTTTATAACTTCTGAAAACCCTGACTTGAAGTTGGGGCTGGGCATTATATCGATGTTATATCGATATTGTGATATGTGTCTAGATATCGTCTTAGATTTTGGATATCGTGATAGTTTTAAAGGCTGCATTACAGTAAAGTGATGTCATTATCTGAACTTACCAGACTGTTCTGGCTGTTCTATTATTTGCCTTTTCCCAACTTAGACATTATGTCCACATTACCGATGATTATTTATCTAAAATCTAAGTGTGAAGAGATGTTGTTAAAGCACCAACTGTCAACCCTAGAATATCGCCGCAATATCGATATCGAGGTATTTGGTCAAGAATATCGTGATATCTGAATTTCTCCCGATCACCCAGCCCTACTTGAAGTTGTACAATAATCTCGATTGTTTAAACCAGGCTTGTATTAGCCTGATCGTGTTAGCTCTGAGTTGGGTTGAATGGCTTAAATCAGCGTTTCATGGTAGCTGAAGTCAGTCTATTCTTGGCTACCTCTCTTAGCTGCCCATCAGTATGCAGTGCTGTGTCATGAACTCACCCTTTGAAGGAAGTCAGTCCGTTCCTTCTTTTTGTTTCGGCATCGCGCTGCTGCTACCTTGTTTTTCTCTCGTCTCCGTTTCCTCCTTTCCTCATCTTCATCCATCTGCAAACACAATGTATTGTTAATATAAGAAACAGGCATTATATGACTATTTTATATGAAAATGACTTTCTAAATTATATCAACCTATAACCAACAGTGGTGAACACCTAGACGGGAGAGAAAAAGAACTGTTGCAAACTCTACAGTAATTCTTGTTGTGAGCACTAGAGGGGGCAAAATTCAACTTACAAAATGACTATACCAGTTTATCATGCCCACATACTGTAAATATGTATACTTAGCACTTTAATCTAGTTTTAGGTAAGCTAGTTTAAAATGGCAGAGTCCCATAACCAATGCATCTACTGACAATAATATTTTATAGAATAGAGAGATACTATTTTATATATACCAAGCCTGCTGTTGGGACATTTAAATTGTAATTCATTGTAAAAACCCTTTTTATGAGCAACTGGCACCAGAGTATAAAATCCCTTCAGTCATTATAAACTGCTCTCTTTCTTATTCTTTTCATCATTTCAGATTATGAATATAAATCAGAGCGGCTTGCATGTGACACTGAAATGAATCTTTCGGTTCATTACTGAGAAATGTTAGCGGGAGACTGATGTCCTTTTTTAAGAAAATGCCTTGAAAGAAGGCTTTGAAACATCCTGAATCTAATACCCTCCTAATTCTCTCTACCCTCTGACTCAATGTAAATCTCTCACGCAGCCTTCTTCTGCACTATTTTGTCTTTTCTCCTCTCTTCCTCCTCACCTCTGTCTTGATGGCCAGCGGCCTCTTCCCCAGCCTCCCGAGGAAATGCAGCGGGGACAGCATGGTGCCCAGTTGGCGAAAGTCCGCCAGCTTGAGCTGATCAGTTAGTGTGGTGGCCGAGATGCCCGCCAGCGGGCCCAGGCAGGGCAGGGAGCCTGCCGCCAGCGAAGGGTCAGGTATCTGTCCCGGCATCATGTCCGACCCGGCCACCACCGCCGCTATGGGGAGAGAGCAAAGAGAAAGGGAACAATTAGGACAAGTGAATATGTAAAAACAACTCGCTGACGAGGAAAATTCAATGCAACTTTTTCAGTACATGCAGTGGAAAGCAGGTATTCACACACCTTTTAATATTCTAGTTTTTATTGTGTATAGTTTGTAGTATAGATATGTTTTTTGCTTTTGCTTTTTTGGGGGGAGGGGGGCTTTTTTGTATGTTTTGTTTATTTTTATATAGATTTTAGACTTTTCATTCTCTGGTCGTGACATGAGGCTGTTCCATGATTATACTGCAGCCATCTGACAGTATCTTTTATCCCAATTGCGCTCTTAAAGTGTTGGCTTTCCACCCACAAAAAGATTAATTTACTGTCTTCTGTCCTTGTCATCAAACATCTCTCTAAATACGGGTTGCTGTTTCCAAGAATGCATTCAAACATTGACAGCTTTGACAGCTGTGTTATCTTCTTAGTGAGCAGCCGGTGAAAAAACAAACTTCACACCGTCGGCAGCTACACACTCATCTCTGTAGTTTCACATGCAAAGGGAAGCCATGAAACCCTTGAGTGTGATCGCATAAATCAAGGGCTATCTTCTACACTGGTGCTTCTAATAATTTACAGAGGTTTTTGTCTGAAATGTTCAGATGTTCAGTTTTTCGTGAAGAGGATTCAAAGGCTATCAAAAGCACTTGTGTCAAAAGAGAGCGGGGTAACGCTCATGCATTCCACTGCCACCCTCTTTCAACAATTTTGGGTCGTTCAGCTGGGTTGACCACAGCACTTTTTTAATGTAATCAGGGAGGAATGAGGGACAGAGGGGAGAAAAAGGAGAACACGTGCAGGCCTAAAGGAAGTGGCTGGAGAATTAAGACGTCTCTCTAATTACTGTAAGACCGAGAGTTGGAAAACTTCTGATGGCCAAATAAAAAACAAATGTTACAGATGGGAACAGTGAAACATGAGCCGACGGTACCCTGCCCATCCCTGCAATCTCTGAGGAGAGGCAGGGTGAGACCAGTGAATTTTAGAAAAGTCAAACAACAAATTGTTTCTCTAGTATTTATGTAGAATAATACACACTTACAATACATTTAGTAAAGTTAAATTAAAGTAAAAAATATATATATTCAGTAGCTTAAAGATAGAGGCAAACATTCAGCTGCAATTACACATTTTCTACTGATGAAATGTTACACTAAATAGAAACAGAATCACTTTGTGAGTCAGATTTAGTTTTTGACAAAACCCCTGCATGACTGATGCAACTGAACAACTGACACAGCTAGGATTACCCGCTAAACCCAAAGCTACGAGGAGTTTTTAAAAGATGGATGATATCAGTGTGACTTCTAAATAACAGCATCTGCCTCCAGAGTAATGGGCCGAAGCTGAACCTCTGAAGGTTGAGCACAAACCGAACAAAGCCCCTCTCATGTGGAACCCACAAAGACGAGTATTGTGAGGTGCTGCGGAAACAGCTGACTTTGCTGGTGGGTGACTAGCTGACAGGCCGACTGTATTGTAAGTTAAACCAAGTTTTTCTTTCTTTGCTGCTTTTTTTTTTTTGGCATGGCTGAAAGACTTGCTCTATTACAAAAGTCATAGAGGAGGTCATGAAAAAAAACAAGGTTATGTAACTCTATTCTAATGTACTCCACCCTGGTTATGGGCTGGTCTCAAAGTGTTTTCACAGTTGGACTGGAGTTTACTGTCGAGCATGGTGGAAACCAAATCAGCCCACTTTTAGCAAGAGGGAATCAATTCTGAAGCGCAATAGTGGGGCTTCTCTAAATGATTTAGACTCTTGAGATATATCTGTCACATTATGCTTCAATTTCATTTTTCTTGTCTGAATTAGAACTCGTAGGTTTAACAATCAGTAGGCACAAAGTGATGGGTACTTTTGGTGGGAGATTACTGCATTTAGTGTCTAAAATTCCTTTTTTAATTATCCTCTATTAATTATCTAAAACATGAAGTATTACAGACAGTGCACTGACTGTCTGTCACATCTCTGCACTACTTTTGACCTGTTCCTTACCACCTCCAGTCTGCATGATTTATTCGCTTCAAGGACAAGTTAGTGTGTGGAGCCAGTGTCCAATGAGGCATTTTATTATTTAAATCCTGACAGCCCCCTCCCTCTTTTTCTCCCTCTCTCCCACTGTATGTATACTCCCATTTACACTGCACTTGGCAGCAGCCTGTTGTTTTTTCTGGACAGGAAAAGAACAAGACAGCCCTGGTAAAAATCTCTCTCAGACAAAATTCCCTCTCTCTCAAACTCCCTGGTGAGGTGGAGGACTGAAAGGTGCCAAGGCCTTTTCTTTCTGCACAGAGGCTGTCTAATAACACGTCAAACAATATGGTAGCTAATCCTGGGGTGAGTGAGAGAGGGCTCTTAAATAATTGCCAGACAATAGTATAAATTGTTGGTCTGAAGTGACTGAACCAAATTTCGCATCAGATCTGATGACTTGTGATCCGAAAGAACAGCCACAGGAACTGAAACTGAAGTAATGAACGAGCAAATCGCTTTCAGAGCCAAAATGGAGTCCAATATCCAATTGGCCAGACACTCGGGACTGGTTTACAGACTCAGATTAGACTCCGTCCTTGACAAACACATTTTCTCAATGGAAAGTGACGCTAAAAAAATAAGTCAATTCAGGAATAATCATATGTTATGTCTATGAGGCTGACTCATATGCAGTACATTGTAATGCAACCCTGCTCAGTCAGACATATTGCAAGGAAAGCCCCCATTCCATGTTATGGCTTGTTGAAGCATGCAGCGGAGACCAGACCTCCACTCACACACAAAGAAATACTTCAGTATATAAACATATATAAACCTCATATTTGTCTGCATGACATCAGATCACACAAATCAAAAATCCGACAGAGGTAGTTTTGCCAGCGGCCTCCAAAACAAAGGTGAAATGCCGTCTGAAGCAAGACGCCTTTAATTATGAGACATAAAAATGAGTTACACGCCATTGCAGACAATTAATAGTGCTGTTGTAAACTCAAACACTTAACAGACTTTTGACGTGCCTTGCTTTTGAGTTGAACTTGACTTTTAAGTTGAGTAGAAAGTTTGTTTTATGTTTAAGCTGTTCCGTCTCTTTCAACCTGCCACACAAGTGTCTTGAAATCCCCCTTGCAAATTCAAGCCTCGAGACATGAAACCCTAAAGAAGTCTCATCTGTACAAGATAGGGAAAGTTTGCTGATGCATGTCTTGCACTGCGTAATTATACTCAAAAGCATGAATCAAAGTGATTTTTACATTTGTCAAAAGAGGGGTATTTTTCTCCCTTTTTTTCTTTCGGCAGCAGCCTGCAGCCGAAGATTAGTGGTCAGTGTTTGATGATGCAACGCCATTTCTGTGCTTTTGCAGTCAAGCAGAAAAGCCAGTGCCACAGCTTTTAGGCCCACACTAGCCTCAAACAAAGACACCTACACATCTCAGCACCGCTGCCTCTCAGGGCTAACTGAGAGGAGACGAGCTGAAGCCAAGGGCGGGGAGCGGAAATGTCACGTATTAGGTATGAAATATAGGACCGAACTCAATGCAGGTTCTGAATTCTGCCCAAAACTAATCTAACTGCATGTGAGCCGTGTTAAGGAAAACTCAGGAGCTGCTTGACTCCGCATAGGTGAGGAAGGTTCGGGAGACTTTGATGACTTGCACAGAAGCATTTAATGCATCTCGATCGAGTAAATTTAGGATTAAGCAGTACAGTTCAACCGCAATGTAGTGTCACGTCGTGCCATCCCAACTCTGAAGTTCCTGTCTTCCTGAAGGAGTTTTTAAAGTCATGCTGGACAAGATTAGAGATTACCAAATGAGTTCCTTCTTCAGTCATCTATGCATGTATGAAAATGCTATTGGATCGTTTACAACTCTTCTTATCTACATAACAAGTCATGTTGTTGTAGGTACCCCAGATCACACGCAGCACATTCATCTGTGACTGTCTGGGTGAAAGAAAATCTTATCCAGGGTTTCTATGTGTGCGTCACTACTGCAGTTTGTGTGTGTTAGATGTGTGTATGTGTATGAATGCAAGTGACTGAGTGAGTTTGTGTAAATATGTGTATGTAACTTTCTCCCCTGACCTTGGTGGGGATAGGAGTGCTTGAGGCAGCACTGTCTTATCGTACAGCTGTTACGTCTCCTGTCATCTATGGAGACAGACTTGAACTACTACTCTGCCTAAGACAGGTTATGACCTCCTGATGTTATGTTGGACACTGTCCTGAATAAGACCTGGGGTACCACTGTCTTAACAACTTAAACCGCATGAGTTCGTAAGCTGTAAATTCTACCAAAAGCCATAGATAGCTGGAAGTGTGTGTAAAGAGTGTGTGTGTGCATGCAAGGGTTACTAAATGTAATGTGCAGGCAGTCACTGTGTCTTAGTATATGTGTCCATTTCCTGAGTCATTCCTGAGAGCAATTAACAGTGCTTAGGAATTCAGCCCCTTACCAATAGCCAGCAGCACGACTGGAGGCCCTATTATCCTCATCCCCTATAGAGACGGTGAAGGAGAGGGGGGTTACAGGGGTTTTTCAAAGGCTACACGTTACCTTTATATACTGCTGCTTTTTAAAAAAGGAGCCCACCAAGAGCAAAGCTCAACCATTTTGGTGAATGAAAGCAGGAGTTAAAAGTTTGTTTGCTAATTTATCTTTTCCTGGGACACAAAGTTAAATCTCTGTGCTGCCAGACTACTCAACTTTAAATCACTGGATCGTGGCATTACGGGAAAGACATGCACACTTTCCAAGATTCTATTTGACCACTTTTTGTCAGTATACTTTATTAAAGTCTAATTTTGGACTAATAAGGCATTGCGCGGCCCACACAAGCAAAACTCTTTCAAACAGCTTCTACAGCTCCAACTCCACACAAACGATGAAAGTGAACAATGAGCGCAAAGGCTCTGGCCAAGGCATGCTCTCTCAATCTCTGGCCAAGGTCTCGGCGATCATCATTACCGTCTGCACTCAGTCAGGCTGTGTTGAGTTACAGCCTTTCGCAATCCTCTGAGGAAACCAGGGAATTTGGCACAGACTTTCCTCGAGGACGGGACAGTCCAAATATACAGTATCAACATTCCTCCAACCCCTCATTATATTTTCATTGGACGGACAAGACACAGGCATGAGAAGGGAAGAGACTGTAATAATGGCTGTTGCTCTGTGGTCATCTCCAGCCATTAAACTCAGGGGTGATGGTGTGTGGGAGTGGAAGTGATTATCACAACAGAAAATAGGATCTCTTTTCATTTCAGCTTTCATTTCTCTTTTGGCCGTTCTTATAAGCTAAACAGCTGCCACGGATAGAGGGAACCTTTCAAAATTCCTCTTGTGAAGATTAAGACTAAACCTTCCCAAAGCAATTCAACGCAATTATGAACATTTAACCTTGCAATATTGTCAATGATGATGAGACCCTCAGCTGCAGTGATAATGAGCTAGCTTAATTTCCCCTCACAATTACAGTTTGGATGTCTCAGCAGTGAGCAGGGCTGGAGTACAGTGCACGCAGAGGTTATCAATGAAATTACACAAAAGTGTGGTTAGTTTAACTATTGCATTTCATTGTAGACTTCAGCCTAAGAATGAAAAAAGGTTCAGGAAAAATCGAAACACAAAGCACCTGCTGTGGCTGCCTTCATTCAAACATTACTGTGTGATCGTTGGCTGGATTCCTGCTTGGCCTGCTCCATGCCATTCAAACAGTCACACATCTATATTCTGCATCTGGGTGGTCCTGGTTGAATTATTATATTGTTACTATTTTTCTCCACTTGTAAATCAGGATTAGGCTTTGCATGGCACTGAGTTTTGACTTGGCTCAGACACGGATTAAATGAATCAAAATACAGACAAAAGCCATTTCAAATGTATGGGCTTCACATACTGTATATGACAAATCCAAGGCAAGTTATGTTCAATCCCTAACACTAACGTATTGGCCAACCAAGTCCAGAAAATCTGATATATTGCCGCCTGTTGAAGCAATCAGCGTTATTATGTAACATGTGGTTGTCACTTTAATGCTGTTTTATACTTTGTCCTCTGACATTTCCTCATCTGCCCCACGTCAAGCACATGCTTGCTCTGACTAAATAAGCCCCAGTGTCTGTGTGTTCAATCCTTTTGTTCATCTTAAATGACTGCGGGCAAAACGTCAATGTTTAGGTAGACATTCGCTGACAAGGCTGTTTTTTGTGCAAATAGAGAAAACTAGCTTCAAGTCCAAAAGGAATTCAGCAAATCTGGAAATCATAACTATGTAGAAGAGTTTTTACTGTGCTCTTTAAAAAAACAAAACACTGGCTTTAATGTCTCTACTCTCAGTTACACCTTTGGACATTTGGGTGTTTGCTTCCACAGTGTACATCTAGTCTGTCCTGACACACTGTTTTTACAAACCATGTGGAAAGGCTTATGGAGTCTACAATGTGATACTGATAATGTGATACACACAGCAGTGAATAGCTGCTCCCCCCAGCATTAGTATCATTGAGCCTAGCTGTTGCATAGTTGGCTCGTTCGCCTGCAATGCGTCTGCTGTCTATTCAGTGTACTGGGGTGCAGCTTGGCAATTCCAGCTCTCCAGAGACGCACTGGAAGGCATTTCTACTTAAAATAAACCGTGTGCGCCCACGTCCAACCTCTCAGCCCTGCGCTGCTTGTCGGCTCGCCAGCCCTTCCCCATTAACCCGCTGCAGCGTTCCAATTATGCAGAAACCATCCTATGGATGTGCCCTGGCAGGCACTGGGACATTTAAACCCTCTGCAATACACGCTCGTTCATTTAGACACACGCAAACACAGATAAAGAAAGGAAACACATATATAAAAAGAACACACAAATAGTTTCCCGTGCATGGCATGTAGTTGTACGGGCGAGCGCTGCACCAGCTGAAGAGCATGCACTCACTATATAGGAAAACACTGAACCTATGAACTTGCAAGTCACAAACCCATGCCCATGATCAACCCCTACTAATCATATTTCCCATTCCATGATTGGCCTTGAACCTTCAGGCCAACAAAAGGTATATAACTAAAGCTAGACTAGATAAAGTTACTGTTACACAGTAAAGTGTAAATCTTTTAAAAGACCCTGATGTGGACAAGAGGGTGATATTTTATGGCTCATCACAACAGCACCGGGGAAACAAAGAATTGCTGTGGTGATCAAGAAGAAATCTAATATTGGGGTCTTTTTGTAGTATGCAAATTCTCATGTGAGGCCTGCACGCACACACAAACAAGAGTATCCCTTATCCAGTGCAGTCTGAGCTCACATTCTTTACTGCACTTGCATGCTGCCAAACAAACTTCATACTTCATTTACATAACTTGTGTTTTAAGGTAAACCAGCTATGCAAAAAAAAATGTTTTTTTTTATTTTCATGCAGCAGACAGAAATACTCGAGAGAGCATCCCTGATTAATTCAATCTAAAACAGTTTTAAATGCCCAGTACTTACTCAGAGAAAACTTGTCAGTCGTCTTCTGTCAATGATGCAACAGTGTTTGGACGCTGTAGAGGTAATAGGATATTTATTACTATAATAGTATGAGTGTTAAGTATTGTTATCAGAGCTGAAAGGAACACTTTTGATAATCGATTAATAGTTGGCGTGAATAATGCAGCAAAATTGACATTCTCTGGTTCCTGTTTACCAAATATAAGGGTGTTCTTCTTTTTTCTGTTATGTCATTGTAATTGTAATATGTGAAGACATCGCCTTGGGCTCTGGAAAACTGTGACGGGCCGTTATTGGTTTACAATATAATGATAAATCAGCCCCAATTGTTATTTCTCCGTCTGTACCAACAGAGACACGCTGCTATCTTACAGTCATTTAGTAAATCTGGTATTATTAGCTTGTTATGTATCTTGCAGCTGCATGCAAAGTGGGGACTCTCAAGTAAAGAGTTGGACAGAGGTAGATGAACTGGGCGAGCTAGCCGATTGTAATGTAACAACAGTCTAGATAAATGATATGATTGTACAGCAAAAACAAAGTGTAATTCACATGGGTCTTTAACGTTAAAGTATAAAACCTTGCAGAGTCCGTGCAGATTGGTGCACCAGACTAGCTTAGCTTGCAGTTCCATTGGAACCCCACAGTGTGCGGCGTGTGTAGCGTTACATAATGTCTTCACAAGGCTAACCGACACTTCTCCTGTTTAGCAACACTGAAATTAAGACTCTCGAGATGAAAATACTGCCAGTCCGACACTGTGTAATTTAATTTAGCCAACGGGTCTGTAAATAAGCTGGAAAGCGACAGTTGCTACAACAGTTGTAACAACAACGTATTTAACGCAACAAAGCACGGAAACTTTAAAACTATTAAACAGACTTTTTTAGGAACTAAGTGAAAATAAGTCCTCCTATATTAATATTAAATGATACAAAAACTACTGTAACAAACACAATCCAGCGTGCTGAGTCTCTCTACAGCGTGGTGAGAAAAGTGCAAAAAAAATGTGCAAATATGACAAGCCTGTACTAACATTTAGCTAACGTTAAGAACTAGCAGAAAAACAAAGAGAGGAGAAAACAACAGCAACATGGCTCGACGGCTCACGCAGTCTTAACGTTACCTGTTGTGCGTCCAAAAATCCGCAGTAATAATGGGACGGTGCGGGAGTTCAGAGTCGGATGGAGGTTTTGGGACTAACTGAAGCCGTTGCATCAGCCCGTTTAAGTCTTGTCCGCGAGAGCTCAGGAATGCGGAACTGCTGTCCTAGACGTAAGCATGGATGAAAATAATGTAAGAGGAGGGCTGAAGACACAGAGGTTAGTTTGCTCCACCCCTAGCAACCAAATAACATACACAGAGACTGGATGAGAGGAAAGTTTCAGATAGTTAGAGATATAGACATGGAGTAAATTATACACGCCTACTACAGCCATAAACGGGTCAATAAATACAGTGGGCTATAAACACACACATACAGCCATCTTAGCTGCTTGGTGTATTTGACTGACAGTTGGTGGAAGTGAAACAAATTGAGCCCTTGCCAACAATAAAATGCTTCATAAATATATCAGTCCCATTGTTATTAAAAAAAATACTAAATTACAAGTAAAAGTCCTGCATTAAAAATGTTACTATATGTAAAAGTACAAAAGTAGCCTATTATCAGAAAATGTGGCCATCTTAAAGTATCAAAAGTAAACGTAGCCTACTCATGCAGAAACACTCTTTTCAGAGTGTTGCAATAGCCTATATTATTAATAACGTATAGGCTACTATATTCTGGATATTATATCTTGTTGTCAATGTGAAAAGTAATTAGTAGTGGAGTAAAAGCACAATAACTCACTCTGGAATGCAGTGATAGAAGTATAAAGTAAAATCGGGGGGGGGCCTAGCTATTAGTTTGTATTAGATTTAAATGACATTAAAATCCCTCAGAACATACTATGTGTGATTATTTTAGCATGGGGAAGGATGTGGCTTCGAGTCTGATTACTTTCAGAAGATGTTCAGCATGTTTAACGACTGTGAAACCCAAGAATTAGGAAATTAGCCATAGGCTCTTCCAGGGAATTGAGATTGTCAACAGCCCATTATGGTTCCTGACATCAAAAGTACTCAAATAAATCTTGCAGCCTACAAGTGACAAAAGAACAACTAATTTAACACCTACTATATACAGTAGTTCCAAATCAAATACTTAGGGTTTAAATCTTGGCGACATGTTATGGTCTTATTTTCCAATAAAGAGAAGAGTACTCACTTCCTGTTTGGTCCCTCTAGGCTATTCACCTTTCAACTATGACAGAGTGTAACTTTGATTATTCTTAGGGCAAAAATGAAAGTACAGAACTGAAAAATCTTATTTTGACAACTGTTATGACACAATTTCATTGTTTTTATTTTACTTTCATCCTGTAAGTCATTTGTCCCTCAAAGTTGCATCCAATTGTCTGTGCAGATGTATTCCTTTTTATTTTGTCTATTACATACAGTATATTTATAAGACTGAAAGAGAACCACACCACTGCTTTTCGCAGACGTATTTACAGAGAGTTGACATCTTATTATTTCAGGTGGTAAAGGAAGTTAAATGCCTAAGTAATGCTGTAAATCTAGCAGGGTTCATACATGTAGTTTTAGCTGCTGTGAAATCTAATTTTATTTTCTCTACTTAATGCAACTGTTACTTGATTCATAACCATAGACTATACAGTATATGTTCATAACACATAATAACTAAAACTAACATGCACAAAACCATGTTGAAGTATTTCTGATGGAGGTCCAGAAAATTCCAGAGAAATCTGAATCTGAATCTATCCTCCTGCTGCTTCCCTCTAGTGTGGGCAGTTGTAACTACATCCCACTGGTCCGCTCTAATAAAACTGAAATGTGTCTGTTTAATAAAGCACATTATAGGGACATGAAATTATACTTTTAAAGCACTGAAAACAACCCTCTGAAATATAATGCTAAATTGCTTCTCTCTCTCTCTCTCTCTCTCTCTTTTTTTTTTTTTTTTTTTTTTTTTTTTTTTTTTTTTTTTTTTCTCTTTCATTTTATTAATTTTAATGTTTTAAGTTGTGCATGAGTATAATGTATTGTTTCACATAGCCATATAATTGTTCCAAAATCTTAACCGAATCTACCTGTGGATTACTTTACAAATATCAATTCCAAAGTCACAGCTGAACTGCAATATCATCCAAAAATAAATACATGTGGGTGGTTATCATCAAATTGCACTAAAATATTGTGTTTTAGTATTTAATCAAGAACAACCCATTCATCCTGTGCACCTTTTTGTCATATCCAGGTTTTTATCATTGCCATTATCTGAGGCTCAGAAGGGTTTTACACGATGCCATCTCAACTGTTCCACCTAGAACAAGCAGCCGAGTTATTAGAGGCTCACCAAAATACCCCACTCTGTTCCTTTTTTTAGATTCTAATTTGGTTCTGCTGTGATTTATGTCTCGCATCTGAGGGGAGGTCGGGGGGGGACGGTGCGTCACAGTCGCTCTTAACATAGATGAAAAATTTTAGGGGAGGCATTTGGGGTTAATAAAGCAGAACTGAGCCAACAAGCAGACATATTTCATTAAACTGGAGGGTCCTGGACATCTGTAGCTGAGGCAGTAAGAGGTTTTCCCTTCGCAGGTGTAGACTTTCAGCTGAATTCCTCTGTGCCTGCAGGAAGGCAGCCAGAGATGTCACTCAGTACGTTAACACATATGGTGCAGGGCCATTTGGCATTTTAAGCCTTTCAGAGGGAAGTGTCCCTGCCAAGAACAATACACTTTGATAATGACACTGTGAAAAAATATACCAGTCTGGATATGCAGACCAAGTATGCAGAGCATGCTCATTTGTTCAACCAAAGTGTTTTAGGATTACCATGTAATGTGTAAGAATACGCAAACATGACTAGAAGCACTGCTGTTATGTCTGTGAATAATATGTGCAAGTAGTTCCTTTGTCCTGTTTAAGAGTTCAGAATCATATCTCAACATACGGATCAAGATATTTATTTTTTGTCTGTTCCAAGCTTCCAGAAAGTCTTTGCATTAACACATAATCTTCTGTTTCCATCAGCTGCCCAAATGATGAATGGTGACGAGAGCAGTTTGTGGTTTTGCAGCATTGCCACACTCAGGCAGAGTTCTTGCTGTGTGGGCATCAGAAGTCAAGGTAAAAACAATGAAAGTGCTTTTTGCACAACCAAGCATGATGTTTTTCTGTCTGTTTTCATTTTTAGACAGGCATTTGCACACACGTTATAATAAGTGATGCTAAAACAGCTTCTGCTTCACACTTTACAAAGTACATTCCTGTTGACTATTAAACAAGATGTAAACATGTCAGTCATATTTTCTCATTTTCTTCAACCTGATTAAAATCTGTAGGCTGAGTTTAAATGTTTTGTCGTAATATTATCCAATACCACATCTCTGGGAAATACCCACAAAACCAGACACCTCCAGACACAATCCTGACTCATTGTCCACCACACTGCAGACAGTATAGACAAACTTTATTCCCTTCCTTCCTTTTTTTTTTTTTAAATAATCTCAGACAGTTGTAGAAAATGTCAAAATGTGCTTAGTAACATGTAAAGATGAAGGCTATTTAAAACTGTACGACAGATGTTCTATATTTTTTATTAATACAGAATGATATTTCCCCTTTTCTGACAAACGGTTGTTTAGAAGCAAATCTGACTTTGTATTAGTTTAAAATCAAAGTTTTATAAAACATAGTAAAATGCCAAAAAATATTGTACATGATGAATACAATCAGTGTCTCAACTGAAACATATATATATATATATATATATATATATATATATATTTTACTATAAAACATTCTCCTTTCCAATCACACAATCACAACATTCCTGATATCGAACACAAAATACATGCTCTTCTTAATGAATTGAATTGTGATGCTGTAGCTTACTCCCATCAACTGCATTCACAGATATCAAATCAATCACTTAATGCAGCAATTGCGTGCTGGCATTGATTTAAACCCTCTTCGTCTTCATCTCCCTCTCATAACAACAGGCTGTCGGCCTGCTATTTCCATTTGAGTAAAAGCTCCCAGTGTTATTAGTGCTGAGAGAATCAATGGTATCATGGAGTAGTATCAAAGTATTTTGTACAATGAAATGAAATCCTTGCAGTTGTATACATGTCAATAACTTAACGGTACAGACGGTAGTCCTGAAAAACATATGAGTAATTTCAAAATAAAGTACCAAATCTGCACAAGATATTTTTGAATATGTGTTCATGTTCGGATCGACACCACTGTGACAATGCTCTCTCACAGCGTTACTCATGTCAGGTGACCCAGTCTTCCCAAACCCGTATGACATTGATTTATTCCTGTAAATATAGCACTTCCTTGGGAATATCACAGCAAGCAGGAAACCGAGTGGTCAGGAGGTGTATGAGGATGAGATAACAGAGGTGGAAACAGTGAGCACACAACAAATAATGGAATGATAGAAATCTGTAACCAGGCAATGTGAGACATATTACAGAGTGCTGATAATGCTGGGAGTTATCTCATCCTGAAACATTACTGCAGTAAGCTAACTTTTCCATGTTTTGTATCTTATTAATTAGTCAGGGCAAGTCAATGCTTTACAATGCACAATTCACATTTGTTCAAGGTGCTTTAAAAGCACATAAAAACGTAAAACAATATAAGTGACGTGTACACAGATTGGATGTACACTAGACAAAACAAAAAGTATGGCAGCTAGACTAAGCTCTATCAAATGGAAACTAACAATCTTAAAGTTATGATGTCAGTCCATATTCATAGGTGTGTGATAAGTGTAGATTTTGGTGTGCATGTCATCATATTACTATCAATAAGTAAACCATTATAGACAATTTCCTAATTCCAAGTAGTTCAGATCTAATTAAAAACCAGCAAAGGGTAAAGTGTAAAACATGTCACAGTAGGAAAAGCACAGGTTTAAAAAATAAAATTGATGTTGGCTGAATTCCATTTAGCTGCTTAAAGTAAAATACTTTTTTCACTACATTTATTTGACAACTATAGTTACTAGACTATTATTATAATATATATATATATAATTAGTTTATGAAATACAATTGATTCTTCTTTACCCAACAGCATATAAATAAACTAAAATAGTTCAACTTCAACCAGCTACAATATTTAAATGCTGCTTACACATAAGATCATACATAACACATTAAAAGAATATATTAGGCTATACAATAATCTAACCATTGGTGGAAGAAGTAGACAGATATTTAACTTCTGTAAAAGTAGCAATAGGCTACAGTGTAGAAATACTCTGTTACAAGTAACGCAATTTACATAGGCCTAAGTAAATGCACAAAAGTAATAGCATCAAGATATAGACTAAATAACAAAAAAGTAATAGCCTAGTATTTATACCAATGGGCCCATTTCTGAATAATGTGTATTATATTATTAATTATTATTATAATTATTGAGGCATAATGTGTAGGCCTACATTACTTTACTACATGTGCTGATGGGGAGCATGTGAATTCACAATTCACCAAGGGATCAATAAAATGTGATATTTTACAACTTTGGCCACGGAGGTCATCATCGAACTGGACACATAGTTTGATGGAACAAGTTGACAAAGACATCAGAGCTGTTGACTGGCCCATCCATCCTCACTCTAAAATAGCCGGCCAAGACATCACGCACGCATGCGCTTGATGAAATTAAGCTCAGTTGTTTGATGCTTGAAAGTGCTCGCACTGTAGCTCCCCCTACTGATGAAAAATGCATAGGCCAGGGTAACCAGATGAAACATGTAACATGAATTTCAAAACTCCGCACCAAAATGATTAATTATTTGTATTCAGGAATTCACCTGTCTGTCATGTCTGCGCTTTAACATCATGCAGCATCCAATCCAATCACTCCTTCTGGTGGCTGCCTGCACTTAACATGAATTTCAAAACTCCGCACCAAAATTATTTATTATTTTTATTCAGAAAACTCAACTGTCTGTCTTGTAAACCCGAAAATAGCCTAAAACTTTAAAAAAATCATTAAATCATGAACTCAAGTGATGACGGGAGCTGGCTGCAGGACAACTCAATCACCATGAACAATTTTTAAGTTCAATCAGGTTATAACTAGCCTACTCGAGACCCTGCTCTTAAGACTTTGCTCTAATTTTCGGGACAACTGTCAACTGCTTGGATTTCGGGACTGTCCCGAAATTTCCGGGACGTCTGGTCACCCAGTGCATTGCTGCCGTGAGGACCAAAACCAAACAGGCTGTGGTCATTAAATGCCTTTGTTGCTGTTCCCAGAAAGGCTTCGGACCGTTAACTACACCCGTTATCATCATGCACGTGATGCACGTGATGCCCGCTCTGTAATTGATGAGTCTGTTCGTCGCTTAACAGCATTGACATATAGCCCTGCTCCTGCTTCGAGTTTTTCCGGTAACATTCTCCGGCCCCGAAATATGACACCCGTCACCATGGAAACAAAACAACTGCAATTACCCAAACATGGTCAACGGAAATGAAACGAAATAGGCTACGGCAGAGTGATAGAGAAGGGCTACCGCAATCGCGTGTTGACGTCACGCGTGGCACGCACTGCGCTGCTGCTGTAGAATCGGATTCACTTGACCGTGACAACAGAGGAACCGAAAACGAGCTATGAATAAATAATTAACCTGTTTCTGCTGCTCCCACTCATTTTAAACACGGGTGAGTCCCCAGTGGTTGTGCTTTATGTAATCCTCTATCCAAAATAGGCCCACGGACATTTTTATGGACACAGCTGTAAATATTAATATTCCAGAGTTCATTCTTGACCCTCTTCTTGACGATACATTTTCTAAAGATAGCCTATCTTACATCATCTGTAGCCTATTAGCAGATGAAGATTTGAACAGTTGTCATGAAATTGTAGATGTTAAGGTTTCTATTCTTGAGCTTTTCATCCATGTTGGCTTATAGGCTAAATTAGGTTGATTGACCTTGGATAAATAAGTTGAGAAAACAATCCTACCACAAGGTCCTTTTAACTAGCTGTTACGGAGCTTTTGATCTTATCTTATGATCTTCTTCTTTGACAGATATTGTTTGCTCAGTTGTCATGGAATTGTATTTGATGTTCAAATTAACTTTTTAATTGTTCTCAAACATTTTAGGTCTTTGTGTCCATGTTGGCTTAAAAGCTTCAAAATTCATTTTAAAACTCGAACCACAAGGTCCATTTAGTAGCTGTTTTGGAGCTATGTAACACGATCTTCCTCAGCAGACGAAGAGACAATTTGATGTCCAGTTGAGACACTTTAAAGACAAGAAGGCCTTAAAGTGCTCAGAAAAAAAGCAATTGCAGGACTATTAAGCAAACTCCATCTGCTGATGAATATGATGTGATATGATAGAAAGCTCCAGGACAGCTATAGGCTACTAAATGAACCTTGTGGCGAGATTGTTTATTCAAATGAACATTCCTGACAGAATGATAACAACAGCAAGACATCGTTTGTGGTTGTCTTATTTTATTTCCAGCGTTATACAATCTTTGCATCTGATCATTTTTGATAAGTAAAAAAATAAACTATGTCATAAAATACATCTTGATAAAATACATGACGTGATCTTTTTTTATTATGGAAAAACTTGAAAGGAAATGTCATGTTAGGGGACACCTTACAGCAAGATGTGACACCTATACACTACACATTAGTAACCCTGCTATTTTCACTTGTTACAATACAACTTTGTCAACAGTATTACACACACATTATGCTATTGAGCATGATCTAACTTCACATGACATTTAAAAACACTAGATACCACCTCTTCTTGGATTACGGATGACTTGTATTTGCATGCATTTTTGTCTCACCTCAGAGAATCGCACCAGCAGTATGAAATAAGTCAACCCAGTTACAGTCACAGAAAACATGTCATGTACACAACCTTTGATGTTTAGATTCACACAACATCAAAACTCACACTACAAAACATTGTTTTTAAGAGAGAGATCATAGCTTGCTGGCTGGTTAAAATACAATTACAGTATCATTGCATAACTTCTTTGCATTCACAAGGCCAGAAGTGTTGGAGAGTTAAGATCTTTCATTAACTCAGATGCACCAAGGCTGCCTTTGAGGCTCTCAAAGCCCTCATCCAAGGAATCAATCTCAGAGTAATTAAAGGAAAACACTGTGCGGTAATTGCTACAAGTTGGACTGGAAGACATGACTGGCGTGCTCAAAGATTCAAGGTCGTTGGCCACTGACTTGTACAGGGTTTCCCAGTCTGAGAGGCAAAAGGGGCTGCTCAGGTCTATGTCAGGGACGGATGCAGCCATCTCTGGACTCACTGCCATCTCCAGGCTGGGCACCAAGTCATCCAGGTCATCTCCTTTCAAGTCCTCCAGATCCTCCTCTTCTGCACTCGAACACAGGAGGATGTTGGAGTTCCCCAAAATGGCTGCAGCAGGGATGCAAGGGACAGTGTCCATGTCTTGACCAATAGAGGCTTCTCCGATGGATGTGTTGCTCTCTGGATGTTTTCCATTCTCTAACATAGACAGCAGCTGTGGGGAGGCCGGAGGATCTTGCAGCATTGTGTTAACATCATCATCTTCATTATTATCCTCCTCCTCATCATTATCATCATCATCATTGTCATTTACAGGAAGTTTGCAGGATGGTTTGTGGGAGACTAAGACCTGTTCCAGTCTCTTCTTCTCCCTCAGCAGGTCGGCTATCTCTGTCTGGAGCGCAGACTTCTCATCTTCAAGCTTGTCAGTTTCCTGAGGTGAAGAGGGACAAAATCAGAAAAACGACTTGGCATGAGAGGCATGAAAACACTGCTGCCCTGGTGCTCTGCAGTCATCCCTGCTGTGCCCCTGTTGTCTTTATGTGACATGTCATAAAGTGCTGTATATGTCCGCCGCTTTAGAGGAGTGCATATGCTGTGTGGATGTCCTCTATATGATTGCATACTTACAGCTTGCAGAGTGTCTATCAGCTCCCTTCGTCTGTTACGACACTTTGCTGCAGCAATCTTGTTCCTCTCTCTCCTGATCCTCCTCCTTTCTTCCTCCTCTTTGGAAGCCTAAAATGAATCAGAAATAATCCATTTAAATGCGCATCCTTCTGAGTTTTGCCTTATCAGCACTTGGCTCGTTAGCACAATTTCACTTGCCAAAATAAAAGAAGAAGAAGAAAAAATCTTCCTTGTAGTGTATGCTGGGAATACTGATCTGGTCGGTGCAGACTCTCTTTCAGTCCAGGCGTTAAAATGCTGCACCACTGGCACGGTCTAGTCGGCCACGTGAGCGCGCACTTTTATGCAATTTCCCATCCCATTCATAAACAGTGCTGTGTTCGTTACTCCTAAAGTAATCGCTGCACCAATTAGACATAATCCAATCACCTGATGTGCTATTCCCTGCAGTCATTTATTGCACTACTCGTGTAGCTACGTTCACTTAAAAAAAAAAACAACAACAACAATTGCATCCCCCTTCACGTCCTGTTGTCATTGATTGATTGATTGATTGATTGATTGATTGACGTTATTGACGTTATTTTTAAAACTGACATTTCATTACCCCCTCCCCGCCCTGTTTTCTTGCATACCTTTTCTTTCAGTCCTTTCCTGTTGGAGGGCTTTGCCTTGTTTGCCGCGGAAGACGACTGAGTTTTGGTTTTTGCACGGCGGGACGACGGGGAGACAGATGTGATGACTGTCGGCTGCACCATCCACCTTAGATCCGGCGAGGTTGAGATTGCAGTCACGGTCGGAACAAAGGAGTCTGCTGCACTGATCTCAGTATCCTGGAAAAACCCACATCACAGAGACATGCATATGCATGCAGTCAAACACTAATTTAGCTTATCTGATGAGTGAGGAACAACGTTCGTGGCTGACATTTAGATGTGCTTAAATGGTACATCAATCATTTGGCTGAGAAATGGTAATAAAGACAAAAATCAATAGCCTACTGTGCACGAATCTATCAAAATCAGATACATGCCTTATCATCACGTCCTTATCACTCATTTTCAACATCATTATAATCACTCTAAAATGAAAGGTCACAAGCAAGACATGTCTGTGTTTACAAACAATGTCCCTGGAATTATAGAATTATATTGCGGATTTACAGATGCATGGAGACTATAGAGATTGCCTATGTGTTTGTATAGAATCGTTTTCAGCACGGGACCGTAAAATGCTGTGTATGGAATGTTCTTGGATATGTATGAACATTCTGCACTATATATAATAGTCGCCGTTTTGCAACCTATATTAGCCTTATGCGTGAATGATCCTACAATATTTGTGTGGAATATTTTTTGGATGATCAAATCCGTTCCTACCTTGGCGCTGTCCACTGATGATGAAAGCGAGTCAGGAGGATGCTGGCTGCACCCAGGGGTGTCCCCGCCAGGCGATGCTGTGCTACAGCTGGACGATGAGTCGAATTCAGTGCTGGAGTCTGGATGCATGTTCCTCTCGTCTAAAATCACTGCATAAAAATATAGAACAGTCTATCTAATCTAAGTAGAAAACTGACTTCTAAACCCCTTACTTATAATTCCATTTGCCGGGTTCATAAATGGCACTGTGCAGATAGTAGAGAGGCCCGCCTTTTATAGTGAGCTGAAATTTTATGAATGAAATCTGTGTGGTGAGACCGAACCATCGCACAGAGGGAGAGGTAAGGGAGAAAAAAAAGCGAGCAGATGTTTTCCAATTTAACAATTAAATCCATGGAATGTCTGAACAACAATATAAGCAACCTTCTCATTTCCACTTAGCTATTTTATTAACTCACATATCAAAAAATATCGAGCATATATTAAGTGACACCCCCGCCTGCATGAAGTGCCCATCGCCATGAATGAACTACGTCATTTCATGTATGCAGCATCTGCATCATGTAGCCTACATTATGTTCCCTATACATCCATATGTTCACAATACGTATCTTAATGGTATTGGCCCATTGATGGAAACAAGAGAAGGAAGGTGATGGGAACGTACATATAGATTTTTTTATATTATTAATAAACAGTTTAAAAAAAAGTAGGTTTATGTCGAATAGCCCGGACCAGAACACTGCTGGTGCACTCTGTAGAAGATGCAATGCAATAAAACAGCTGCTCCAACTTATCATTTGGACCAAAACCCAGCATGATTTAATTAATGCACACAGCTTTCAGCACAAGGGCTGATCATTTATGAGCTGCTAAATAAAGTGTCGTGTATAGCATATATCACACATGCGTTTTCACCTGTCTATAGAGCTCCAGCAACAGAATTGTCGCTCTAGTAAAGCAGCCAATCGCCGAATGGCCCTACCGAGCCATATATGGGGTTTCCGGTGAACAGGGGCGCGCTGTGGCGCACTGTGAGCGCGCAGACGGACGTGTAGCTGTGTGTGGGGGCCCACTCACTCAGAAGAAAGTGAAACATGCGCTGAAAGGATCGTCATGCATTGTACCTGACAACAGCGCCATGCGCTACTTTTAGGACACGAAGACGAGGACAAACCCCTGCACTTGACAAGAGCTACAAGAATAGGAAATGCAAGAATAGGAAATGCAGATCTGTAAATAGGCTACGTTTAGAAATCATAGTAGGCCTCACATCACACTGGCTTATTTCAGAGAGGCTATTATGCCTCTGCATTTCTATTATTGCTTGATTTGGTGACTGGTTTCCTGGTGATGACCATCCATGCAACGTATCCACAGTTGTTGTCCTTTTACTTGGCCTACACAGACTAATCACATGTGTTGATGCGATGTAGGCTATTGGCACCAATTAGCCTATGCGTTAGGCTACTCACTGCCTAATTCAGCTCCTATAAGAAAAGGGATTGTATAGACTGGATATGCTATATATAGGTTTCAGATGACCTCACAGATCCACTGAAGTGAAAGGGATAGTTGGTGAATAGAGGGGGGCTCTCCCCGCTCACAAGGGCTCCGCTCCATTCTGCTTCCCGGCAGTCACAGCCCCCCCTTTGGGTTTATTTACTGGCACATCATTAGGTGGTCGGCTTGAGCTCATTCAGTCGCCGGCTAAAGAACAGAAGGGTTCAAAGGTCGGACATAACTGCACACACCCCTCGCTAGGCTACAGCTCAAAGACTTGTTTTCATCAAAGCAACTTGAGCATGAATGTGTAGGGCTACAGAACGGCGGAGTTTATTTTTAGACTCAGTGATGTCAGCGTTCAAAGTTCATAGCCTGCTGTGCTCCTGCGAATAACACCTCTGCTGCTATTAGGTACTTAGGCTAAAATGAAATGAAATTTTGCCTACACTTGGCTACTCACATGAAATTAGGCCAACATTAGGCTACATTTCAAAATGCTTTACCTATGTGTTTTGTGAATATTAGGCTATTCCATCCATTAACCCTTGTATGTGTTGCTGTAAACTAACTGATTTAGTAGCTTATGTTATTTTTTTTTAGATTATTATTGTTAGGCTATTATGGTCAACAATTACCAAAATGCCCATCTTCTATTTTTAGGCCTACCTCTAAAGATCTAAAAACATTGTTTTGAACAAATAGCCTAGTCTAGTCTTGGTCAGCATTGCTGCTTTGCCAACCAGTCAAACAAAATACTCAAACAATCCACAAGGTAAACTGGTTGTTTGGTGTTTAGTTTCATTCCGCTGCTCCGCAGACACCATGGAGAGAGTCTGTCTGAGAGCTGAGAGCCCCGGCCCGGCACAGACAGAACTCTCACTCTGACACTGTTTCCTGGAACCAAAAAAACGTCATGACGTGTTGTGCGGGGCCTCTGCACAGACGACGCTGAACACCGGCTTTTTAATTTTACTTGAGTGATCCGTCATCACAACACAAACGATCGTTGTTGCTATGCAAAATGAGGACGTCACTGACGCGAAGGGGAGGAGTGTTGCTGTGACAACCAGGAATGTTCAACAAAACACGAGCGCGGGAAACAAAACATAAATTAGCCTATTTAACCTATAGCGATGCACTTTGCCACAGTAACACTATTGTCAACACTTTATACCTTTTATTAATGTCATGTTACCAAAAGAGCCAGCCTGAAGCCTGCACTGTTAAAAAAAAGGGCATTTATTTCAAAGGAAAGGGAAAAACGCAGCAGAATGTAGCCTATGAATGACGATTGTGGCCAGAGTTTATGTTTTGTGCCCATTCATAACTTTGTATAAATGCTAAGTCAAGAAAAAACTACCAGCAAGATGTTGCTGACACTACTGGGGTCTCAGACTTGTGTGCTACTTCTATTAAGACCTGGTTACAGAACTTCATAAAGTAGCCTAGGCCTAATTAAGTTAAACACTTAATTTGAAGAGCAACATAAGGTCTGAATGTTGGCTCAGTGTCCACGCTGCATGATTCATAGCTTGTTGTGCAAATTATGAGGATTCCCTTTACCTCAGTCTTAGGGAAGACCTAGGCTATATGATCACGCCTGGCCACTAGGCTACTGAGAAAAGCAAACTGCTGTTGTGTAAAAAGTATGGCCTAGGCCTGCACATAAACCGGTTATCAGCTTGCTCTGCAACTAAACACACCTTGGATAGATTGCACACAAAAGGTACAAGCACTGCCTGGGGCCAGAATACACGCAATCACCTCTGATCTGACGTGTATTTAAATGTTGTTCCTGGCATATATTTATAGTTGTTTTGAATTTCAAACAAATTATGCACATTCCTGTATCCCATTCTAATAAACACGTTCAGGGGTAGAAAGAGAGTCACACGGTTTTAGAAAAAAGGCAGGTATAGCCAACAGATTTACATTTACATACATCATTTTTTTTTTTTTTGCATAGAAGTCTAAAAAGCAAGCTACCTATGGTAGTTAGATTATATCAAAACATTAAATCTAAGATTTGAAAGGTTGAGAGTGCAAACTATGGTTTGCAGTGTAAATCTGTATAGGTTTGAAACTTGCTTTGCATTCTGGGATTTCTTTCCTTTTAGAACAGGGAAAAAGGAGCTGGTACAGTAAATGAAAATTTGAATAGATATGTGTTAGTTATGGGTCTTTGTAGCTTTGTACCATTATCTTCAATGTAAAAAAATGTTTTAGTTATTTATAAGACTACTTGGTTACATTTGTGTTAACCCTCCTTATGTTTGTACTCTATGACAGGGGAGAAAAACAGGCGTGTAGGCTGCTGGACAACACTGGAGAGTTGCATGTGACCGTGGTGAGAGCAGGTGGAGTCGGAGGATGTAGTTGACTTGGTGGAGCTCTGCAGGGTTGTGGCACAAGATTCTGAAAGGCATTCTCTCTGGGCCCTTTCCCGCATCAGCTATTCATTCTATCACCTCTTTTTGGGCCCTCCTCACATAACGGATCTGGGTACTCCGTCCCCTTTCCACCCCAAGTCCCCTTTCTACCCCCCAGTTTGACATCCCTGGAGCTCTGCCTGCGATATTAGGCCTAGTCCTGTAGGATGGATCAGTGTCAAAACACACTGGTGGAGGTATGGCCTGAAAGATAAGGAAAGTATAGCTACCCTGTATTTCACTACTCATATTGTATGACTGTGTAAAAAAACACTTTGAATCTTTGATGCTACATAGCTCTGTGACATGCCTGATTGATTGTGCAAGAGTTTCTCCAAACACAACTTGTTAATGAAAGTGTGAACCTATTTTAGTTTTTCATAAAGTTATGCCTCTTTAGTAAGCTATAACAATGCATTAAATGCTATCTTGATATAGAGGTGAAAATACTCCTAGGCTAGATAATAACATAAATAATGACATTTTGAGAAAATATTCAAATTGACAGTGTTGAAAACAGCAGTGTGTGTTTTGATGTGTTTGTTTGATACTCTCAGTTCAGAACAGACTCATCTGCATGTTCAAATTGATCTTTCCTTGCACTTTGCTGTGTACTTTAGCTGACCATTATCCCAGTTCTTTAGTTTTCACAACAGCCTCTGTGTTTGTTGTCTTAACAGGTCTACATAACGTCATGTCTCTGTCGGCCAATCTCAGATGGTGTATTTCCCAGAAAGGTCCGCCCCTTTTACAGGATGCACCATATATGGAAAATTACGTATTGGGGATCCCGTTTCTGGAATATTCCATTTCTCCAGGGTGAGTTTAAAACTATTTCTAAATCTTAATTTTCAACTTTAAACAGCACAAATTCGCATTGCATATTCAATTGTCAGTGTATTAAAACAATATACAACCAATAGTTGACATTATTTCTGCGTTGTTATGTGACTGTTTTGGTGTTTTTCTCCCCACGGTGTCGGGTAAAGGGCGCTCCCCTTTGAGACGTCATTTGGCCGGCCCTTTCTCGGGCTATAAAAGGGCTCCGAGCTCTCAGAGTTGGCAGTCAAACTTTCAGTAGCAGAACAACGACCAGAGACATTATATCGGGAGCGGCAATTTAAGAGTTTCTCCCAAACCTACAAAAGGATTTCCTCATCTCAAGTTCACAGTTGTTTGAATCTTTCTACTTGGTTTTCTGCGGAAAGATGATGTTTAACGCTTTCAACACGGAGTGCGATTCCTCACGCTGCAGCACCGCTTCCCCGTCCGGGGACAATCTGGGATACTACCCGTCACCAGCGGGATCTTACTCAAGCATGGGATCTCCCCAGTCTCAGGTTTGTCCAGTCAAATATTATTCAACTTTTATTACAATGTAGGCTAGGTGATAGGCTATGTAAATAGCCTATTTGTTTGCATGCAACTTGAAAAGATAAAGCTCATTCTAGCCTTCGCTAAATTAGTCTCATGAAGCTTAAACATAAGGTTTAAAATAATAAATATAAGCTGGCTGACCAACAGTAATAGCCTATGCTGAGTTGTTCTTGAAATATAATAATAAATTGCCTTGACCTGCTGCACACAGAGCAAGTCGCGCTTCATTCATCCAACTGGAAACCCCATAGAGTGTAACGTCATAGTTGACATCATATGGATATTTTTAAACCACCCTGCTTTTTATATCTTGCAATGATGCATCCCCCTCCTGAAAGTATACCAAATGTACTCATGATCCTATTGCTTTACCCACAGGATTTCACCGACCTGACAGCATCAAGTGCCTCCTTCATCCCCACTGTCACCGCTATTTCGGCAAGCCCGGATCTGCAGTGGATGGTCCAGCCTTTGATCTCCTCAGTGGCCCCTTCTCACAGAGCTCCCCCCTACAGCTCCAGCCCCAGCCCGGTGTACTCCAGACCAGGCATGAGGTCCTCATCCAGGGCTCTTAACTCTACCAAGAGGGCCAGAATGGATCAGGTAATTACTATCTCCATGTACTTCAAATGTTGCATAACATGTAGTATCTTCCATGTTACAGTGTATTCATTATCACAAATCTGGAGACTTAAACCTTTTCTTGTGTTATTGTGCAGGTGACATCTGAGGAGGAAGAGAAGAAAAGAGTTCGCAGAGAGAGAAACAAGCAGGCAGCCGCAAAATGCCGCAACAGGAGGAGAGAGCTTACAGACACTCTGCAAGCTGTAAGTATGCCACACATTTACCGTCCTTCATCAAAATGGATTTTCTCGCCTCAACTAACAGTGTAATCCAAGCAGCCAAGCTAATGCCACTTCCTCTATTTCTCTCCCCCTTACAGGAAACTGATCAGCTTGAGGATGAGAAGTCCAGCCTGCAGAACGATATTACTAATCTTCTGAAGGAGAAGGAAAGGCTTGAGTTCATTCTGGCTGCCCATCAACCCATCTGCAAAATCCCTTCAGAGCTGGACATTGACTTCTCTGTGGCCTCCATTTCTCCTTCCCACCCCTTCCTCTCCAACGCGGTGTCCTCCCAGCCACAGACCACCATCCCAAAGGCAACCACTATCACTTCCAGCCAGCCAACCTTCACCTCAACCTCCAACTCCATCTTCTCCAGCAGTAGCTCCGTCCTCTCCACCGCCACCATCGCCAGCAGCACGGTCAAGATGACAGACCTCGACTCCTCTGTCCTCGAGGAGTCCTTGGATCTGATGGCAAAGACGGAGATGGAGACAGCGCGGTCAGTGCCAGAGGTTGACCTGTCCAACTCCCTCTACACAACTCAGGACTGGGAGCCCCTTCACGCCTTAGCCAATAACGGTGACTTTGAGCCCCTGTGCACACCTGTGGTGACCTGCACACCAGCCTGCACCACCTACACGTCTTCTTTTGTGTTTAGCTTCCCAGAGGCAGAGACCTTCCCCACTTGTGGTGTCGCCCACAGGAGAGAAAGCAACAGCAACGACCAGTCCTCTGATTCCCTCAGCTCCCCAACCCTGCTGGCCCTTTAAAGACTTCCAAAAACAATACTTCTATCGAGCATATTTTCTTGATGTATAAGACCGATGTGCAGATCACAGGGCTATGGAATTGACTTTTACCAGAAAGCATATTTATGATTTGATTTGCCTTTTATCTATACTTGCCTATTACACCCATGTAGCAAGTTTAAAAAGCATGTTTTAACTAATACCACCTAGACATTTAATGAGTTTATTATGATTTTATGGTGCTAGATAACACAACTTGTTAGTGTTGATGTGCATGTGTTCAGAGCAATAGTTATTATTGATCCAGTTTGTTTTCTGGTTGATGGAATGTGAGAGTAATTGTGGAAAAACTTAAAAACTGACGTGCTTTGTCTTAACCATGATGGTCTGAGTGGTCTATCTTAGTATCAAGTTTTCTGTGAAAACATTACTGGTTTAAGTTATGAAATTTCTATTTATTTTTTTACACAGAGGATTAAGATAAATGTTTGTAAGATATGTAAATAAAAGAGTGATATTTAAATTCAATTATCTGTCTGGTTGAATCTGTGGCACGAATTATATGCACACAAATGGCCTACATGTTTTTTCTGCTGTAAGACACTATAGCAGTGGTATTCCACAGCTAATTTAAAATCCTGTCTAAAATTAGCCTCCATAAGGGATAGCAGTATTTCCCTGCATCTACACTGGCTCTAGTATTGTTCCGTCTGTTGCCAAGGTTAACTAGACGTCAGGGCTCCTACGTCACTGCGTTCTTTCCATTTTTTTTAACTGCAAGCATAGCGCGATGACGTCGTAGCCAACTTCCGTGCCCAAATATAGACCGCTACGAAGACTCGCTGCTACTGCTGTTTGCCAGCAGAATACAGACGGGCTTTTTCCGCTAAAACAATAGATCTAAGTATTTGTCTCTGGGTTTTCTCTACAGAGAAATCTGATTTGATTATTGGAGAAAGAGGAAAGACGGGATGCATCGCCTCTGTAATCGAAACGAAATTTTTTTCATAGCCTACGTGCTCGTTCCAAGACAACCGCTGCAGACATACGGTTATACAAGACAAATCGAGACAAAAAGAGGATCCGAAAGCAACGTTTTAACCACGATCTACGTTAGTTAAATTTGTTCTGTTCTCTCTGAACTGAAGGTCGAAAAAATATTACCTTAAAGACGCACATGTGAGTGAGCTGCAGCCCAATGCAAGAAATAGTCCCCAGAATTAATTCATAAAGTCACAGACAGCAGTTTGGACTTAACCTTCTTTCGTTGTATTTTGTGTAAATGGACTGGGGCATGCAGACAGCTGGACTTAATGTGTAAAGTGGCTGTCTGCAAAGTGGTGTTTTTATTCAGCCTATTCTAACTCTTTATTACAACTAGACAGACTCTAAATTTGCCTCTTCTGGAAGCACAGCTGGGCTAAAATGAATACTGATGTGCCATAAATGATGAGTAGGCCACATGTAAATTCCTGGTGATCTAGAAACTTACACATGTTCTAGTAAATTCTCTTTTTTCCATAGTGCAGTTGGTTGATGGTCTGCAGGCAAACACACAGTGATATACCCACTTTAACTCCTGTGACTAAAAAGATGTGCAATTGCGTATTACTGTCTTAATTCTTAATTTTTCTACATGGTTTTCATTCAGTCTCAAACATTAAGGTGCATTATTTCATCTCATAGCTTCATGGTCAAGTTTAGGTTAAAGCTGGGAGTTAAATGTCTGGCTAATGAAATCCACCTTTCCCAAACAGAAAATTGCTATGAAAGAATGCCAATTCATAAACATAAAGACAGTTAATATATCACTAACACAATGGTCAGCAATACATTTCAGTTCAAATTAAACTAAGGTGAGTGATCTAGTGTGACTGTCTTGTACTTTTCTGCTGAGTTTAATTAAACTACGTGATGTTTTGCCATTATCGTATCTTTATTCATCTTATCTCATTATCTTATTATTGTTACGCAGTTCGTCATCAAACCTTTACCCCTCCCTTCTACTTGTCATTCGTATACCTTACTCGCTCATTTCATCTTCTTTCAATATTTCACCATGTAAAGAATCATCGGAAGGCGGATTGCTTAATGGCTTTGCACAGGAAATGCGTGGTGTGTTTGTGCACGTGAGGAACATACTGGGTGGAAGACTACCAATAACTAAATTACTCTGACGTTTGTGCCCTTCAAGTACACACCCTTCTTGTGAAACACGGCCAAGATATTAGCAGTTGTTACTCTGCTTCCTGTATGGACACAGGCCTGCTCTTCCAAAGTACAACCTCAAAGAAATATTCAAATATTTGATATAGTTTAAAGAATTCAAGTTGCAGAACAATGCTACTTCCTTGGTTCTTGCTTGGATTAAATGTGCTTTTACGAAGCCTCTTGTTTTGTTAGCACTGTGCTGTTGCGTAACAGCTGAATTCTGAGTACCTATCTGATTTCCATTGCACTTAAGCAGAGCCTCTTTTTCCTCAATAAAGCCATATGTGCGACCATGCAGCGCCTAATAACGCTGTCTATTTATACCTTTTCGCCGGCCCCTGGGAGATGGGGAAGCAGCAGAAATAGCAGTTGCCCATTGCTTCTTTTAACATCAGCATCAACAGCAGTAAAATTAGACCACTATGACGCCAAACTGCGTCGGTGCTGCAACCCAGGGGAGGATCCAGGCAGCGTAAGCCTGATAGAAAGAGAGGAGGAAAGTAAGAGCGAGGCGAGGAGGAGGAAAGGAGAAAATGATGAGTATATGAGGATGCAAGGAGGGAGAAAGAAAGAGATCCGTTCCTGGGTGTAAATGTGAGCACAATGAAACTGAGTTTGCCTCTATGCCATGATGACAAGAGCTCAGTATGGCTCGGCTCCATATTCACAGAGAGCTATCCCCTGATCAATTTCTTTTGTCGAGAGATAGTGTGAAGGCTTTACAAAACCATGAATACTTCAGTGTCTTCCCCTGTGGCTAAAAGTCTGTGTGAGTGACAGAGTGATACTCAGTCAGGCATTTACAATGACACCAAATTACACTTTTAGTGAAGCAAATTACATCTGTTCCTGACATATTCCTTCTTCTTTGTTTCATGTCAACAGAGTGAGTCCCTCTGATACAGTACCAATATTTTATAACATTAAGTTTATATGGCACTGTGTGTTCAGCAGTGGTAGTGTATGACAAATCAAATTGAGGTTTGAACTCAGTCTGGAGTCAGGTGCTCTTATCAGCGTATGGTCTGATTTTTGTTTGTATTTTCAGTATCTAGAGATGATAACAAGCACTTTAGAGAATGACAGCAATTAATTGAAGGGTGTGTAGGCACTTGCGTCAGCATGCATGCTGATTTAAGGAAGTATTATTCTCTGTAAAGTAAGGACATGCGGTGCTAATTCACTGCCCAGAGGTGATAAAAAGGTTAGGCAGTCAATAGTGACATTATTCAACTACCTTTACAGGTGGCTTACAGACTGCACCCTCCCCTAGAACTGTGTAATGAATATTGCTCAAAATGTAGGCTACTTGAGGATTGAAAATCAATGTAAGTGGTATGAAGAAGAAAAGTATAGCTTTAGTGGGCAGGTGTGACATTCACATTTAAGTATGGTTAAAAGATGCAAACATTTTGATTAGTCACAGCTATATGAAAGTTTTGTGAATTTTACTTCTAGCCTAAATGCTCCGTATGGAGGAGTGGGTGACATGCTATTCTTAGTGATTATTTGACGCACTAAGCTACAATACTGGAGGGATTTCTCTAGCCAATAATAATTGTTCACACAGAGCCAGACTCCCCACACACAGTAGCGAGTCCTTGTCTGGTCTCGTGGGATCAGTAACAGGGATGTTTCCCTGGAAACTGGACAGCTCTACCATATGTAATTGGGTAATCCCTGAGCTGCCGACAGAAAAATAATAGCTTTTGCACTTTTCAAAAATACCTCAGCCAACGTGATTTGTCTGTTTTGTAACCCACATTTACCATGATCACATACTGCACGGATCATTATGCAATTACTGTAAAATTAAAGATGTTTTTGAGAACTGAAAATCTTCAGATAGGGCCTATAAATAAGGTAATTGTGAACAGTTAGAAAACTAGCACAAAAAAAAGAAGATGATTTCTAATCTTATAACTGCAGTATCAATATACTGCTAGGCCTATATTGGTTTAAAATGTGTAGCCTACAATGATAGAAGTATATACATTATTTATCATTCAGCTGAAGGATGTGTCTACTGTCCACGACAGTTTACATGGTATGAAAGTGTCACACTTTTATTCTTAATACAGAGACCAACTGGGACTTGTCATGTTGACGGCGTAGGACCTGTAGAGGGTATTTGTCTATTAATCTCATTTGAATACAATTTAGTGCCACAAACTCCTATCTAAGATTGCTATTTTTTCATTCTGTAAAATAAATGAGAGCCCCTAATCAATCTACTGTGGTTTTCACTACCTTGACTTTACATGTTAGTACATGTCTTCCCACTCTCATTATTAGTCTCAGGAATGTGGCCATATACCCACTAGGGGGCCCCAGGTCCTAAATAGGCCTACTGTATTCTATGGAAGGGCCCCATACCACTAGAATGTTCTCAAAACCTTTGGTTGTCTCAAACAAGTCTTGTGTTGTTGTTAGGTTAGGTCTGTGTAAACAAGGCCATAGTAAAACTTGCTCTCTCTCCTGAGATGATCGACCAATCAGTGACGAGAGTCATCGCAGGAGAAGAAGGGGACAGACCGCCATCAGCAGCAGCGAACCGACTTTTTCTTTATCTTTCCTTTCCCGTTTTCGGACTTGTTGAAGTGATGTGTGTAGCCCAGAACGTTAAACGTAAAACTATTCTGTAGCTTGCTAAACTGTCATGTTTTTTTTTACTGCCTCGTTATCTGTGTAAACGTTAAAGCTATGTTTATTCATATTTCAATAAGTGTTCTGCTGCAATGTGGATACGTTTAGCCCGTGTTACGACATGACATTTAGCCTATTTGGAGAGAGAGATATTATCGCCTTGATAATGTTGCTGTTTCTGTGTTTCTTATTGCATAGTTGATAGATGTGCAGATTGTTTAATATTATTTGTGCAGCCACGTGTTGATATTCAGGTTGTGTTAGGCCAATTTGCCAGTAACGTGCAATCAGTAAACGGACTAACGCTGTGGAGCCACGCGTGCTTAGCTATTAAAAGTGTATTACACTGTTTTCTCCGTCATGGATATGTGTGCTGTAACAGATGTGGCTTATTCTCACTTTGTGTTACTGAGCAATATGTTACATTTATGTTAATTATTACTGAGAAAGTAACGTCATTCTTAGTATTGTTTATTGTTATGTGCTGGTGTCTATAACATTTAGTTTGGTAAATAATTTTCATAGATCAGATGCTTATTAAAGTGCATTATTATTTGCTTATATTTCAGAATCACATCCAACTTCAAATGTCAAATACACCTTCATGTTCGAGTCGTTTAATAAATCTTTCTGGATCTCAAAGTCAGACATCTCTGGGTCAAGTTCTTACCGGACACCCTACAGCGGGCCGGTGTTTCTGTAGCCAGTTTTCAATCGTTTTTACAGTCTGCTTGTATAACACTAACACCCTAACACTACATTATGTTTTGTTCCATTTCGTCGCAGAGCCCTTTGTACTGTGTGCTGTTGTGCTGCTTGACTACATGGTGGCGGGGCGTTTGCTGTGTTGGGTTTTACTTAGATATAAATAAAATATTTAATAGAAAAGTGGGTAACTACAGTTATTTGTAGGCCTACATGCACACATGAAGGTAGGTCTACCTGCTTGATTAAAAAGAGCAGCAGCAGGTTAAATGGCTGTGGTATCATAACAAAATATTGTGGTGGTTAGATGGCTGTGTTATAATAACAAAAGGTCTTTTGTGTTCACACAGCCATCTAATCACACCTGTTGACATTATTGTGAAAGTTTTTCGCTATAACAAAAGATTCATTCAGACACCTCAGTTCCTATGGCCACTTGGCCAGTGTGAATGCAAATGGTAAATTGTTTTGGGGGAGAGTAGTTAGTAGAACTGTTTAGAAGTGGACTGTTTCTATATGCTCCTGTACTTGGTCGGAAAGTGGCTTATATGTAACAAGGTATCTAAACTCAAAGGCCACTTTTATCCAATGTAATCTTTAGAAAATCAAGTTAGCTCTGGTGCCATCACATGATGGGGATTGTAACCCACTGTTGCATGTGTTTCATGCAATGCTCCACTTCAGTTTTCCTCTCTGGGTCCTGTCTTTAGGGAGTAGGACCTAGCCTAACAGCGATCTCAAGGTGTTTAATGGTTTGTAGTAACCCAGACAGCATTTACATCTGTGCCAGATCCGTTTTCGAATCAGCAGATTCGCGCAGCAGTCACACTCAGTATGCAGATCTGCACCAACTTTGCGCCAGACTTGTCTGTAGCTTCTGAGAACGACAGTCCGTCCGGCGGGTGCGACGCAGATCCGGGACAGCTGCGCAGACCAGACACGCCACATGTCCGCCCGGCGAGTGCGGGCCGGATCCACGGGAGCTGCGCAGACCGGACGCGCCACAACTGAAATATGTCCGCCCAGCGGGTGTGGGCCAGACCGGACACGCCACAACTGAATTGAGTCCGCTCGGCGGGTGTGGGCCCGTTCTAATACATCATGATGTGGGCCAGATCCACGGGAGTTGCGCAGACCGGACGCGCTACAACTGAATTGAGTCTGCCCGGCGGGTCTGGGCCAGATCCACGGGAGTTGTGCAGACCGGACGCGCCACAACTGAATTGAGTCCGCCCGGCGGGTGTGGGCCAGATCCGCAGGAGCTGCGCAGACCGGACGCGCCACAACTAACGGAACGCTTTTTTCCTGCATAAACCCGCAACTCTATTTGAAATGCAGAGAGGAAGACTGCAGGCTGCACCGTCTTTGTGATTATTGGTAAGTGCATTATACAAGTAAAATTGTAAAAGTAAACTGCTGTTGATGTCATGTTAATATGTTAAATATGTATAGGCTAAACATAAACGTTTACAAACTTAGTTTACACTGACATTCTGACAACCTGAGACGTGTCAGACAAGCTGGGTAGGCTATAGACCTATAGCTAGGCTATGCTTGTAGTAGCCTAGCTATAGGTTCTTTTAAACATCCACAACTAATGTGAACAGGCTTTAAGGCTGAATCAGTGATCTTTGCTTATTATTCACCAAAATTACTGAATATCGTGTCCATTGTGTGTTAGCTGCAAAATCGTTTGTTAGCGCTACCCACTAGGCTAAACCGTCTTTTGTTAGTTTTGTTAGTCTTTACTTAATCACTCTCTTACTCATTCACTCACTCACTACACACCACGTCACATTTGTGCAAGCATTTTACTATAATCTTTGAATACTTAATCTAACATACTGTTTGTTTCTTTGCTTTGTGTGCTTTTTGTAGGCTACGTCTTACAGGAGCAATGAGGAAGAATCGCATGTCTGACAAAGCCACGGACACGGAGATAAATCAATAGCCAGATCTGCCTTAAGACTGCGGGGGTGGACGCCGTGCCCGGTTTCACCCAACTAATAAGCAGTAAATATACCTACAGTAGGCGCAGTGTTCACATTAGGTTAGGCTACTTGGTTTTGTATTTTTTTTTGTAATTTGAATAATTAACAATGATCTTTAATCATATGCTTTTTCTCTTTTTGTGCATCTGGATTCACGTCAGATGGTTGTTCATGCTGTAGTTTTCTCTTTTGCCTTTTTAAAATAAAAAATAAAAACTATTTTGAAAATTACAAATTGCGTGGATATTTGTAAATATGAATCACAGATCAGGGCCAGATGAGCCCCAGATGTAAAATATGAGTCTGGGCCAGATCCGCACCACACGTCATGGCATTAATAACTGTACTGGGCCAATTCTGGCCCAGATCTGTCTCTGATCCGTAATTCCAACCTGTTCCGGTATTGGGCCGTTGGAACAGATGAGCCCGGCCCAGGTCCGTTTAGCGGATCTGCGCCAAATGCTAATGAAGACCTGGTCCAAATCTGGCCCAAATACATTTTGCTGTCTGGGAAGTGACTTAAAGACTTATTGAGGTGAGATTCTCATCATCCGCTCCTTGTAACCACTGGCCCTGGTGTCACCTGAACCTGCTGAACCCTCCTTTCTTTATCCAGATGCTCTGGGTCCTAATAGGCCTCTATTTATATTTCGCGTTTCGTATCGCGTTGGTCGGACACATAGACATATGGTATGGTCGGACCATGGACGTATTAAGAGAACGGGTCGGACACTATAGTTTGTCCAAGAGGGGTTGCCGTAGCTAGCTGTCAAAGATGGCGACCGTTCTGCACATGCGCGACTCACATCTTGTAGGCAACAGGCAAGTTGGGATCAAATATACATCCATGATAGCCTACATCCATTGATCAAATCGAACACAAATCTAACCGGTATGAATTGTGCGGCGGTCGCCCGTGATCACTTCTACGTAGACTTTGCTCATCTTGAACGAGCCTAACGTGACTGTTAACGGGTAACGTTACAACTGGTATGGACTCCTGTTCCGGTAATGTGTCAAATATGATTTTAGGGTCTTTGTACGCGTTATTAGCGGGCTTTTTGGGTGCTGTTGCCTCATTGTCTGCCAAACTGTCACTCGGTGCAGACTACCTGAGAGAGAAGTGTGATTCCGGGCTCAGCGGCTGGACTGAACCATGGACTGAACCTGGAACCGCCTGTGACTGGGTAACGTTACGTTCAATATAACACCTCTCTCTGTGTCTCTTTCTCGAAACATAAGAGATAAAATAGGCTGCTTTTTATCGTCCCAAAGGAAGTTGTCGTCCTCCTGTTTACATTCAAGCCCATCCACAACCTCGCCCCCCATTTGTCTGATCTCCTCCAGATTCCCGCTCCCTCAGATCCTAGAATTTAACCTTAAAGGTGCTCTAAGTGATGTGACGCGTTTTTTTAGGCTACAACATTTTTTGTCACATAGGCCTACAGCAAACATCTCCTCACTATCGGCTAGCTGTCTGTCCCCTGAACACACTGTAAAAAAACGCAGTCTCTGAAGACAGCCCAGGCTCCATAAACGGCAACAAAAACAAACTGTGCCAACCTGCACAACGAACCATAACAAACAGAGTTCCAGCCAATAACCGACAAGAAGGAGCTGGTTGAGTCATGAATACGCATTGTGGAAGTAGTCTACGTGCTAACGCTGCTGCAGTGATGGCTCAACCAGCTCCTTCTTGTCGGAGACAAGTTTGTTTTTGTTGCCGTTTGTGGATGCTGAGCTGTCTTCAGAGACCGCGTTTTTTGACAGTGTGTTCAGGGGACAGGCAGCTAGCGAATAGTGAGGAGATGTATGCTGTATGTGACGAAAAATGTTGTAGCCTAAAAAACGCGTCCCATCACTTAGAGCACCTTTAAGAGAACCTTTAGGGAATGTTCCCTAAAGGTTCTTTAAAAGTTCAACAAAAACAACTTTAAGAGAACGTTCCAGGAAGGTTAGCTGAAGGTTCCAAAATATTTTACCTTTAGGGAACGTCAGTCCTTAATTTGTAAAGTGGGAGGTCCCGGAGCGCAGAGGGGGGTGGATCCGGTGACTCAAAACGGGGGTTGGAGATAACGGAACAAAAATATAAAAATGACACTGCCTAGTAGCTTCTCTGACAAAAAAAACCCTAAACAATGCTGTGTGTACATCAGGGCAATGTTTATTTTTATTTCAGAACATGCACTGCATCGGTGCGAAATAAAAAAAAAAAAAGAAAATTAGGGCTGGGCGATAAAACGATAACGATATGTATCGCGATAGACACGTAATCAATATCAATAGAAAATGCGTTTGATAAAACGTTCGATAACTTGTTTTTCTTCTTCGGAAGAAACCAGAAGTTGCGAAGCAAGTTTGGTTGCATGAACAAAGGCACTCACTCTCTGGTAACCTAGCAACGTAGGGAGTGACACTCTAACAGCCAATCATGTAACAGTATCAAGTTTGGTTGCGCCACATCGCTGTCTCGTGTTGGATTCTACAATAACCGGCGGCGTGGAGCCATAAGTGGAAAGTGAGTGCCGCAGCGAGCGAGGAAATTGTTGATAAAACAGGAAAAGTCAGTATGGCAGTTTTGGGGATTTTATAAGTCTGACCGTCGTTCCCACCAACACTAGCGCAAACTTGTTTTACCACCTTAGCCGCGCTCACACTTTGGAGCACAGCCGTATTCGCCAGCAACGTCCAACAACATCTGCAGCTGCTACACCGCACAAGTAGCAGACCGCCATGGAGAGGTACTCTGCATCAGCGCCTTACTAAACGCTACAAAGAAATAACGGAGGCAGACGTGCTGAGCACTGTCCAGAAGCCAGGTTACCAACCTAGCACTAAAGCTGCAGAAAATAGTTCTTCTCAGGTTTCAGGTTTCGCTATGTTTATATTTAACACTTTGCACCATTTTATTACACCTTATTAAGCAGTTCTTACTTATTCTTTCTTCACTGTGATTTTAGACTTATGTTTACATTTTAATTATTTGAGTGGTTTCCGGTTGTGTTGACATTTCTGCTTTTATAACTGAGGGGATTATAATCAGAGGAAGGTTAAGTTTAAAATAAAAATGTTTAAATTTAATATATTTTTCTCCTGGTCCTTATTTTAAATAGGTCATAAAAAATATCAATAATTATCGATATCGACCGATATGAAACACTTATATCGTGATACAGTTTTCAGCCATATCGCCCAGCCCTATAAAAAATACACTGCAACAATCGTTTTCACAAGCAGCAATTATCCATCGGACTATCAAATTAACCAAAAAACCCACCGTGGTCTCCACATTCTTGATCGGCAGAAACGTTTTTTGCTTGTTTGGGATCCGACTGGCCAGCATATTTGAACAAATTAAGCAAACTTTGTTGTCTTTTTGACATTTTTCCCCTGAGTGAAATGAGGCTGTAACAGCAATCTCAACCAGCACAAGTGCTTGTGTCACTAGAAGTGCAGCGCCGCGCTGTTGAAGTGCCTCCCCTCCCTCCGTCCCTCTCCCCCCTCCGTCTTACCCTGAAAATTCACCTCAAAATGCAAACACAAGATTTTTGTGGAACTTCAATGGGGAATAAAGACTAACAAAACAGATAACAACATTGAACACTACACAAACCGTAGTTTATTTTTTTCATTTAGGCGATTCATTTTTCTAGGGCTGCTCCCTCTTAGTCAATTAGTCGACTAATCGGTCGTTTTGATCTTAGTCAACTTAGATTTCTTTAGTCGATTAGTCATGTTTTATGCTTTTTTCATGCTGAATGACTTATTTCCAAGAAACGTACTAGCACATCTCTGGTAAACACAAGAATTAAGGGTTGACATTTTACCTAATAGATATCACCGTGAAACCTACTTTGATTACTTTTATTAAGGCAATTATTTGTTGTATTACACATTTTCTGAAATGTTGTGTTTAAATATGCAAAGGAGGCATTATCTTATTCAATATATGCATCCTTTTGCATGACTCTTTGCGGAGAAATTCAGATTTACATATCTGTCGATTAAATCACCTAATCGATTAGTCGATACAATTGAATGAGTGTTAGTCGACTAAGAATTTCTTCAATTGAGCACAGCCCTACATTTTTCCTGGTGACACAGGAGGTTCCGGATCAAATAAAAAAAGGTTCCGGATCCAACATCGGAGGTGCCGGAACATGTTCCGGCTCAAATTAAGCCCTGGGGAACGTTCTGGGAAGGTTAACTTCAGAGAACCTTTAGGGAACGTTCCCTAAAGGGTATGTGTTTGTTGGGCTCTTCCTCCATACACCTGTCTGTCCCCTCCGCCCGTCTCACCACCATGGGGAGCAGAGCATTCAGCCGCTCTGCTCCCTGTCTCTGGAATTCATTACCACCCCAACTCAGAAACATTGATTCATTCCCCCATTTCAAATTGCAACTCAAAACACATTGGTTTAAAACAGCCTATTCCACTTGATGTTAATTGCTCTGCCTCTTTCTGTTGTTTCTGTTGTTGTTTTATTCTTTTTTTATTCTTTATTTTTATTTTGCTGCTTTTTAAATGTTTTATGTATTCCTGTACGGTGTCCTTACGTGCAGAGAAAGGCACCTTTTAAATAAAATGTATTATTATTATTATTATTATTATTATTATTATTATATGTATGTGTTTATAGTACGGTGATCCTGAAGATCCTGAAGAACCAGATCTTAACCTATCTGAACTATAGAAGATTTCACCCTTCATTTGTCTCCCATCGTTGTGTGGCTGAGTGCTGCTTTCTCATGTTACATGTGTATTTGCAGCTCCACATCCCCCTGCGGCTGCTGTGTGGAAGCCTTCTGTTCACCTGTAATGCTGTCATGTGGACCTTCTTTTCCAAGGCGCTCCGACACTGCTCCTCTTCAGCCAGGGCTACAGTCACTACCACTGCATCCAACTTCATCTCCTCAGTAAGCATTCCCCTATGGTGCTCTATTCACCTCTCATTTTCAGTTTTACTGATACTTTTGGGCAGTATCCAAATTTTGATACCGTCATACCTCCTCCCTATTTTACCACGGTATACGGTATTACCGTGACTAATTAAAAATTATGACGTAAGGCTCAGACGGCATCACCAAACTGTTGGCTTGTGCACCGTTCAGAAACTGAATACCAAACACTAATACTGAAACAATAATAACATAACAACAACTTACAAAAAAAAAAACTTTCTCCTCCACACTGTCACGTGATGACAACCACACATAATTACATAAATTATATTTAATATTTAATCCTTGTCTCCTATATAAGTGCATTGCATTTTTTTTAATGACGGTATTGAAACTGATACCGTTGCTATTTTTAAGACCCCGCGGTATACCGTATTACCGCCCAACCCTACTTCAAGCAGTATTGAGCCTGTAAAAAAGAAATGTACTAAGCAGCAAAAAGTTGTTGTGAAAGCATTCAGACTCCTAGACATTTCAGACTTCTTCTGTCTGTGTTTTACAGTGAGTATGTTTTTGTGTGTGTGTTCAGGCTGTCCTGGGGACGGTGATGTTTGGAGAGAGTCATGCTGTTCTATGGTGGGTGGGAATCTCTCTCACTCTGTCTGGACTGCTGGTGCTTCATGGATCCACACCTCAGACACTCCAACAGGAGGAGGGCAAAAAGGACAAGTGATGTAGATTTGACTCATCACAAGCATGCAGCCACTGCGCTTCAGCCACAATAACCTGTGGCTAGACTCCCTCAGAGACAATGTCTCAGGCACTTAAAAGTGTCTTAATGTAAAGTGCAGTTAAAACAGCAGACTATGTTGCACATAACTGATGGTATATTCAGTACCACCAGTCATAGTTACCAATTCATAGTCTAATGTGCGTTTATTGTTTTTTGAGGAAATTAAATGTACTTGGTGTGGTACACATGATATTGAGCAACACAATGCTTGTCTCATGCCACTCCCCCTTTCATAACAAATGAACTGTTTGACGTAGACTCTTGTAGGAGACATCATTGCACTCATAAAGAGTTCCTTTCATCAGTGGTTCGCCGTGCACCATATAATATGGCCACGCCCCCTTTCATAACTCATGAACCATTTATCATAGACACTTTTGGACACAGGATGTGGTACAACATTTGCAATGCATAATTTCCAATGCCACACAGTCCATGCAGGAAATAGTAAAGATTATTATAATGGGGTCAGCTTAAAGCAATTCATTTAAAAGTAATGTCACATTATTAACATGTTCTCAACAAAATGTTGATACTAATAGTACACCAAGTAGTGACATTGTGACAGTGAAATTGATATGGTGTTGATAATACAAAAACTACTGCAACTTAAAATTTCTAAGTACATTGTACCTGTGGGAAATTGCCAGCAGCCTGTCTGATACACTTGGAGTTGATGTCACTTTTGTACTTCACTAGACACATTTTCAGGAAACCTGTATGGGAGATGGACATTAGCTATTTTTATATAGAGTTTGGTTCATTGGTTTGAAGATGCTAACAAATATTCCATCTCCATAGTGCGAATTTTCCGTACAACTGGTTTAACTAGAATTACCTCCTCTGGGTTGTATGCCTTCGCCAATCTGTCAAGTGGAAGTTTACAGTACATCCATGTCTGTACAGACTTATATAATATATGTAGTGGCGAGAAAGACGAGAGACCAAATTAAAGCCATCTTGAATTACCCTTCTCACCCTCTCTACAACGAGCTGTGATAGATTGGCAGCTCATTGGAGAGAGGATGAAGAACAAGATCAAAGCCTGGGAGTTGTTCCTCATCTAAGTCGAGGGTCTTATGACAAAGGATGTTGTTTGCTGTACTGTGTGGCAGATTGTGTTTTGATTTTACAATATAGGGATATATAAATAAAATTTATTTTACGTTACTTGGCTTTGCTTTTTGTTCTGTCTATAGTGTATATGTAGGATACCTTCGCATATGTTACACATATGTTTTCTGCCCTGAAACGCCTTACATGCAACCAGTGGTGGAATGTAAGTAAGTACATTTTTCTAAAGCACTACTTAAGTACAAATTTGAACATTGGAACAACAAGAAAAACATTACATTTGAGACAGGCATTTAGCAGCTGTAGCAACTCAAATTCAGCCAGAGCAAGACCCAGCGCCAGGCTCTAAGGGTCTGAGCCCAGACTCCCTGCCGGATCTGCAAATTTTCTGTTGCTGCCGTAACAACGGTTTAGACCAAACCATACTGTAGAAATAAAATGGATAGAAAGGCCATTGAATCATTTGGCGTGGTCATTCCATTAGTACACAACAAAATGGATTGTTGTTAGTTGTCAGGGTGACAAGTAAAGTAAAGTGTGTTGCACTAACTAGAGTTTCAGTTAGAGAGGATGATTAAAATAAATTTTCCAAAACTTTGATTTTCTCCAACAATGATCGACTACATGTCATAAATTCTCTAATTATTTTAGACAAATTTGACATTCATAAAATTAAATACGTTGACTTCAATTGAATGGCCTTTATATTAATTCTATTTCTATGGACCCAACGCTGCCTGCTACTGGCCACTGGCCTGCTGTTATCCCCAGCACTGGGGTTTGCGCTGGCTGAATTTGAGTTAGGCCTACTACAGCCACTAACTGAAAGTCTGTCTCCACTCGACTGAGCTACTGAGTGTTTGCTCAGCCAGCGAAGTAGTGTCCTATCGTCTGGGAGTGGGGCAGGCTCGATGGTGTTTCAAGCCGCCAGCGTATCCTTCCAGGCAGCGCTATAACCATAACCATAACAATTGCCTAATCCTAGTGCCTTCCAGGCAGCGCTGCCAGGAAGGAGACGTTGGGGGCTTAAAACACCGATAAACATGGGGCAGAGAGACGCTGTTTACCAGATGGCTGTTAGGCTTATTTTCCATAACCAGTGTAGTATTAAAGCATGATGGAATTAACAAGATAGCTAACTAGCCAGCTGCGAAATGAGTAGAATTTAACAATTAATGCTTCATCCACACACTTTTGTCACAGCGTGGCAAAGCATTGCGTTGCTATCGCCAGATGATGACCAGTGTTGGGCAAGTGACTTCCAAAATGCAATACATTATAGATTACTAGTAACTGTCATTTGAGAGTAATTAGTTATATTACTACAATATTACTGTGTCTTAATTGTAATGCTTTACACTACTTTTGTGTTACTTTTGAGTTACTTTCACCAAAATGACAGCGGAAGTATGACTTGGCAGTTAACTTGTGAATTTCACCATGGGCTCAACAAAGTCTCATCTTTATCCACATATACATCATGGTTTATTCATAATATTTTGTATAATTAATCTGAATCTGCAAAGTAACTATAGCTATAAAATAAATAGTGAAGTATTATGTACAATAGGCCTAATTGACTCTGAATTGTGGTGGAGTAGAAGTATAAAGGAGATATAAAGGAGAATATTAAAATACTTAAAGGGCAACTATTATATAGCATTTTCAGGTTAATACTTGTATTTTGTGTTTGTACTAGAACATGTTTACATGTTTTAATGTTCAAAAAACACTTTAATTTTCTCAAACTGCCCATGGCTGCTGCACCTGTATTCACCCTCTGTATGACCCTCCTGTCTCTTTAAGCCCCCCTCCCGACAAAGCCCAGTCTGCTCTGATTGGCCAGAGTGTTTCCCGGAATCTTCGCTGTGCTCCGCAGCCAAGGGGGTAATGGTGCGTTCTTTTTGTCTTGTAATCGCGACTAGTAGCTCAAGCGTGACGTCACATCCGTGTCGAAAAACGAATAACCGCGGGTTGTTGCATTCTTTTTGTCACACAATACTACGAGTCAGAGAAAAGATGGATTTTTGTAACATTTTTAGTAACATTTAGGATTCTATTCACCCAGTTATTGACATATTACACACATATATTTCACAGTTTGATACATGAAAATTACGTTTTGATTAACGTTAACGTTAGGCTACTGCTCTGCTTTCTGCTCAAGACTCGGCTTAAAGCCATTGTTGTCATATAGCAACCGAGCGTCTCTAGCCAATTTCAGCTGCACAAGCTACAAAATAACTAATTAGGCGGTATTTAACTCCTAATAAGACTGTAGCGACATGCCTATAGGTAGCAGTATACAGCACTATGTGTACGACTTCTTCATTTGGTTACAACAAAGACAAAAGTGCTTAAAATTGTAGATAACCACAATGTTTACTACGTGTGATGCACGACGTAGCCATCTTTGAAAGTGAGCTCGGGGTCCTCTGAGTTCAGACAACTTGACGAGTCGTAAATACGACCTCGGGGGCGTTCTTTTTGCAACTTCCGGGTCGTAACTCCGGAAAACAACTCGTAAAACGACTTCGGTGGACAAAAAGAACGCACCATAAGCTTCGCTTCAGAACTCGAACCTCCTATGGCGCCATTTTGGTGCTACAAAGCGATCACCTCCCGTTAGCATTCCATTGACTGCCATTCATTTTGATGTCACTTTGACAGCGAATAACTTTACATCTGAAGCGTTTAAAGACTCTATTTGTCCATTGTTTAGTTCTAAAGAAACACAACAATGTATAAAAGGCTCCATTTCCTTGTACCTCACGTTATGGCTCCGCAGCAGACGTTTTTGTAAAAATAGGCTAACGATTGTGTCATAACCACGAGACTTACTGTTGCATAGTAGAGGAATTAAGTTAGTACAGGAGAAGCTCGCAGGCACTTTCGACTTACATGAGCTGTTTAGGTTTAATTACTAATGTTAACTAGCATTTTAGTTAGCAATAATTAGCCTGTGCCCATGTTATCTCCTTACATATACCTACGCTCTCCGTCTCTGCAAGATTGGGAATGATTGAGATTTCTCTTGGCACAGCTACCAGAAGACTTACAACTTTCAGACAGGTTGCTCACGTCACATTTACGTCGTCTCTCTCAGTTGGAGGCTGCGCAGTAACGCTCAGCGCTCACCGGAAAAGTGCTTCTAATATCCTTCACTGGTCTCCATCCAGAGCAACGGGATCTGTTGGTCCATTTTATATATGTCAATGTCCGCAGCCTATCTGTGCTGCCTGCACAATCCGTTATGCGTATGCGCAAGATGTTCGCGCATGCGCAGATGATAATCCTGTTCCACCCTTGCGCACCTTTGCACCGCGGGAATTTCATTCATTTCACAGCGCTCGCAAAGGGGAGTGTGGAGGAAACCGAAGGTTTGCAGTGACAGAAAGACTCAGACATCATTCCACATGTACCAAAATGGTGTATTTTCATGTAACATGTAACAACTCCTTTATTATTTTGGATTGGCAACCACGTAAACACCTCGTAATGCATAGCATAAGCTACATTTAAAAACATCACAACATCCCCACACTACACGTCACAAAAATAACAATGTCGCCAAGGCTTAGTACACGGACGTCGATATGCGTTTTTGGATCAGTGACAATAAGTACTTAATTTAAATATCTTTATAAAACAGCCCCGCCATGAACTGCATAATGAATAACATAAAGTGTAGCCTACAAAAATATTATTCCCGCAGTGGAAAGGTGCACAAGTGTGGACCAGATCGTGCAGTGTCGTAAACAGGATTATCATCTGCGCATGCGCGAACAACTTGCGCATGCGCATAAAGGATCGTGCAGGCAGCACAGATCGGGTACCGACAAGTGTCGTTCAAGATGAGCCAGGTCTGCGCAGAATCGGTCACCGGCGATCTTTGGCCAATGCATGGCGGTTAGATTTATGTCCGACTTGATCCCGACTTGCTCTGACACGTGGGCAACGATAACCTCACGAGATCAAGGCAGCTGCAGGTTTGAGATGCAGGCAGCGCAGTTGCTTTTCACCAACTGTGCAAGACCCAGGCGGACCCAGGGCATGCTGGGAAATGCCTGGCTCTCAGCTGATCTAACAGCTGATTGGTTCAGAATCGAGTCAACATGATGACGTTTTATATCAACTTTTTATTGTTTTTGAATTGGAGGGATTTTAACTGCTATTTGTCTGATTTAAAGGCTTATTCTGTACAGAACACATTTTTTTGATTTCCTGTTCAGCCTGAAGACTCCTGGAAACGGCTGTAAGCTGTCCGACTTTACTGTGGATTTTTGTCACCGGCTCCCACCTGCTCTCGTCCACTTTACAAGCGAGGTGCAGCTCATCTCGAACGGGCCTGTTGTTTCACCAGTATCAGCTGGAGCTAGTGGTGCGTGATACTGCAAAATTTGGTATCGACCAATACCAAGTAAATACAGGGCCAGTATCGTCGATACCGATACATACCGAAACTTTTTAATTATTAAGGTGGATTCATCATCAAATTGCTAAATCTGAATGAATTGTCATGACCTTTAAGTGTTTTTGTGATTTTTCCTTTGGATTATTAATAATTTAAAACCCAGGACAGAATTTTTAAATTTGTTGTGTTAACACGGTATTTTACTTTTATATTATAGCCTACAGCTTGCCGTTGTTTCATTTTTGGCCTGAAAATATAGCCACACAGCGCTCCTCTTCCTCTCTGCCATTCTTCTGCCGTCTCAGTGCTGCTTCTCCACACTAGCCTAATATATTGATCTCTCCGAGACCACTTTTTATGTGTCATCATATGATGGCACCTGAGCCAGCTTTATTTGCAGATGAAGACAGTGTGGTTGAAAGGTAAAGAGCTTCAATGCTCAAATCGAATCACAGGCCTATCTCTAATCTCTATATTTTTCAAACGTTGCCAATTTAATTAGCTATCCCACAGTGCTTGACCACTCACAGGCGAGGTCGGACAAATAACCAGGCAAAGTGAGCAACTGCCCAGACATTCAGGGGCCCCAAGCAGATTTATTCTGCCATGAAAACACAGGTTGAACTATCTAACCTTACGGAAGAAGACTAGTTGTACTTCTCCCTCCAGGTCAGAGGCGGCGCTGGAGGGTTCAGTCGGGCCGGTTGTGTGAGCTGGAACTCGGTGTTAAACTGGTTGGCTGGCACGGGCTGGTTGGTTGAGGGTAGCCATGGCTCGACTCGCTGCGTTACTGTTGTTACCGGTTCTTATTGAATCGGTGTTTTGCATTTCTTTCTTTTTACCGGTTAACTCAAGAAAGTGTTTACGGGAGGAGATCCACAAAGACGTCCTTGTCACGGGGGAGTATGAAATAACGGAACAGGCGAACACCAAAACTAATCTGAAGGTGAGCATAGCCGGCTAGCTACATTAAACACAGCTAACTAACGTTAGTCTATTTTGAGGCCGAAACGGTTTCAGTCTTTTAACGTCTAGCCATGTTTAAGTAATCTTAGCTAAATTAGCCGCTACAAGTGAAATCATAGCTTATATTAAAGCAGTCTTAAATATCGTTGAAGTGTGGCTGAAATGTGTGACAACTGTTGTTAGCATTGTAGCTAACGCAGGCCCCGACAAACGTCTTCCTGGTTTTAGTTTCTAATTGGCTAGCTAACATTATCGTTAGGAATTTATTCTGACGCAAACTCAAATTACTCCGACGCCAATGCACTCCAATTTTGTCACATTTTTGGTGTTTATTCAACAATGACTGTGTGTTACACCATGGGAAATTATCCCGTCACCGTTATCGGCTCGGCTCTGCTGCTGTTACACGTCAGTCTTACCGGCCATTCAGTTTGCAGACACAAGCTAGCGACATTAACGTTAGCACATTAGCCACATGTCAACGACAGCTGGTAGGCTATGTACTGTATTGTGTTCCTCCATACATTATACAAGGGCGTATATTCCTTATGTTATTAACCCATTGTGTCCTCATAAAAAAAGATTCCCAATAAGGTTCTGTTTCCATGTTTTAAAAGCTGCCAAAAAAAAAACATTTCTGTTTTGCTGATATTAAGATCACAGATTCCTCCAGCCACACTCTTTACTCCAAGGAAGATGCAACAAAAGGAAAGTTTGCATTCACCACAGAGGACTATGACATGTTTGAGGTTTGCTTTGAAAGCAAATCACCCATGGGTACGTTTTTTTATTTTTATTTTTTTATTTATTTTTTGGTGTGTGTGGTCATATTAATAGATGGTTTTGAAATTAGAGAAGTGAATTTATGGAAATGAACCACATGTCATGTTTTATGTAATACTTCACATTAGAGAGAGAGAAAATACTATGCATTTGTTGTAAATAACATAGAAGGACTGAGTGGAAACTAATGTATAAATGGAATAACAGTGAAAAGCTTCTTAGTTGGTTTCTTAGTTAGGATGTAAATAAAAAAAATTTGCATTTCTGGAACTATATCCAGGTTTACATAGCACCTGTTAGTGAACACAATTTAAAATGTATTTCAGTTAGTTGCATATGATGCTAAATCTCTGCTCTTTTCAATTAGGAACTGGAAGAGTGCCTGACCAGCTGGTCAATCTGGACATGAAGCATGGTGTGGAGGCGAAAAACTATGAAGAGGTATGCCTTGGGAGTCCGAAATATATATATATATATATATATATATATATATATATATATATATATATATATATATATAACCACAGCATGTTTCTCTCCAATCCCAGAATGCTGTGTGGACTAGCCAGACCCTCCTCGGCAATGCGAGACTAGAATGGTACAGATACAGCAGACAAAGACAGTCTGTCTACAGCTTGTATACTAGGTCAATAGATGTGGTACATTGGTCTTGCAGCAGGGGTTTCACTACATATATTCACTATTCCAGTTTTTTAAAAACCTGGTAAGCTACAGTTCCATTTTAATGAAGGGCCAGCATTCCTCAGCGTGATAAGCGTGTTAGAGGGCACCCAAGAATTGTAGATTGTTGCACTCGGTTACATTTCCAAGTACGCCCTTAGTCAGGATAAAGTCCGTAATTTATCAAATTAAATGAGTTCCAATTCAGGAGATTTAAGAGACATTCAATCCTTTTCCTGTAACTGTTGCACAACATCGAAATATGCAATGACTTCATGAGATTAATAAATCAAGTCGAACTGTGGAAACACAAACTTACTGCTCTATGACCTTATGTACATTCATGTCACATTAAATAATTTTTCCTGCTGGCAACAATGTGGATGCCTTGTGCTGTATTAGTGGCATTGTCAAGTGTCCATTGTCAAAACATGATAACGTCAAGGTGTCCCAGTGTATAAAATATGGAAATCAGTGGAGATGGTTCTTTGCCTCCACCTCATTCAATATTTTTCTATATAGGGACACATCGTTGTGCAGCATCACTTCCATGACTTGGTAGCCCTTCTGAGAATGGATCGCACTTGGCACTGTGGCTGCCTCATGCAACATCTAATAATACCGAAGTGATAAAGCCCTGTAAGCTGAGAATCGCCCGCTTCCCACACATTGTGCACAAACATGACGTTCTTTTCTACTGAGTGAGTGTGTAGGTGGATGTTCAGGGAGTGCTCAAGAGGGCTTGCCTGTCTGTGGGTGAGAGGGTGGAGCTGAACTTGTATTCACCTATGTAGATGGGTGTGTTACTTTGAACAAATTTGCAAGCTGTTCAATACATGATGTATTGGTAGAGGGTAAATATGCAGAAAGAGTCCCCGTTACACAATGTTTGGTAATGTGTACTTGGCAGATGCATGCTGTATATCAGGCAGATTTTACTATGCAAGTTCCATAATGGGGAAAATGTCCATGTCTGGGCCTGCAAATGTTAACGTCAGGGGCTGCTGCGCAATTTAAGGTATAGTTTGGTTCATTTCAGACGAAAGTCAGACCGATGCGTTGTTGCCGATTAGTTTAAAGGGTAACTACTGTTGTTTTTTGTTTTGTGTTTTTTTTTTTTTTTAACCTGGGTCTCATTTCCCCATGCATTTATGTCTAATAGACGTCACCAAAAATCTTTGAATTTGGTCCAGTATTGAGCAAGATCAGAATGACGGGCTTGCGCAAAGTGAGCTGAAATGTAACCTAATAGGGCAGTTGTAGAGCCTTCATTTTTGTCCAATAAAGTGATTTTATATATTGTTTTGGTGCTACTGACACGCTCAGATTGTTACTGAAAGTGTCTGACAACCTCATCGATCTCAGGACGGGACTTTTTGTCCGAAGACAGCAGTGTTGATAGTGGAACGTGAGACAAGAAAGGCGTTGAGGTAGTCTGTTGTTACGGAGTAGGCTACAGAAATTATAGGCTCATGTTATCTAAATGATTTTCAATGTAATGGCTCAATATTTAAATGATTTCGAGAATATGGATTACTTATTCACTAGACAGGTTTGGTGACCTGTCCTGCACAGACATGTTCATTCTTGTGGCTAATAGCAAGTCGTGCTAAAAGAGCACACACACAAATAGTTGATGTCAGCATTATTAGTTGAGAGACTGCAACTGGACTTCCACCGTAAATAAAATGACAGACTGATGCCAACTCGACATCAGGGAAAATGGTTGCCGTAACCATCAGATAGATCTTGGAAATTAGTTCACCTCAGCTTTTAAATGTGTACACGTCACACATTCATATCACATAATCCTGTGGTTGGTCTATTTTGTGCTCCACCTTCTCAGGTGGTGCAGCTGTTTAATTCACAAGGCAGCTTTCTCACCAGCCTAAGTAAACAGGAGTAAATAGCAAACAGTCTGTTCAAACACAAGGTGTACACCCTTTTGAGGCAAATTATGTATCTGTAATATTGGGCTATACAAGTAACATTCACTTTACTTTACTACACAGCCGAAGAGCGACACCTACTGGACAAAGTATAAGTAAGGGCACTGCTTACAGAGTACTTATTATTTTTGGTGGTTTAAGTAGCTTCCGTTTTGTATCTCCAGATTGCCAAGGTGGAGAAGCTGAAGCCTCTCGAGGTCGAGCTGAGGCGACTGGAGGACCTGTCGGAGTCCATCGTCAATGACTTTGCTTACATGAAGAAGAGAGAGGAGGAGATGCGGGACACCAATGGTAAGAAAACGATGCAGTTAGACAGTAAGACAGCACATAAATAACTTCATGTTAAAAATTATGATCAACTGTCTTGCAGTTTGAGCAGTTCCACGATCCGTTTTCCTCCATGCTGGGATGAGCTGTTGAGCTTTTATTATTTCAGTAGTATTTTACTTGTGGTTAAACTTGCAGTTTTGACTGTTGTGAATAAATCTGAACTTTGCTGCAGAAGAACATACAGACCATATTGTGTGCATTTTCGAGCCATCTGCAGCTCCATATTTTTACTTTACATTCATAGCAGAATTGCACAAAGTAATACTGCCTTGTCTTTTCACGGTCTTCTTGTATGTGTGTTGACATTCAGTGTAAGTAGATAAGTCTGGCTGTGCAGAAAGGCAGATTTACAAAATGTGTAGTGTGAGTTAATGCAATATACAAGATTAATAAAAATGCACAGTGTCTTCCCAGCATTGGCAAGTGTCAGGTTGTAATTACCCAAGAGAATGAGAGTAAAATGATCTGGTTTTGTTGGTTAGTTCATTGTTTAATCAAAATGTATTAGTTCCTGACCAATAACACAACTACCTCTCTTTTTTCCACCACACTCCAGAGTCCACCAACACACGTGTGCTGTACTTCAGCATATTCTCCATGTGCTGTCTCATTGGGCTGGCTACATGGCAGGTCTTCTACTTGCGGCGCTTCTTCAAGGCAAAGAAGCTGATCGAGTAGAACAACCCGTAGCTCCTTACCTCGGGGGAAGATGCCTGCCGGTCAGCCAACACATCCAAACATCCACCTTCCTTGGACTAGCTTCAGCAAACAACAGCAAGTGGGGTTGACGGCCTCAAATTCTATTTTTCACGGCTGTAAGAGAGAGTACCAAGGTTGTCCTCTGAAAAAAAGAAAAAAAAATTAATTTCATTTCCTTATTTAGTGGTTTGAAACATGAGAAGCGCTGTAGGGAGAAGTGCACTGTGAGACGTGGGAGGCGTATGTCACTGCATTAGTGATATACGTCCATCTCATGGTACTTTACGTTTCTGTCTGCACTGTTTTGAATGTTGCAGCTTACTGAATAAGAACTTGTTCCTTCAACCAGTTAAAATGATGTTTGATTTTGAGCTCAGTTTGAATGGATGTGCCATGAGCGAATGTCTTTTGCCCTTCTGTTGATGTACACATTCTTTGCCATGCCAAGCAAACTAGATCCTTGGTGCCCTTTTATCAAGTGAAGGCTATTTGAAAAAGTGGTTTGTTGTTACTTTGATGGGAAAGATAGCAACCACTTCTGTGTTATTTCACTTAATTTGCATACATGTTTGGTAGCTAAATTTAACCGTGTCTTTAGTTTGTTTTCATATTGTAAATGCTACTTAGTTGCTTCTAAAGGTTTATTTTTGGGGGGTTGTGAGTTTTCATAGTAATATTCTCTTGGTTATAAATTAGGTCACTTCTATATGCTCTTGCACGTTCTAGTTTTTGTTTGTGAAACACCTGAAAAACAATTTGTCACAAATCAATGGTAGCCAGAAACCAAAACCCTTGTCCTTAGGAGTTTGCAGCATTATATTTCATGTATATGGCTATGAGTAATTTAACCACCTGACTTTTATGATACAATTCATATATATATATATATTTGTGCAAGTTTTTCTTGTCAGAGGTTTTGACAGGAAATGTGAAATAGGCAATCCAAACCATTTCTGAAATTTCCTTTCAGTCGTGCGCCCCTTTTATTCACACACAATTTTCAAAATATCACTTGCTAATTACAGTGCCGATCCATCCAGCATGCTTCTTTAGAAATGCTTTTGAGGCTTGGGTTACATGGGAATGTGGGTGGTTGCAAATATTCAGATTGTTTTTGGCAGGGATTAATTGAGGCATCTGTCAGAGGTACATTTTTAACAATGGACATGCGCATTGTGCGCAATCAATGATTTTTATGTTGACTGATAAATTTTGTAAATTTGTGTTGGGCTTTTATTCAATAAAATATTGGATGGATTTACATTAGTCATGGTGTAGTCTTAAAATGCATTTCCAATTTGTGATGCTAATGTATGGGGTCTGAAAGGTGGTTTTGGATTTTAAAAAGCATTTTACCATCCCACAGATGTAGGCTTTAATATCACAGTACTGTGAGTGCTAGACTCAAATTGGGACTGGAAGAAATAGAAGTATATTAGGGTGCAAGGTCTTTATTCATCATGAACAACAGTTACAGGGAAGCAGTCGTTGGAATGAAGATCTTCGGTCTCATGCTCCCAACAATGCTAATAAAATGGGTATAAGAAAGGAAAATGATCACACAAGTAATAGCATGAGAATCTAAACAAGAAGTGCAAATTAGATGAGCAATAAAATATATCGTAAAAAATAATGTACATTAGATAGTATTGGTGATTAATAAATTGAGGGTAAACAGGAATAGTACAGTATTACAAACGGTACTAAATGTATGCATAATGAGAAGACAAAATATATATGTACAGAGGTGAGAACTGTTTTACAGTAAAACTGAGTATATAAAAAGGTAAAGTGTCAAGTAATGAGCTCAAGAGTTCAGCAGTCTCATTGCCTGTAGTTTAAAACTGACCCTGGTGATGTGGCACCGTCTGTCGGACAGTAGCCGGCTGTTATGTGTAAACGGTAACAAATATTCAGAATATTACCTGATTTTTTTTTATACACATTGTGATAATCTCCTTTAACAGTTCAGTTATACCACTTGAGAATATTACCTGATCATTAATCATTGGTTGCTCTGCTGGTCACAATAGTGAAATTTTATTTTCAGACTATAAATTGACTTTCTACATGTTATTAAGTACAAAGTTCACGTGTAATTTGTGATCAACGAATCAGATTTGAGCAGTTTTACCTGTTTGGTGTTACATGGTCACATGACCACAGCTGTTTACATCCTTGGTGCATTTTGAAGAGAGGATGGAGTCATTTCATCAATTTTGAACATGCTTTTATCCAAAGCAACTTCCAATAAGTGCATGCAAATTGACCACATCCTTTCTAAAAAAACAACTAAAAGCATTCTACAGTGTTGCTACAGTACTACAGAGGCTCATTGTGGCCCCCGTATGTAATCAAAGCTTCACAACAGAGGGCGAGTGAGCTATGTTATTACTTTGATGCATCAAAGAGTTTCATTGTTTCATATGTTCTTTAGAAATAAAATGCTATCCATGTTGCTTGTTGGTCACAAATGTAACTAGTGGAACTATACAGACTCAAAGCGTATAGTCACCATATGATGTCCCATCATTCATGTAGATTTAAGGCAGGTTTTGGACATCGTGGATCAAGGTGAGCTCTCAGAGGGTACTTGCAACATTGCAATTATCGTCGTTATAAATGACCTCAGTTCACCAGCAAATTTTTGGATTTCACAGACCATAAAGGGATTTGATTGAGGGAAATCATAGTTTGATGACCAATGAGAATCCCATCACCTTCCCTGTTACAACACCATCTCAGACTGGGAGCCTGGTCATCCACTAAGAGAGGAAAATAAATCCAACACAGCCCTGCCATCTGAGAAGAGTCACCCACAATGCCCTGGTGCTAAACATCACCAAGAGGAACTTTGGAATCTTTGACACAAGAAAAACTTCTCATGAAGGTGAAATCACAAGAAGATCGTTACATGCCTAACAACTAGAATATAGACAAAAGTGCCAATAACAGAATTCCACAACCGGCCTACATTTATGCATAGATCCCATCTGTGATACAACGAAAACACAGCATCTCTATGCTCTGGAGTTAAGTCTAAAGTTACCATATCACGAAAGGATCAAAAATTGGTAATGACCCATATTCAACTGGTCTCTGAAGAGTGGAGTGGATTGATTTTATTCAGAGATTTAGTTGGCGAGACCAACAGATCTTCAATTTGTCCTTTGGGGAACATGAATGTATGACCACAATTCATACATCCAATTTAAAATTGGATTGGATTGAAGTTTCACTCAAAGCCAAAAATGTCAACCATGGTGGCGCTACCTATAGGAAAAGTCAGAGGATCACCAAAGTCAGTAGGTTGAACCGTGGACCATTAATATCTGTACAAAATGTCATGGCCATAAATAGTTGCCATGCTGAGATTGCCTTGCCTCTATCTGGCTAAAAATTAGGGAAGAAGGATAAGTTAATGAATTAGTTAGTTCTGAAGTCAAGTTTGTGCTCAGTAGGCCTATGAACGTGAGTTTAGGCGTTGCATGTTTTTTGATTGTATGTTTTGTTTTCCTCGTGTTTAAAAGTACTGAGTAACTTTACTGACCCTTGATACACTTTACATTTACAATGACTTTATACTATGTTGGCTAAAAATGTTTATCTAGTAATTTCAGTGAGCACACCAACGCAACGGCATACTTTTTGGTGACTGAACAGAAGCTTAGGTAGACTATGGCGCTCATAAAACACTAAACTGAAGACACCATAGACGTAATATAGAGTAGACGCCGCATCGACCGCTACTGCCTACTGGCGCTGACGAGCCGTGGGGCCGCCATCTTGGACAGGTCACCCGCTCCACTCAGTATAATCTGTTTGGCAGGTGCAACGTGTTGTCAGGCGCATTTAAATAATCATACCTCACTGAATACCGAACTGATTTTCACGCGTTTTTTTTTTTTGCTGCAAAGATCAACACGTAGCTATGATACAAGACACATGGTTCGGCGTATTTTAATATTCATAGTGAACATAACTAATATAATATTCTGATATATGATAAGGTGACCAGACGTCCGAGATCAAAACGGGGAACATAATCCCCGAAAAGGAAGAAAGACAGGGACATTTTCTAATGTTGTGTCTTCAAAAACAAAACGGGGACAGAGGTGTTTTTTTCTGTATTTAGCCAGGGACAGGCAACCAAAAACGGGGACTGTCCCCTGAAATGATATGTGATGTAGGATATAGGTATTTTGCAAATCACACACTATAAATATGATAGAAAAGCAGAAAAAGATAGGCTACTGGCAGTAAAGTCAGATATTTTAATAAGTTTAAGAAACAATATTTGATTATATTAGAGTTCACTTGAAGATTTTAATATTTTTCTCTCTGTCTCACACACACACACACACACACACGGGGGTTGCACGATATTGACAAAATGTGATGTTGTGATATCGATTATGAATATTGTGATATCGATATGAATTAAGATATTTGAGTTTTTATTCAAACTGCACAAACTCCCTTGAAAAGTCTGCAAACTTAATTTATGTAGCAATTTTCAAAACACCGTTACAAAGGGCTTTACAGAACCCAGAGGGAAAGAGTGTGTGTGAAGTTTATCTGACAAAAGACAATCAGAGAAATAATGTACAGATAAACTTCACTATACACAATCTCGAAAACCCAGTGTGAGGCAAGGAGAGCAACATTTTTATTCCTGGAGACACACACACCATGAGGCTAGAGTTCATGAAACCCAAACAAACAGAGGTATTTACAGTCCCGCCAACAAGCAGTATTCACATATAATGTATGTATAGTGTTTCCAGGCGGTTGTAAGCCATTGCCAGTGCTTTCAGTTTCAGTGTTAATATTGTCAGACTGATGACAGATACGACTTAGTACTACATGTGTAGAGTAAGGTTATGGTACAGATATAAAGCTTAGAATTAGTTCTGGGATGCCAGAATTTAAGTCTTGAATTGTCATGGAACTTTATCTGCACACACACACACACACACACACACACACACACACACACACACACACACACACACACACACACACACACACACACACACACACACACACACACACACACACACACACACACACACACACACACACACACACACACACACACACACACACACACACACACACACACACACACACACACACACACACACACACACACACTTTAACCATTTATTTATGTCCACATGAAGAAAAATGGTACAGGGACACAAATAATACAGATGCAGTACAATACATACACAAACTCATGGACCAGTGACACACAGCAGATCTTCATAATATCACTTAACAAGCACAATAATCAGTTCTTAAGGGTAAAAGTAGCACAATACTCAGTTCTTAAGGGTAAAGGTAAAAGTAGCACAATACTCAGTTCTTAAGGGTAGAAGTAGCAACATCTCCGCCATATGTGGCGGCTGCCAATAATAGTAGATATAGCACAGTACTTTGCAAACCATTATAGACTTAGTTCACTGGACCGATAACTATATAGGGATGTAGGCTACTGTACATTCATGACAATAGGGAGAGGACACCTCAATGGTTTTTGACCTTATATTTTGCTGGGGGGATTAACAGATGAATATACTCTGTTCCATTCACTACAGTGTGCATGGAATTTATCACTTAATTATCTTTTATAGTTTCTAGATTTTAGAGTCCAATTTCTTCAGTGTGATCGTCTGCCTCGCTTTCTCTCGCTGTTTTATTACAGCGGCCATGTTTCTTTTCTTTTTATACAAATATTGTGTTTCACGTCATCATACTTCCACAAGTAGCTGCTGCTCACTCTGTATAAAGTATGAACAATGCGTATTCTCCATTTCGGCATCAGTAAATCTGTGATCGACCTCGCGGTCTTTTGAGGAAAGCCGTGGACGCGCATCTATCTGAATTACTTCAGCCTGACTTCAACCTAGTCGCTCCTCCTCAGCCTGGCTTGGCCTTCGTGAAACGCACCAAGCCAGGCTGCACAGATTAGACTAGGTCAAGCCTCGCTTTATCAGTTATCCTGGATTTATATATTCTGCTTTTCTGAAACAGGCCCTTGGTGCAAGAAAGTACTAGAGTTACTACTGCAGTGCTGGAACATGGACATACACACACGCGCACGCACACACACGCACACACACACACACACACACACACACACACACACACACACACACACACACACACACACACACACACACACACACACACACACACACACACACACACACACACACACACACACACACACACACACACACACACACACACACACACACACACACACACACACACACACACACACACACACACACACACACACACACACACACACACACACACACACACACACACACACACACACACACACACACACACACAGACACGGCAGTAAATCCTTCTCTCCTCAAAGCCACTTCCCACTTCTTCCTCACATCTTTGTTCTTGGGAAACCTTCAAAATGAAAAAAATAAGATTTAGGAGAGTCTACACAGAAACATTTCAAAAGGAGGTCAAGCTTATTTTCTTCCTTCACATTTCTTAGAACCTTTCTTCAACAAAACTCCTATTTTGATGCATATCTGTTGATAATGAACCAAAGTTGCTTAATTTGTGAATAAGCTTGTTTTGCAAACCATTTTACTGTCAGGTGTTCTGTTGCCTTTATTTTAAGTAAGTGGGGTGGGTATGAGACATGAGAGGTATCTTACTTTTGTCGGGGTGAATTACATGTGAATAATACAGTGTTGGGCAAGCTGCTTGGAAATTGTAGTGAGCTAAGCTACCAGTTACTCTGCCATGAATAAAGCTTCACTACACAAAAGCTACCACCCAGTCACATGTAGCAAGCTAAGTGACCCAAACACAGCAGTAGGCTAGTTCACTAATTTCACATGACAAGAAAAGTGTAGCTTACATGGCCAAGATACTTGATAAATAAAGGAGTTAAGGTACTGAAAAGTTACTTGATTCAGGAAATAGTGAAGCTACCACCAAAATACTAAGTTACTAGCAAAGCTACAAGGGGGGACTGCCCAACACTGATAATACAGTCACGACGCTGAAGTTGGCATCCGATTTGCAGCTTCCGATTCGGCAGTTAAGGGGAAATTTAAGGGGAACTTAAAACTGTCCGATTCAGCAGGGAAACACAATTTAGATTGCTGATCCTCCGTTTTTTGAACCTCTTACTGTATTGAATGAGTGTTAGTCATTAAAGGTCCCATGACATGGTGCTCTTTGGATGCTTTTATATAGACCTTAGTGGTCCCCTAATACTGTATCTGAAGTCTCTTTCCCGAAATTCAGCTTTGGTGCAGAACTACAGCCACTAGAGCCAGTCCTACAATGAGCTTTCCTTAGTATGTGCCATTTCTGTGTCTGAAGCTATTGAGGAGGAGAGTGGGAGTGGCAAGGTGGAGGGCCTTGACCAACTGCCACTTTGCTCGTTTGAAAGCCATGATGTCTCTCTCTCATGGGTGGGCCAAATTCTCTGGGCGGGCAAAGCAGAGAAAGGGGAGGTAACCTTGCTTGTTATGACCTCATAACAAGCAGATTCCAAAACTACGGTGGCCGGGAAGTGCAATGCAACATTACAAAGAATGAAACACTTTTACATTTTGGAAAACAAATTTACATTTTGGAAAACAAATTTACATTTTGGAAAACAAATTTACATTTTGGAAAACAAAATAACATTTTGGAAAACAAATTAACATTTTGGAAAACAAAATAACATTTTAGAAAACAAATTTACATTTTAGAAAACAAAATAACATTTTAGAAAACAAATTTACATTTTGGAAAACAAAATAACATTTTAGAAAACAAATTTACATTTTGGAAAACAAAATAACATTTTCGAAAACAAATTTACATTTTTAGAAAACAAATTTACATTTTGGAAAACAATTTTAAAAAACAAAATAACATTTTGGAAAACAAAAAATATTACATTTTGGAAAACAAATTTACATTTTCGAAAACAAATTTACATTTTAGAGAAACAAATTAACAAGATGCAAAACACTTTTACCAGTCCCGAAACAAATTTACAAATGACAGATTCTTCACGGAAGGGAATGTACCACCATACCGGAAGTGATGAGGTGTTGTTGGTGAGCGCAGTCAATTTGTGTTGTTGTGAGTGAGTATATGGCGTGAATGAAGTTTATGGTGACTTTACGTGTGGTCGGTGTTTGGAGTTTTTATATGACGCGGACCTGACGGAAACACAGGGAACGTATCGACAGCGCGGCCGGATCGGGCTACAGCAGGGGGCGCTGAGTCCGTCTGCAGCTGCAGGACCTGGAGCTCACTGCCCATTCCTGGGACCCAAAAACCGACACCACGGCAGCTGGAGACCCAGGCCGCTATGCGGGCGCCGCTGGAGGGAAGGGAAGCCCGGGAGAATCAGATCCAGGACTGAACGGGCGGACTGTCACAGCCTGCTGAAGTTTAAATCACAGGTTTCCTAAAGGGAGTCTGCGGGACTCGGACTGTGGACGACGAAACACGACTTTAAGTCTCGTTAAATAAATAAATACATGCAGAAATAAATGAATCATTAGTGGGGGAGTGAGCCTGGACATTTCAGTCTGTTTAAACTTCACTTTGAAGCAGAACCTCTTAGTTCAGAAGGGTGAAGTTTCCGTTTGTACTCATATCTGTGAACTGATTATAATAAATATTCTTTGTATTAACACATTAATTAGTCTCTTTGTCTTTTTGTTTAAAAAAACTAGAACATCGCATGAGATTTTGACGATTTATAGTGATTTTATTTCCGTTAGACCTTTGCCTACATTGACGCTGATGCATTAAGGACGGCCCATAGACAGTATATAAGGCAGTGCCTCCCCTGTTCCAAGATGGCGCTCTATTGACGCATTCGATCCATAACTGCCGTAGTCAAGGCGCACATGTATACAAAACCTACTCACTTCGGTATGTGGTACATTCCCCTTCCGTGAAGAATCTGTCATTTGTAAATTTGTTTCGGGACTGGTAAAAGTGTTTTGCATCTTGTTAATTTGTTTTCGAAAATGTAAATTTGTTTTCTAAAATGTTATTTTGTTTTCCAAAATGTAAATTTGTTTTCTAAAATGTAAATTTGTTTCGAAAATGTTATTTTGTTTTTGAAAATGTAAATTTGTTTTCTTAAATGTTATTTTTTTTTCCAAAATGTAAATTTGTTTTTCTAAAATGTTATTTTGTTTTCCAAAATGTAAATTTGTTTTCCAAAATGTAAATTTGTTTTCTAAAATGTAAATTTGTTTTCTAAAATGTTATTTTGTTTTCCAAAATGTAAATTTGTTTTCTAAAATGTTATTTTGTTTTCCAAAATGTAAATTTGTTTTCCAAAATGTTATTTTGTTTTCCAAAATGTAAAAGTGTTTCATTCTTTGTAATGTTGCATTGCACTTCCCGGCCACCGTACAAAACGGCTCATCTGAGTTTTCATTTTCTCAAAGGCAGAGCAGGATACTCAGGGCTCGGTTTACACCTATCACCATTTCTAGCCACTGGGGGACCATAGACAGGCTGGGGGAACTCATATTAATGTTAAAAAACCTCATAAAGTGAAATTTTCATGCCATGGGACCTTTAAGGTAAATTATTAATTATGTCTAAAACATACTTTTAGATTTGTGAAAGCTTTGTTGTCTTTATGAGAACACAATAAAGGTAGATTACACCGTTTTTTTCATATGTAGACCAGGTCCAGATCCAAAACCACAATACTGGATCTGGACCTGGTCCAGTGTGGTCTATGTTTGAAAAAGAAAAAAAACAGTAAAATCTACCTTTATTGCATTTTCACAAATAATAGACAGAAAATAGAATAAAGCTTTCACAAATCTGAAACTGTGTTTTTAAGACCCCTTAGACTCTCTGGGATAGTTTAGTCCAGATTTAACAAGTCTAGGTATTGTGGTTTTGGATCTAGACCTGATCCAATGTGGTCTATATGTGAAAAAAACAAACAAATCTACCTTTATTGCATTTTCACAAATAGAATAAAGCTTTCACAAATCTGAAACTGTGTTTTTAAGAGTCCTTAGACTCTCTGGGATAATTTAGTCTAGATTTAACAAGTCTAGGTATTGTGGTTTTGGATCTAGACCTGATCCAATGTGGTCTATATGTGAAAAAAACAAACAAATCTACCTTTATTGCATTTTCACAAATAGAATAAAGCTTTCACAAATCTGAAACTGTGTTTTTAAGAGTCCTTAGACTCTCTGGGATAATTTAGTCTAGATTTAACAAGTCTAGGTATTGTGGTTTTGGATCTGGACCTGGTCCAATGTGGTCTACATATGAAAAAAACAGTAAAATCTGCCTTTATTGCATTTTCACAAATAGATAAAGCTTTCACAAATCTAAAAGTGTGTTTTAGACATAATTAATAATTTACCTTAATGACTAACACTCATTCAATACGGACTTTGAGTCCATGAAAAGCGCTATATAAATTCAATTTATTATTAAGAGGTTCAAAAAACGGAGGATCAGCAATCTAAATTATGTTTCCCTGCTGAATCGGACGGTTTTAAGTTCCCAACTACTTGCCAACTTCAGCGTCGTAATACAGTCTGCGGCACTTGTGTAAAATTCGCCAATGTTATACCAGTAATATTTATTTTATTTCTACAATAGCATTCTTGTGTCCGTTGTAATCTAAGTCAGTGTTATGGAATATGACTGATTAAGTCTCAGTTCATAGCCGGGTGAACACCGGCCGGTACAGTAAACATAGCCTAGCTAGCTGGCTACGATTTCAGTACAGTAATATCAAAGATCCTTGCTCCTTCTCAACGCTCTGGTAATATTATATTCACAAAATACAAACAATAGTACGGTAATGTTAAATCTTACTTGTGAAAAGTAATCCCCCAAGCCCTGTTTTCGATGGTCCGCCGATTTGAGCAGGAATATGCTGCACAGTGCTCTGAAATCTGCCGGTTAGATTTGTGTCCGACTTGATCCCGACTTGCTCTGACGTCATGCACACGTGGGCAACGATAATCTCACGAGACCAAGGCGGCCGCAGTTCTGAGACGCAGGTAGCGCAGTTGCTTTTCACCAACTGCAAGAGCCAGGCGGACGCAGGTGGACCCAGGGCATGCTGGGAAACGCCGGCCTCTCAGCTGATCAAACAGCTGATTGGTTCAGAATCGACTCAACATGATGACGTTTTATATAAACTTTTTATTGATTTTCAATCGGAGGGATTTTAACTGTGATTTGTCTGATTTAGAAGCTTATTCTGTACAGAACACATGTTGTGTGGCTGATAGTTGTGTTTAAAAGTCAGAGAGACTAAATCTGTTCAGATTACGGATCATCTACAGTCTGTTGTTTATTAAAATCAGCAACAGATCGCATGTAGAGAATTTTGACAGCTACTTTGTCATAATAAAACTGGAGACTGTGTATGAGCTGATATAGGGGTCTGATAACATTTTATTAAATCGGAATCGGACCACCGTGTTTCTGTCACTTCCTGTTCAGCCTGAAGGCTGCTGGAGTCAGCTGGAAAACTGTCCGACTTGAGAGCGGACTTTTGTCACCGCCCCCTGCTGCTGCCGCCTGCTCTCGTCTACTTTACAGGCGAGGCGCAGTTCATCTCGAACGAGCCTACTGTCTGTGCACAAAACTGTCAAGTTTACAGTTGCTGACGCAATAGATCCCGTGAAGCGGTCCACCAATCAAATGAAAGCGCAGTCATAATCACCCGGATGTACTCCTGAAGTACTTCCTCGTCAATATTTGCATGGTAGTTGGTATGTCTTGTAGCTAAACTGACAACACGTCGTTAATATAACAACTATGCCGGGCCCAGACAAAGAAACAGACCTGACGGAGAGAATCGAAGCGTTTCTGTCCTACCTGAAGCGTGGAGGGAGCGGGACGGGACCACAGCGGGGCTCGGCGGAGACAGCCCGAGAGACGACAGCCCTGCTCCGCAGAATCACAGCCCAGGCTCGGTGGAGCAGCGCAGGTGCTTAATGCCACTGTGTTTGTTACGTTAATTTAAAGGTTAATTCGGACATTACAGCCGTAAAGGTAGCTTTAATTGTAGCTGAATAGTGAGGACATTTGTCAAACCTGTTGTAACTGCTACAACAGCTGTCAGAAGTGTGAGTAACGTAATAGTTTAATATTTTTAGTAATTCACAGCTAGAGAAGGCGTTGTTAAAGGAAACGAGTTTCTAATAAAATTAATAACTGAACTAGTAGTTTTGGTTTCTATGTGAGACAGGTCACTCAAAACAGATACGAAATTTTTGTATTAATCTCCAAGGGTACTTTGTGCCCAATATAGCCTACTGTTGTACACAGTAAAATAAATCTCTATAACGTTACATGATGTGCGTGTGTATATATATATATATATATATATATATATATATATATATACATACATGCATGCATGCATGCATGCATGCATGCATGCATGCATACATACATACATACATATGTGTGTGCGCAGAGGAAACCTTATGTATGCATGTAGATAGAATAAACGTGCAAAGTGAAACCGCTAACTGACGACAGTGCATGTGAATGAGAATACAGAGTACCATAAAATGTTTCTTTATTACAAATTAAAAGCAATGAGTAAACTGTACAGAAAGGTGCCATCTGTGTTACACTCTCCATTCATGTAAAGGATGAATGCTTAAGCATTTACAGATATCTTTTTTTCACTTGAATGTTCTGTTTCAGGCGATCTGATGGAAATAATCCGTAAAGAGGGGAGGAGAATAACTGCCGCCCAGCCATCAGAGACCACAGTTGGTAACATGATTAGACGGGTGTTGAAGATCGTCAGAGAGGAATATGCCAGGTGAGGACTAAACAGAGCGACTGCTGTTGAGACCAGTCACTACACTAGAAAGGTTATAGATTCAAGTTGTTGATTATCTGCACTGACATAGCCCATGAACTTGATGTATGCTGATCTGGAATAATTGCACATAGAAAGCATGTGCTGGAAAGTCGTGTGGGCAGATGCTGTTAAGTTATGGAAACAAAGCAGTGTCCATTATTGGTGATCAGACTTTTTTTTTTTTTCTTTTATTATGGTTACATCCTTTCTTGGTTTGAATAATCTTTTGAATGTGTTGTTTGGTCTTGATGACTATGCCATGAACCAATCTAAATAATATTTTCATAAGAGTAGATTTAACAAAATAAAGCCCTGTTTTTAAATGTTTTAAAAGTAAACCCAACAATATATGCAAACCATTTTTTTTCTTTATATAATGTGAAGCATTATTTGTTTGGTTCATGTTACAGGTCTGCTGACTAGGGGAAATCACTATGTAATTTGGTACCAATTATAGGGGGAAAAACAGCTAAATTTAAAGCCAAATAAATATTTGGTCTATTAATTTATTATTGGAAACATTTTTAGGATATATACACATTGGCCCATTCCCAAAGTGAGCCCTGAGGACTAAGGACTAAGGACTCACAGACTTAATTGATCTCAGGTACTAAGTGAGTGAGTGTGTGAGGCCACATGGGCTCAGATAGGTAGAAATGGGATCGGGACAGCACTTCACGAGATCACATGTTACCTTGGCGACGTTTAATAACAAAGATGTTGCTGACACTTGCCGGTTTGGGAATTTTCATTTTAAGTTTGTTGCTTTCCACACGGCCAAGGCCCAGGAGACGGCTACCTGATTCCAAACTCTTGTTTTACAAGCTGGACAACAGGTTGGTCCGTTCCGTGGTCGTTTGTCGTGCTGTTGTTTACCTTCGTAATTTCCGAATTTCCCTATCGTCTCCGTGGTAAACGTCACAACGCTTTGAACTGTGGGTAATTCCCTTTGGTGAAGTCTGCATCGATGCAGACTCACGGAAAGGGCTCTGTAAGTGTGTACTCAAACCCTCACGCCCTTTGAAATTCCACATTGGGACAACCCTAAACCCTTACGAATTTCGCGAGAACGCTCACCAAAGTCCGTGAGTCTGTGAGTCCGGACTTTGGGATTGGGCCAATGTTCCACTTCCGTGATTGCTCCGGTGCTGCCGGAAATTCCGCCTGATGTCCCTCATTTAGGCCGGATGTCTGTTGCCTTATGAGAACCATGGTTAACTGCTCCTCAGATCTCTGCAGGGATCGCAGACAGCTAGACTATCTGTCCAATCTGAATTTTCTGTTGCACGACCAAAACAACCTTTGAACGTACACGTTCCACCAAAAGAATTTCCTTCCCGAGGCTGTTTTACAGAGGCGCCGTTGCTCTGTACGGAGCTTAGCGCCACCCAAGTCAATTGCGATTGGTTTAAAGAAATGCCAATAAACCAGAGCAAGTTTTTCACCCATCCTGGAATGCTGTGTGGACTCGCCAGACCCTCCTCCGCAGCGCTGTGGAGGAAGGTCTGGCAATGCAAGACTAGGAAAATACAGACCCAAATGTGGTACCTTCAATGTGTCTTTCGTGACCTGCTGTTTCCCTTACATGTCATTCTATATTTGTGTATTTGCTGTAGTGCTTGTATTGTTTGTTCTTTACATCTCCTCGTCTTGCACCTTCTAAGTTAAATAATATTTATGAAAAAATGTAGTGTTTCTGCAAAAAATGGCTGAGTTGGCACAGTTCCTCTTTCTATGAGCTTGTTCGCTCTGTTGTTTTCTTGCAGATCTCGAGGCAGCAGTGAAGAGACGGACCAGCAGGAATCTCTCCACAAGCTGCTGACCTCTGGAGGACTCAGTGAGGAGAACTTCAGACAGCATTTCGCCACCCTCAAAGCAAACGTCATCGAGGCCATCAATGAGTTGCTGACCGAGCTGGGTAGGTTTTATGAAGCAGGTCATTTATCTATCAGCTGATATTCATTAATTACACTGAAGTAAAGTCTGTATTTATTCTGAGAGATTAAAAAAACTTTAGCTGTTTCTCCCTTCACCACTTCACCTTTCAGAGGGAACAACTGACAACATTGCAATGCAGGCCCTGGAGCACATTCACTCTAATGAGGTCATCATGACTATTGGCCGCTCTCGCACCGTGGAGGCCTTCCTCAAAGACGCTGCACGCAAACGCAAGTTCCATGTCATCGTGGCAGAGTGCGCCCCCTTCTGCCAGGTAGGAAAAACACGTTTAAAGACACAAGATACAAGATTGTTATCATTTTTATCTTATTTATTCACTTGCCATCAGGGACATGAGATGGCAACTAGTCTCTCAAAAGCCGGCATCGAAACAACCGTGATTGCAGACGCTGCCATATTTGCAGTAATGTCTCGTGTAAATAAGGTAATTAAAACCACAGAAGACTTTGAAACGGTCATGTCAGCACACGTGGGTTAACCTGTGTGATGTTCTCTTTTCAGGTCATCATTGGTACACAGACAGTTCTAGCAAACGGAGGTCTGAGGGCTGTTAATGGGACACACACTCTGGCTCTTGCAGCCAAGCACCACTCAACACCGCTGATTGTTTGTGCTCCAATGTTCAAGCTCTCACCTCAGGTAAGAAGACTCTCTAGTTTGCCAGATGTCTGTAGTTTCTGCTGACGGCAAAATTACGTTGAACTATTTTGTGTCCCTAGTTCCCAAATGAAGAGGATACCTTCCATAAGTTTGTCTCTCCACATGAGGTGCTTCCTTTCACTGAAGGTAACTGACATTCTCACAAAATGCTTGCTAACAGCCATTCAACTAACTCTTCATGTTTAGAGCATCCACTTTTAACCCTTTATAAAAATATGTTCCTCTTGTGGTTCATTTTCTGAGGAATTCACAGTTTACAATTTGTATTTCAGGGGAGATTCTCTCAAAGGTGAACGTGCACTGTCCAGTGTTTGACTATGTCCCGCCTGAGCTCATCACACTGTTCATTTCTAACATTGGAGGACATGCACCGTCATACATTTACCGACTGATGAGTGAACTTTACCACCCAGAAGACCACGAACTTTAACCGGTGTATTTAACTAATAAATAATATAATAATTGATGCAATTGGTGTTTCTTTTGATGACTTGGCAACATACTGCTATATCACACTGATTTGAAGGCATAGCCTAACTGACTATAAAAGTCTCAGAGTAACTTGCTGTAAAAAGTAATGCAACTAGTAGCCAGTAAATTACTGCAAACTTAGTCACATATTTATATGTATTTTTCCTCTATAGACAACTTTGCTACATTCCACAACTATACAATGATATGAATAACCAGGTATTTTTTTATATTCCATGTAAAGCTGTATCCCAAATATGATTAGAGCTTTTAGTGTGCAACTTTTTTTTATATTAATGAACGTCCGTTACATTTAAGCCATTGCCAAATGAGTTGATACAAAGCTAATTAAAACGATCGGGTTCACAAAACTCTATTTCTCTGGATGGCTATGTAACATAGTCATAGTGTTTGAGGAACTTTTCCATTCAGTGAGGTGTGTGAGGCCTTTTTGCTGTTAGTGGCTGCAGAGCCTCATTGAGCTCAAAGTGTTTGAAAACTTTGAGGAACGCAGTGGGACAAGAGAGGCTGTGTGGACTGGTTCAATTACTGAGATTACTGGTTATGCTGGGACAGAGAGGCTGAGTGGGCTGGTTATATTAAAGAGATTACTGGTTATACCAGGACAGAGAGGCTGAGTGGACTGGTTATACTACTGAGATTACTTGTTGTACTGGGACTAAGTGGACTGGTTAAATTATGCTTTGAGAATGAACAAGGAGAGAACTTGAACCATGAGCAGATTAAGGAGGACTTCATGGTGCTTAAGACTCACAAGATGCCTTCACATACTGTAGGTGAGTACAACAACACACTAAAGTAATTCAGATAGATGTAACTTGTGATAGTTATACATGTGCATGTTGTCTGCCTTGGTGATGCTTTATTCTGCTGCCAGAAGACGTTTATTGTTGCTGGTTACACCCGCCGCGGTGTCCAGTTGTTATTTATTGTCAGTTATTTTGGTTTAATTATCTGAGTGTTTTTTTTTTTTGTTTCTGGTTAAATCTAGTAAGGCTATAGTAAGGAAGGTGGTTGTACTATAGCCTATTTATTTTTGATAATAAGCTGTATTATCAGGCTGCAAAACTAAAGATTCCTAATGTAACAGTTTTACTTGAGTATAATATTGGCATACTCTAGTTTCTGATCATGCAGTAACCCTTTTAAGCCTGAAACTTTACAGTAAGTAGACAAGCCAAATTAAGTGTTTGTCATTACATTTACATTTCATTTAGCTGACGCTTTTATCCAAAACGACTTCCAATAAGTGCATTCAAACATGAAGGTACAAACCCAGAACAATAATAAGTACATTAGCTTCAAATAAGCCTATAGTTTCCAGGCTTGCTATCATTAAAAAACTGCCCATGTACAACTCATTTTATTAACTATTTTTTTATAATGTTGACAGCTGATGTACTGAAAATGTAATCAAAATAATACATACAAAGACACACCTGGATTTTTCACATTTCATATTTTTAACTACATTTTTTGTAAATTTTATCCACCAACATGAAGGATAGATTATTACCATTTCAAAACCTTATTTAGACTGTCAGGAATTCAATTCTAGTGGAGAATCTGACATTTTTATTTTTATTGACCTAAAAAATGGAACATTTAAATATGCCTTTCCTCTTAAAAACCCTGAATTCCCGCAAAAAATGACAAGAGCATGACCTCAAAGTCCATAGAGATAGAAGTGTAATTGTAGTAACTAACCACAAGATGACTCCCCACCCTGCTTTATTCAAAGGTATGAAATTGCTCTCCCAACTAAAATCCACAGGGGTTTTTGGTGTTGTCTGCCAAGTGTAACGTGTTGAGTGGTTGGATGTGAAGGCTTGGGATGAGGGTCAGAGGGGAGCATGAGAGGGGTTCTGGCACCTCGCTACGGTCTAACAGAGAGAGAGAGTGCATTGTTCTCTGACCTAAATTTCTTGACCTGGAACTGCAGGAAAAAAAAGGTCAGAATGAATGGGACGCAGCAACATGTCTTCACTCTCCACTGCCCCACACTCGCTGGTAAGATCATGACATCATCCAACTGTCAAACAACATTTTCTGTCAATTGGCCCCTCTGAAAAGATTAAGACCTAGAACTGCAACCAGCAGTGTAACATATCTGGTCTCAGTTTATAATAGATAATCGCAATGATTCATCCAACTTGTGTTGAATAGGTTGTGGCTGTGACTGCCTAGTTATTGGTAAAACATCCAAAGAGAATGTCATCTCCCTCTGAATCCAGCACTCTCATCCTTGGCATCTTTCCTGATGTCATATCAGACATTCAATTGAGATATTTATTAAGGATTCTGCAACGCTGCAACCTCCAAGTACTGAGCAATGATGGCATTTTTGTATTTTTCAATTTCCACAGATAAATGGAAAAGACATTTAGTTACATTTGGTAACTGCTGTGCTTAAAAGTGCCAGAACAACAACTATCATTACTAATGCTACTACAGTACTATGAAAGGAGGAGTAAGATGAGAAGTCAAGGTTGAAGGTTGCTCTTGTTGTTTCCTGAAAAAGAAAAATTGTCATATTACAATGCAGCAACTCATAAGGGAGAAAATGTCACAAAAATGCACTTAATAAAAAAAGTCACCGTCTTGACACAAAGGTGCTTTCAGTCAAACAGCCATCGTTTAGGATGTATATATTCTCTATATTTTTCCTTTCATTATCCATGCCTTCCAGTTCCAACATGTCCTGCCATTACAGTCACTACAGTCACCGTTATTTAGGGGTGGAATGTAACTAAGTACAATTTTGCGGTACTTGTTCTTTACTCAAGTATTTCCCAGTGTATGCTACTTTATACTTTCACTCCACTACATTTTAGAAGGGAATATTGTACTTTTCACTCCACCACATACATTTATGTAATAACTTTAGTTACTTTGCAGATTCAGATAATTAATACAAAACATCGCTTAAAATATGAACATGAACATGGGTTAGCTCAGTTGGTAGAGCAGGCGAACATAAGGGTTTACAGAGGTTTACTCCTTGATGCAGCGGCCACGCGTTCGACTCCGACCTGCGGCCCTTTGCTGCATGTCATTCCCCTTCTCTCCCCCCTTTCATGACTTCATCTGTCCTGTGGAATTAAAGGCCTAAAATGCCCCAAAAAATAATCTTAAAAAAACAAACAAATATGAACATGATGTAGTATTATTACAGATTAAGCTACCCAGTGGTATATAAAGTAGTTGAAATCAGCCCCACTATTGGCAGCTGCAACATTAAAGAGATTAACATATATATATTTAATGACCATTCTGCATAATGAGTACTTTTACTTTTGGTATTATAAGTATATTTTGATGTTAAAACTTGTAACATTTTGAGTTGGACTTTGACTTGTAACAGAATATTCTTACACTGTAGTATTGCTCCTTTTACTTTAGTAAAAGATTTGAGTACTTCTTCCACCACTGCTGAAATTTCATGCAGGTCCAGTAGTAGTCCCCTTACTCCCCTTAATCAGCCTCTCAACAAACAGTATATATACCTGCCCACAAAGACTAGTTAGCTGCCTTATTGTCAGTTTGGCTTCATGTCTTTGTGCTACAGCCACATGTTCTCTTCTACCTCTGCCTCTTTCCTTTTTCTTTTTTTTTTGCATTTGACAGCTGCCTGTCTGTTGCTTCCTTCTGGTTTTAACAGACAAAGTAAACCTCACTTTTATCTGAGTTTGAGTCTTTGCTTTCAGTCCTCAACTTACTCACACTAACCACATTTACTGTAGATGTGACAGAGATACACACTGATGTTACTGTGTGTGGCCAGCAGGCTCATTAGCATCTCAAACACATCCAGTGGCTTCGTCACATTTACGGGTGTGTCATGGCGAGATCCCACTTGTCATTTTCCTGTGCTTACAAGCTTGTCCTGGTGCCTTGAAGAGGAGGATGACGAGGGGGAGAGAGGCAGATAAATCTCATTCGCTTTTTCATCACACTGACTTCATTCTTCACAGCCCTTTGATGAGACAGGGGCGCAAACCTGGGTGGAGTCTTGGAGATTTACGGCCGACAGAAGTGTGCAGGCCATTAAAGCCCAGCGTCCTGCTAATGAACAGTCAGTGCAATCACCCTGAGAGGAGTACAGTATGTACAGAGCTCATCGATCCAGTGTCATCCTTAGGGACATGTAAGCTGTAGTCTGACCCTGTCACATGAAAGGACAACAAGATTTATCTTTATTTTCTAATCAGAAGTCATGTTGGATTATATGATGTTGTATATCTAACCTCTAAGACTGCATGTTATTGTGTTATGGTTTAAGTTTCAGAGTCAAAGCAAATCAAAATCAATAGACTGAGTAGCAATTACTAGATCAGAGTTTGGGAGTCATCTGCAAAATAGCAACAAAATTATCCCTGCATGCTTCCCCCAACATACACACACAACATCTACCCCTTCCTCCCTCCCCTCCTCCCTCTGGGTATTGACATGCAGCCCCAGCTGTTGCCCGGTGATGCAGAGCCCCAAACTGTGCAGCGTCTTGTCATCAGAGTGGTGGCGTCTCATGGGAGAGCAGAGATGAGTGCTGTAATTAGCGGGGGAATGAGGCCAGCAGCAAGCCAAGTGTTCCTGTGGGGCCCCTGGAGGCCTCAGGGGACTTTCAGACGCGTGGCTAACCTGTGGGGCTACCTGTGGCTTTTAGTGCAGAGTCAACTGCTGATTTGTTGCACCTAAAGCGATGAAACAAACCTGTTTTTCCTTATTAATGTTTGGAGACAGCAGGTGGATATGGATTTGCTTTTGAATTTTACACTTATTTATCAGAGCAGGGGAGATAACATTAATAATCAACTGTGGATAATAATAACCAACGGATTCTTATTTATTTCAAGGCTGTGGTCTGAGTGGGTCACCCTTTTTTCTGTTTTATGTTATTTTAAATTAAAAATATTTGGGTTTTGGACTGTCAGACAGAAACATTCTACAGTAAAGAATTTTAATTTGAGCTCTAGGAAAATTGTGCTCTAGGAAATTGTGATGGGCACTTTTTCATTAGTTTATGACATTTTATGGACTAAATCGATCAATTAGAATAATAGATTAATTGATATTAAAAGTAATTCTCAGTTGAAGCCCTGAAATTTAAAGTGTAGTTATGCCCTTTCTTCATAAAATGTAATCTAGGTTTGAGTTTGGTCACTTGTGGGGATATTTGATTTAATTATAGTATTTTACTTAATTGTATTTTTATTTCAAATTTCAGTGAATAGTTCAGTGAAATGTGTGTGCGTGTGTGTGTGTCTCTGCGTGCGCTGGTGTGTGCAGGTGTATGACGGCTGCTTCTGCTTCATCTGCGTCTGCCGCTGATGAGTAAAGCCATGAAATAGATCCAGCTGGAGATGTGTGGAGGAGACTGAGGCCTCCTGGGAAATCATCCACACCTCCACTAGCACCGTGTCCACTTCTTTAGCACCCCAGAGAGCTATCAATAAGTGGGTAATTGAATTTTAAGCACAAACACTGCCATCAAATGAGCGTCGACGGGTGTGTGTGATGGGGGGGATGTTTAGCTGTGTGAACATGGTGAGGCTGTCATCTGGCCCTCTGGGGGTTTGCACAGGAAGGATGAATGTTTAATCCATTAAATAACAATTACAGTCTGGAGTGGCTGCTGGAGGGAGGGAGGCAACATGGCTGAACTGCTCACATGCTTGAAAATGAGATTGCTTCTTCATGACACAAAGCATCCTTACATCACGGTGTTTGAGTGAACCAGCAGCATGCACATTATTGAAGCTTTGTATTTTGGGGGCAAATGTGGGGGTTTTACCAACCTTGTAAGTAATTTACATTATGTTCTACAGTAAAAAAAAAACGCATGGTGGATACTTTTTATGCTAATTTCAGTATTTTCTAGACAAAATATATATGGACTACTTTTAGGCTAACCTAATAAATAAAGGATTTAATTATTCCTGGCAGTGTGGAGAGGGCTTTGTAACCACTTTAAACAGAGATTAGATTAAAGAAAGGAAATACATGTTCCTAGACTGCCTTATCTGAGTTATGTTCTAAGATTTAGATTTATTTTATGCATCTCTTATTTAGTAATTTAATCTTAATTTGTCAGTTTTTTATTCACTTGAATTATTTATTTCCTATATTTTGAAGATGTTTTGCTTATTTTTGATACTATTCCAATCTCAACATACAATCCTATTTGTTTTATATAATCTGCTTTGTATCTGTGAACATACATATCATTTTATAATTCTTTCATATGAATGGAAATGAGCATTGACATAACAATACACTAAGAATATGTAAAATCTTCTTTGGCTCAATAAAAATATGTGAACTAAAATAGATTAGATTAGACAACTTTAATTATTCCCACAGGGGAAACTTGTTTGGTCTGCCATGCACATGACAAATAACAAAAGAGACCCCAGACCGACAGGTAACTTCAGACAACACATGAAAGACATACTGCAGCGGCAGTAACACTAACACCCAAACTAACAGACACTCCAAGAGGACGCTAGCTCAGGAGCCTGCCTAACCCTTTAGTTAATAAATAAAAGGCCAGGTGTGCACCTAAAAACAAAAATCCATATATCAGGAAATACATATGAAAAGTTAAAAACATTCTGTGAAAAATACAAACACTTGACACACTTTTTACTGAATGACTAAAAACAGTGAACAGGCGGTTGCCTTCCCTGATGTTTGGTGAATTAGGAGTCAGACCAATTAACCAGCGTTTAGATCTCTATGCAGGTAAACAAACATTACATTTTATGGATATTTAATTTCCCTAATCATCTCCTAGGATGTTTCCTGTCAAGAATTATGTAATCTACTAATTCAGGGAAAAACACAGGCATTTATTTTGAGTTAATTCATTTTGAGTTGGTTAACTCATTATTTAATAAATGAAAAATCTAAATAATCAAAAGATTCGGAACACTTTCTTTCTGGTGTCTTGGTTGGACTTTGCCTCATGACCTCAGTATTTAAAAAAAAAAATGGCTACGGCTCTGCAGCCATGCTAAGATAAACATTTGATATGTTTTTGACTTAATGTTTGACTAATTGATTTATCACTGCACTAACTGTCAGGTCACATGCAGCTCATGCTCTTGATACAAAGAAAGAGCCACAATAAGGTGCAGATTGTTTAATTAGTAGCCCACTTAACAGATTAATTCATCAATATCCATACTGTTGTGTGTGAATATAAAATAGCCTGTCCCCTTTGAGTGAAAATGAGATCTTAGTTTGTGGTTAGAAGTGTGCTCTTAGCAATGAATCAACCTTGAAAAATGATTGTATAAAGTCAAAACGTAGAAGCTAAATTCAATGTCCTCTGAACTCATTTGTAAACAAAGTGCTGATGACTTAAATCAAAGGTGATGCCAACATTTATTCAGAAATATAGCTCTTAAGAATAAAAAAGTGGTTCTCGTCTTGAGAGTCAGAAGTGAACAGATGTTTGTAGAGATTACATTTCCACTCCGACTGTAAATTAAGTATGTGGACTGCATGACAACATCATCACTGAAGTCTGAGGCTGTAAACACAGGGTATGAATCTCAGAGAAGTCCTAGAAAATAGGAAAATAGAATCTCAACTCTGTTCAGTGTCAAAAATAACCTTTTCATGTGGAGGAAAAAGTTGGCAGACACTTGTGGAAGGTCACAGCTAAAAACCTAAAGCTTTTGATTATTTATGTCACTGGGAGAACAAATATTCTAGATAACGACACTTGAATTCAAAAAAGAAAATAATCTGGAAATTAAACCTCACCTTTTTGAAATGCATCACCAAATACAGTGACATTCATGTAGCCTACTTACAGGGTTTTTAAATCACCGGGCATGGCAGCAGCCATGAGTGACATGTTTGGTGAAAGTAAGTCTTCTCAGTAAAGGACAAGCTGGTCATAAATCCTCAGAGCAGCCATCTGAATCAGACATGAAACTATAAGAGATATTTGGAGGATTAGAAGATCAGAAACATTTAAAGGCATAAATGGACAGTTAAGTGCTCGTGTCAGAGTGTGTTTTTAGTTCTGTGCATTCGCGTCAAAGAATATGATTTAGGAAAATAATGAAGCATTGCCATTACCCTTCCTTACACTCTGTCCACACACACATACACACACGCACACACACACACACACACACACACACACACACACACAGCTCCCTGAACACAGTGTGTCAGTGATCGTTAAGTTGCACTCGTGATCCAAAGCGAGTTTGCTAGCCGTGGTTTTCTCATGCTGCTCACACAATGGCCTGTATATGGGAGCTGCCTGGTGGCATTGCTTAATTAGGCGAAGAGTTGATTCATTTGCACTAATTGACAGCTAATTAAAGGAGTGAGGGCACATCGGATTGACGTTCCTCTGAGAGGAGAGGCCTTGACTGCAGGGTATGTTAGAGAGAGAGGAATTATGAAATATTGAGTCTTCTGGTTACCACCTGCCATTAGAAGTGGCTTCAAACATATGGAACCCTGTGTGTGTGTGTGTGTGTGTGTGTGTGTGTGTGTGTGTGTGTGTGTGTGTGTGTGTGTGTGTGTGTGTGTGTGTGTGTGTGTGTTTGGTTTAACAGGCTCAGTGTTGAAATGCAGCCTGTAGAGTCCAGCTGCTTGTGATTCAAAGTTTTCTTAAGCTTCAAGAAAAAAGAAAGTGAATCTGATAACAATAATAATAATACATCCAGTTGGCTAAGACAAACAAATTATTTGAAATAAGTAACAAACAAGTTGAATTCTTCATTCTGTAGCTATTTGCATATTCAAACGCTGACTTGGCAAAGAAAGAACCCATTATATTTTGGAGGAGAACCAAATCACAGCGTGGATACAAAAATAAATTTTCACTTTCGTTAAAATTGTGTGATTGGGCATGGCCTTGGTGGAGGTCTGCGCTCTCTGAGTGCCTTTTCAGTTAGAAATGTTATCAAGAAAAAGAGACAGATAACAAACATAAAGAAGTATATTATTATTTTTAATAATAGTATTTGCTTTTAGTTCTTTTGAAATATAAAGCGTATTATGTACAAAGAGAAGGACTGCCAGGCTTTAGCATTATCAAGTCTTGCCTTGTGTATTCAAAATTGACTATATTCAGCTGATTATTTACCCAAAGTGATTGCACACAGATATCAAGGGTTATCCAAGATTGCACAATTATTTTCTCCATCCAGTAAACTAGCAGATAATATGAATAATTTCTGATGCGCCTCATGTTTCTTTATAACCTGACGAGCCAGATAGTTTGTTACGCAGAACCATCTGAGATGCCGTCATTGAAAACTGTTTCTGTAAAGAAACCTAGCTGCTCTTGCGTCTCTGTTTTGAACATGTTGGCAGCTCTCCAGCTTTGGGACGCTGTCACAGGACGTTAACACAAGTTCTCTGGAGTTTGAGGGCCAACAGAAAAGGTCCTGAGTGAGTCAACTCAAATCTCTTCCGTCCTGCAGGACGAGGAAAAAATGCTCTCTGCAGGAGATCAATAATATGTTGTCTTCATGTCTGCTGGTGCTGCTCATGTGAATCAAAAAAAGACAATTAGGGGCTTATTAGGGTCTTGGGGAGACATAGCTCACGGGGCGTCTGCTCGCCTGCTCAGCCCCAGCTCTGAGCCACTGCCATAGCTCAAAACAGTCAGGGGCATTGTCTCACCTAATTACGCTGAAAGCAGAGGCCCCTTTTTGTGTTGCTACTGCCATGCCTGTCCGATTCCCTTCCCCTACCCAACTGCTAGTCCCTGTCCGCTGTGGAAGTGTGCTAATTAGACAAGAAATGGGCCCAAGTAATTATGTCAATTCTCGTTTACGATTAACCACAATGAGGAATATTATTTTGTCAGGAAAGTTTTGGGGTTTGGGGGGGCCCTCTCTCCCACGTTTCCCAAAGTATTTTCCTCATTACGCCAATAACACATCTGCACACGGAACAGGGGAATGTGGCACACTCGGCAAGTCAGAGTCCCCGACAAACTTGAGAGCTTAAATAGATGCACTCATACAGAAATGGAGACTATAGAAGGGCAATGGCATGAAGTTATTGCCCTAATTAATGCTTTGTGCCCACAGAGCAAACTGTTGAATTACCAGTGGCACATTGTTCAGATTGTGAGAGCCTTTTGTTTCTTCACCTTAATAGGATGTTTTGATCAACGGCTGTTTGGTGACCCAGCTCTTTTTCTTAAATGCCGAGCTCTGGGAAACAGCAATTAGCTAGATTAGAAGAGCCATTTCTGGAGCCTCAGACAAAGAGAAAGATGGATCAGACAGAAAGAGCTGGTTCAGAATGAAACTCATCACTGAAGCTCAAATAGGTTTTTATTGAAGAGCTGAATGCATTTTAATGAGTGATATGTTCTATGGTAGATCATTTTTACAGTTGATAGAAAGTAAATGCGGACAAAGACTCTTTTGGAGTATAGCCTACTTATTTCAATGAAGTCTCCTTCAGTCATTTCAATCATCATGGTGTCAACTTGTGTTTTCTTTCTTTCTTGTGTTTCTTTGCAGCACTTGTGTACAGTTATTTAAACAGCAGTGTGACTGTTTGTTGTGTTCACCACATTGATAGAGCATCAGTCTTATCACTTTTGTAAAAAAATCTTTTTTATTAAGGTTAAAATTGAGTGTGCATTGATGTCAGTGACAGAAGGTTTTAGTCAGTATAGTGCAATCTGCACCGTTAACATCTCATTATTCACAATATTAGCTGTTTTAAACTTAAATCAACTATTTTATTGTATATGGACTTTTTTCCCTATAGATTTAATCAGTGTCTTATAACCAGGTAGATAAGGTTGATTTTGGTGCTTTATAGAACCAAATGGTTTATGATACAGGGAGTGATTAAATAATATCAACTGAGTGGACTGATTCAGTCACGCTACACATATTAAATATAACAAATGATAATACAAATGCTTACAGAGTACCATGCCTTCCACAGGACACTGTCTCATAACTGGTCCTTAAATTGGCATTGTTTATTTCAACCCAAATTACAACTTGCTGTTTAAGTTGGATCATGCCGATGTGTTTGTATTAGGCAAAGTCATTATTGTAGCCAGCCAGTACATTCATGAAACTGCTATATTATTTTATTTGTGCTTCCTCTCTCTTTGTGTTAAGTGATGAGTTCTGATTTTGTATTTCTTTTAACACAGAGTAAAGCAATAGGATAGAGATGAACCTAAGGAGGTTAAAAGAAGCTGTTGTGTTCAGAAGCGTTGAGATGGGATGCTTCGTAGGATGCAAAAATGTGTTTCTAGCTGCATCCTGATCCAAGTGGAAGGATTTGATTCATATGCAGTGTGTGTGTGTGTGTGTGTGTGTGTGTGTGTGTGTGTGTGTGTGTGTGTGTGTGTGTGTGTGTGTGTGTGTGTGTGTGTGTGTGTGTGTGTGTGTGTGTGTGTGTGTGTGTGTGTGTGTGTGATGTAGAAACCCCATTAGCATAGCTGTTGGTGTGGCATTGATCTCTTCATTCACCTCTAATGAAATGTCTCTCTAATAGCTTCTCATGAGATGCGGGAGGTAATTTAAGTTGCTTTACTCCGCTCTCTTTCATTCTCTGGTTTTTAACAACATCATTTTATTAGTGGTCCGTTAGTGCAGCAAAAACTGTAAAACCAAAAGTCACAAAAATTGGCAGGTGGGTTGCAAATTGCACCCACTATGGTACATAAAATGACCCTCTTTGACCTCGAGGCAATATCCTATTTTGTTTATAATCGTTATAATCATTTGTAACTTCACTTCCTGCCCTTGTGTATTGTCCGCCTGTAGGCCTACTAGTCCCGAACCTGGCCTGATTTCACCTGTCCCTCCCTTTTCTCCTTTGTGTATTTAGTCTGTGTCTCCCTTTGTCTGTGCCACGTCATGTTCATTGTTTGAGTTAGCATTCCAGTATTGTAGCCTATATTTTTCAGACCTACCTTCAGATACATCTGCCTGTTTTTTTCGACTGCCTACCTGTGTACTAATCCCTGCTTTAAAATAAGTACAGGAGCCAGCATTTCAAAAATGATTTTACAGGATTATATTGGTTGGATTGGATTAAATTCTGATCTAAAAAGTGGGTATTTTAAAGCAGATCCAAAGATTTCTGATCCAGAATATTTGGATTTGGTGATCCAATCCTACCTTTAATCTGGACAAAATGGGTATTTGGGTATTTTAAATTTTAAGGCAGAAATCTGGATCAATTTGATGCCAGAATTCGGGATCATTTGTATCCCACCTCAGAGGTGGACAAAAAGCCTCTGGCAGGGACGTGCACAGGTACTGCTATTGTTGCCTGGGCAACAGCCTGTTTGCCCTGATTGGCTTAGCTGCCCCTCTGGTGGAAGAGCTTAAATAAACTTTCTTTCTTTTTCTTTTTTTCTTTTTTTGCTGTTGTGGCTGCATTAATACGATAATACGCCCATCATTACTAAGGTTAAATCAAATTAAATCGCTATATATCATTCAATCTTGCTCTCAGCGATGCCCCCAGTCACGTGATTTAAAGAGAGGGAACGCCAAGCCCTTCTACGTTCACGTGAGTTTTTGAAGTTATGGAGATTATGACAAATGCCCTGTGAATAACCACAAAAATCCACTTGAGCTTTGAATAAAGTGCAACTTCAGCTTGTAACGTTTGTATCACGTTTCGCAGCATTACCTTATATTAACGTAAAATGCTACATTATCAACCAAAGCTAATGACAGCCTATGTTGCAGCAGCAGGCTAACGTAGCCACGTTACGTCCGTTACATTAGTGTGCGTTCTGTAGAGAAGAGAGAGGCTCAGGGATGTGATGGTTTGGGGCTCGTTGTTTCCCTCCAAATGTCTGTGCACGTCCCTGAGCCTAGGCTTCACTTCACCCAGATATTGTTACCCAAGATGTTCATTACATTTAAACTCTGTTTTTAACTGTGATTAGTTTACCATAGACAGTATGGTTATTATAGAACCAAGTAATTGAAGAAATGTTAAGCACCGCCAAATATGATTAGGCCACAGTTCCTGTAAACACCTGGAAAAACTGGGTTAGGTTTGGGGTTAGGGTTATTAGCAATGGAATTTCCGAGTGGGGACCAGGAGTGAGTGTACTCTGGTAGTAGGTGACAGGCTATGAGGTTAGATTATCTTCATGACAGTCAGTAATTCAACGTAGCCACAGATGTAAAAATATAAAGGCCAGGACACTGTTCAACACTATTGAAAAATATGTTTTTAATCTCAGTGAGTCTTTTAGTACTGGTTAATTAAGAAATACAACACTGTAGCCTTAAGAAACCTCCATACAAACTATAAAGCCATGTTTCCAAAATATTGCAGCAGTCTGTACACATGTAGATGTCTGCTGTGTCGGCAGGCATATAATAATGTGAAGGCTCGATTATACTCCAGAATGGATACACATGGACAGCTGCAAACACCATGGGTGCATAGGCTAGCGCTGGGCAATATACCGATATTATATCAATATCGTGATATGAGACTAGATATCGTCTTAGATTTTGGATATTGTAATATCGTAATACGACATAAGTGTTGTCTTTTCCTGGTTTTAAAGGCTGCATTACAGTAAAGCGATGTCATTTTCTGAACTTACCAGACGGTTGTAACTGTTCTATTATTTACCTTTACCCACTTAGTCATTATATCCACATTACTGATGATTATTTATCAAAAATCTCATCGTGTAAATATTTTGTGAAAGCACCAATAGTCAACACTACAATATCGTTGCGGTATCGATATTAAGGTATTTGGTCAAAAATATCAGTGATATTTGATTTTCTCCATATTGCCCAGCATTGGTATAGGCCTACAGTACATCGGTTTATACTATCTGCTTGGAGGATGCGTTCCACACATGAGCAGTAGATCGCTAAGCTACCACCTGCTACATGGATGTATTAACTGGATACCGGATCACAAAATGGCGCTTAATTTCTAAGCTTCCGGGTTTACTTCCATAATATGCGGCCCACTGAATATGCGCAGTAGTGTTTTCCCTGCTGGCTCCCGGGCATTCTGAGTGCGGGCCCAGGGGTCCATGCTGGAGTCTGTACGTCCGATTCTTGTGAACGCGATATCTCAGAAGCAACTTGAGGGAATTTCCTTAAATTTGGCACAAACATCCACTTGGACTCAACGATGAACCAATTTGATTTTGTGGTCAACGGTCAAGGTCACTGTGACCTCACATAAAACCTTTTTGGCCATAACTAAAGCTGATTATAACATGTTTACACAAATTTGATCTCCCAAATCTATAGGATAAAATGGTGAAATCATGACATTTTACACCAGAATGATCACAGGGCGTGACACTATAATGTTCTGCAAAAACACTTTTCTGGCCATTATTCAACACCATAACAGAAGGGGAGATTGTGACACTAATATTGGGTGCTCACCTTGAAACTGTGGAGATTGTATAGATCTTCTGTGCTGCCCGGGTTGAACCTGTGTGGGAAGCATGCATGTTTTAGAATTTGTAGCTTCTTTGCAGCAACATCTGAAGCATTGTCTACTATCTTTCTATTCTGTTCCTCCACCACAAGCTCATTGGTTTTGCTAATATTGAGCTTTGGGTGATTATCGTTGCACCATGTGACAAGATCTCTTTCAGTCCTCTGTAAGAAATAGTCTTTAAGTGAAGACACTATGTTTCCCACTGGAAATTATTCACTGGAATCATACATGTTAATATAGTGAAAACTTCCATTTCACAAACAAAATACACTTAATACCTTTTTATTAAATTCCCTTCAAAGTCTTATGAGTCTGGACAGACAAACTGACAGGCAAATTGACTGGCGGAGGCATACAACCGGTAGGCCTAATCATTTTTATTTTTTGGAAAAATCTAAAAGATTTTTTTCCCCATCACAGTTAATATTTGAATCCACAGTTTCACACTGACTCAGGCAAATAAATGTGTAATAATTCACCAAAGCAATGTCCTAAACTAAATAACATTTAATGGTGACAGAATCTATTTCTTTTTTATATAGCCGTAGCATATAGGCTTAGCCTATATAATACAGCTTTTTTAAGTGATGGTGTATCTTATTCCACTTAAATTTAGGCCTACAGTCTCTTGTCCTGCAGGGAGATGCGGGCGCAGTGAAACACAACGCAACAAGGAGCCTCATCATGACGAAGGGTGAAGCCGCATCTCATGATCACATGTGAGATTACAAACCAGCACTAAATCTATTGTGGGTTTGGCCGTCACTGACAGCCTGATGCACGGCTGCCAAACAGTCCCGCCGGAACCACCTATTTATTCATCACCACATGTCCCATTGAGAAGACTGTATCTGCGCTTCCATCGCGCGCGTCCACTCATCTCCATAAACTCTCCTCTTCGTAATTATCTGTCCAGATGTCCAAAAGTGTGCCGCACATTATCTCCGAACGATTGAAACTCCGCAATAATTGAATAACAGCTGATTAGAGAGGATTAGGTTTGTGGAAACGGAGACAGAAAATGAGAGTATTTTCACTTCATTTCACATTTCAGTGGGTTTGAATTCGAAGCTGAGGTTTAAATACGGTGATAAATGAGTGTGAAGGGAAGCTGCGGATGATTTCCCCTGACATCCGAAATGTCTTTGCTCTTACTTTTACTCGGATTCATGCGCTGAAACATTGTGTAACTTTTCAGTTTGTGTCGTAGCTTTCTGTGTTTGATATCAGACCTCAAACAGAAAAAAAGAACTCAGGAGGTAAATAAATCTGTTGTTGTATCGAGCTCTGGCATTTGCTCCTCTGTTTGTCTCATATCTAATTGCCACCCTGGTGTGTCCTAAATACCCTCAACTGGGATATTGTATTCTTTATCATGTGACCCGTCAGAGAATAAAAAACGCTTAATAATCTATCAACAGATGCTCAGACTGCCACAAAGACAAAACGTTTAATGCGCAAACCTAATTAGAATATGCAAATGACAGTGTGGGTTATATGGGACGTTAGGGAGAGAGCTGAGTCTAGTAACGGATCAATCAGTGTGTGGTCCTCCCAATTAGAAGCTGAATTGATTCATTAACTGATAGAGAAATTGGCTAATGTGAGTTTATGAGAGTTTTTTTTTTTTTTTTTTTTACCACTGAAAATCCTATTTTGGTCCTGATTGAATGTGACCCGTTTTTATGTTTTTTAGTTGACGAGTTGACGAGTTATTGGCATATTTATTGGAAAATGTTAAAATATAGAAAGCTGACTTATAAAGATCGATTGCAGTTACTGAACTGCACTAAGGTAATCCGATTGCTCATCTTTTAAATGATACATTTTATTGTCATGTGTCATAACAGATTTATTTGGGTGAATGGTAGGCTATCAAACGTAATTTTGTATGTCAGAAATTAAAAATGAGACTAGGCTAGGCCTACTCTTGTTTATTCTTATTTAACATTATGAAGTACAACGTAGCCTACATTCTAACTACATCATTGTAATTATATAGGTTGAAATAATTCATTAGGTATATAGGATTAAAAATGTGTTTCATCTAGCAAAGCAACAGATGGCTAGTCAAAATATTTATGAATTATATATTTTTCGGTTTTCGGTAGGCATATTTGGTCCAAAGCTGGTTCGTCAGTAGCCTACATTTCAACAGTGACGCCACTGTTTGACATAGGCTACGTGCTGCAAATGAAGCTGATTTTCCTCGACATGAGGGATTTCGCTGATGATTTGTATGTAGCCTAGGCATAATTTTCATAGGCTACATAACTTTTAAACACTCACTTCCTCTCTCTTTTGTTAGTCAGGACCAAAACACTCACCAAGTCAACAAGAAAACAGCCTATAGGCTAAGCTCTTATTGTTTCCGATGTAGGCTATTTGTATGCGCTGAACTGACATTATGGTATCAAACTGAAGATTAGGCTTCTTCTGTAGAAAACAAAAGCATGCTTTCAGGAAAATGGGCTTATTCATTGTTCTGCGGTCACCAGCTGGAGGAGATGATTCCACTTTGTATTTGTCAGACAATCCACCTACCGAGCAATTTCTTGTCAAAAAATCAAATAGGACAGATATTTTGTCACATTTAGCCTAAATGCCAGAAATTGTAAAGATTCATGGGGCTCATGCAAACTTCAGTGTGGAGTCTCCCCCCTCTTGTGATTGGCTGCCGCCTGTTGCCTGTTGGATAAAAAGCGCAGCAGAGAGGAGGGCAGAGAGATGAAGGAGAATCACAGAGCTGATTGCATCAGGGACTGGCTTTTATTTTGAGGGAGTGGAAGACAAAAAGTGAAATCTCATCGCCATGACAGGGAAGGAGGGAGTTGTGCTCTCAGACACTGTGAATAGACAGAAATCAGCCTCACAAACCAGCTTGAACCACGGGGGATCCCAGCAGCCAGTCTGGAAGATGGCTCCCACGGTGCACCGGCGCACCGGCTTTGGGATCCAGGAGCTGCTCGGCCTCAACAAGGAGCCGCCGGCGGCCCCGAGGCGGCCGCTGGAGGCTCTGCCGCACAGTGCGCACGTCCTGGCCGCCAGGTCGGCCCTCGGACACGGCGGTCTCGGGGTCGGTGTGGGTTTGCTGGGACCAGAGGGAATACACTCGTTTTATAGCCAGCCTGCTTTTCTGGAGGTGCTGGCAGAGGCGCAGAATGTGCACCTGCATCCGCTGCACAGAGCGGCGCACATGGACCCACAGAGGGAGGCGCAGCACTCCGCCAGCTCTGGTGAGTGTTTGACATTAAAGTCCTGTAAACTCTATAACGCATAGGCCTACTGTGTTTCTGATGCAATGATTAGAATAGTCGTTGCAGGTTTTTAAAAACAGCACACGCTTGTGTCTCATGCATTTATTGTGAACGAGCTAAAATTGAGGATAGCAGACATCTTAAAGTCTTCGCGCCCTGTGATCGAGTGATAATGATGGAGAGACATTGGAAGTAAATTTCCACTGAGAAAAAAAAGAATGCATTTGTTTTCTAAATGGGCCTATTGAAAAAGATGTGTAGAGACCTTGCTAAAACGAATTCGTTTAATTTAGTCTTTTTTTAAGAGGTAGGCTACATTAGGCCTATTTTCTATCATTTGGGATTTTTTTTAAAGACTAGCAATATTGTCTGCATCTTTCATGCATTATCCAATGCAGTAGTTATTATTATTAGTATTTGTTATTATTATTAATAATATTATTATTATTATTATTTGTTGTTATTATTATCATTATTATAATTGCTGTTGTTTCCTTACAGATTCTGATGACATGAGTCTCTCCTCCGGTGATCAAAAGTTCTCTAAATCATCAATGAGTCAGAGCAAGAAACGAAAGAAAAGACGACACAGGTAAAATAAAAAAATAAAAAAGATAATCGAACTAATTTATTTCACTTAGACTGATGTTCCGGTCGGGCATATACTAATTTTAGGCCTTTTAAATAGTAATATCAATCTAGACTACTTGTCATCAGTGATTAAATCCTGTAAAACATTTTGTGTGTCTGATGCTCATAAAATTGCATTAGCCTAAATGTAATATGGTATTGGCCTAAATTTTACAAAAAACCTTCATAAAATCAACCCTCTGCTGTCTTAAAAAAAAGAAGAAAATACATAGTTGCTAGATGTTTCGGTAGGAATAGCTGTTTGTTTTTGTTTTTTGTTTTTGTTTTTGGGGGGAATCCCATGGTGTATTTATGATTTTTCTTACGATTTGACTCTATGCCTTTGGTAAATTAAGAAAATGAATTGCAATTGTCCTCTGTTGTTCCTATTTCTTACTTGCTAATTCTAAAAGAGTTCAAATAAAATAAAACTGACCGTTTCTCATTTTGTAAGATCTTGATTTTTTTTTCTTCCATTTTTTCCATTTCAGTCTTAGACGGATTTTAGATTGAACAAAATTGAATGAATATGAAATTGTGAATTTATGAAGGAATCCAAATGTATAAATGTATTCTCATATTTCCATTTTTTTTGTTTTGTCTGCAGAACCATTTTCACTTCCTATCAGCTGGAGGAGCTGGAGAAAGCTTTCAATGAAGCCCACTATCCAGATGTTTACGCCAGAGAAATGCTCTCCATGAAGACTGAGCTACCAGAAGACAGAATACAGGTGTGTTGGTGTGTATTGATGCCTGGGCAGTAGTCAGAAATGTGTGGGTTGTTATCTTAAATTCCAAAACCTGAATATGCTTTAATCATCTTGCTTTAAGGGGTGCGATACGACAAACAAACCCTTGAAAAAGAATACAAAATAAAGTCTTTTATTCAGTTAAATTATCCAGATATTTCCTGCAATGATAGCTTCTTTTAACTCAAAGTTAAAATTTCTTGCACTCATGGTGCTTGCCACAGATTCAGGTTACAAAGTGATGAAGAAAGCGAAGGAAAAATTCAGGTAGAGCCCCGAGTCAGCTACTCCATCATCCTCATCCTCACAATGCCTTCTGCTTTCACATTAGCAGCCAATTCAGCCTCTCAGTGTAATTAGTTAATTGAGGAGAACTTAGCACCTCTCTCCCTGCGAGAGAAGGGCCGCAGCCCTGAGATGAAATGATAACTACATAGAAATGAATTAGCACAGGTCAGCGGCTGAGCAGAGGGCTCTGCCTGGCTGCTATGAGCATTTTAATTTCCCGAGATATTTGAGCGCCTGTCTCCCATCGATCGGCCCTGGAAATTAACTTATTTTTCAATCAGCCTCTTCGCCCCCGGGGTCACCTCTCTCAGGAAGCATTTCACACACACAAGTGAAGACACACGCACACACACTGCCATGCACACTCACACCGTTGCTGTCAGAAAGCATGATTGCTCATCTGAGGCCCATCTTTTTATGAGATGGAGGTTATCATCAGATCTACCTGAATAGCTTTCCAGGCTCGGCTTTGATCGTTTTTAATTCCAGGTCTGCGAAACACACACACACACACACACACACACACACAATCTCATCCTGCCTCCTTGGCCATTTTAGCATGCTTGTTTTTTTTCCTGTTTTCCTCATTCATATTCACAAGCTTGCTGAGGCTATTGCGTGGTCCGGTTTCACGGAAATCAATTCAGGCACTTGAGGAGCTGGAAGGACACACAGACAGAAGACAACATATTCTTTAAATTAAGCAATGAGGAAATAATATTAAATATTAAACCCTGAATTTCAGGACTTGTGTTCTAAACCTATTTTGCAGCACATTTGCATTTCTGTCTATAATGGACTTTTCAGGTATCTGCGCAAGCACAATCAAATTTGACCCGAGCCTAATGAGCTCTTTTTGTTAAAAGCCTCCAGCAGATGTCATTGTCTCACTGATATTTATCCCCTGGTACATTAAATGAAAGATTCCTGCTTTGATACAGCAGTTTTTAAGACGTGAAAATAATCAGTTTTTAAAATCATAATTTTTCGGATACAGTTTTCCACAAAAAAGTTAAACTACTGTGTTAAAAAAAATATCATGAAATTACATCTCCTCCTCCCTCATTGAAAACTCCAGAATCTATCTATGAATATTTAAATATTGTTCAGTGAACTCCTTAAACACAAGATGATACTTTACTGAAGAGTACATTTTCAGTGTGTGTGCACTGGAGGTTTTCATCCTGGTACAAACACATTGTAAACTGACATTTAGAGAAGGTGATCGCAACTTTCTCCCTTCAGCGGATGAATATGAATGTATGTGAGTCTTATTGTCAAACTTGATACAAAACGATAAACAAAACATTTTATTATTGAGTGGAGGGGGACGTTAAGTCATGTTTTGGGCCAGTCACGATCGTAAATGTTCATGGATAGATAATGAGATAATAGATTATTGGCCAAGAATACAGAGAATAAAATTGCATGCATTACAGTAGTTTGCAAAGTTCAAGTAAACTTAATCTAATCTTTTATCTGACTCCCATTTCTCAGGTGTGGTTTCAGAACCGCAGGGCCAAGTGGAGGAAAAGGGAGAAGTGTTGGGGTCGCAGCAGCGTGATGGCAGAGTACGGCCTCTACGGAGCTATGGTCCGTCACTCCATCCCCCTGCCCGAGTCCATCCTCAAGTCAGCCAAGGAGGGCGTCACAGACTCCTACGCTCCGTGGTTATTAGGTAAATATGATTTGTTATGTGTACGTATGTCATCGGGGTGCATTTTAGTTGGCCATTGGCCAGTTAGTTTTCTATTTCTTACATTAATAAACGTTAATGTAAATAGTGAAAGGACTGATGGCTGAATTCCATTTAGCTGTTTCAGGGTCCTAGTATTATTCATGCTCACTGTCACACTGCCAGGGCTTACTGGGAAACTTGATTATAAGATTGTTAATGTGATAACACCTGTGCTTTTTCTACCATGACAAGTCAAAGTGCTGTAAAAAAATGTCTTTTATTGATCTTGAGCCAATATTGAGGCTCATTCAGTGAAAATACACTTTGCAAAATTGGCTGACAAAGCCCACATGGTGGGGTACTTTTAAAAGCTGCCTCATCCAGACCTTTATGTCTGATATACATAAAATGTGTTTGATTTGTTGTTAATTCTATACATAGTCACTCTTGGCCCATATTTTAGTCCCAAATTAAAAACTTTAGCTGTAGGTCCAAAGAAACCCTGCTATATTAGGTTGTGTCTTAGTGTTTGAAAATAGGGATAAAGATGTATTCTAACAGGAAGTGTGAGCTAAGCCTGGCTCATGTTAGGAGCCAATAAAAGTGTCAGCATGTCAATACAGTGATAATCCTACTTAATCAGGACAGATTAGACCAAATGGCCTCTCTCGCCTCATGTCAATTGATTAGTTAATCAATTAGGTGGCTCTAATTGAATAATAAGTTCTATCCACTAATCTATCACCATTCTCTTTCAATGTCAGACACCTCAGTACATACAAAATGCAGTGATTGTGAGGAAAAGACTATGCAATTTGTCATTTTTAAATTGGTGTCAATTTATTAAACTACACCAGGAAACACTAAAACAAGTTATCTAGCCCTCCTCCGCAAACCTTAACTGAAATGAATGTCCTCTCCATTCAGGTATGCACAAGAAGTCAGTTGATACCACACACACCTCCCCTGGAAAACCCTGCAGCCTCACACCACCACCACCACCAACAACAACACAGGAGAAACCAGTGGACAAAGTGATGCAGGAACAGACACGGATGAAAGACACTACTAACGCATCCATTTCTAAAGAGGAAATGAGGGAGAACAGTATTGCTGCGCTGCGAGCTAAGGCGCAGGAACACAGCGCTAAGGTGCTGGGGACAGTTTCCGACAAAACAAACGACCACGTAACCCATAAAGAGGAAGCTGAGGACAATGTGATGGAGCAGGGAACAGCAGAAGTGAAGAAGAGTGACTGAAAGAAGCTGCAGGATACAGACTGATGGTGAAAATACCTGCAGAGTGGAGTTTTCAGAATTCAGAGGCAGATGTTTCATTGGTTGAGTTGAACCTCGGTGCACGTGGAGTCTGAACTGTTGATCAAACCCACAGATCAAATATCAGTCATAGATAAGTGAATGAGAAATTATTTTCTTTATCCACTTGAGCTTACCTGTCAAGGTAACTGAAGGTTCTTTGGCTCCAACGATTGTGATGTATTAACTAAACCAATGAGATTATTTCTTCCTCACTGAAATATTTGTACAGCAAACTACACAACACCTTTTCATGTCGCCTTCTGTGAGAGAATGAAGAAGGCTTAAACATGGAAATGTTTTCGTAACATTTACTGCAGATGTTCTGATATGGAGCTGTGTTAAAAAATATATATATATTTATTTTCTTTAAAATAGATTAACTAGTACTGTGATATGGCAGCTATACTTTTATGCAACAGCAAGAATAAAGATGTTTATGGAAGTAAGTCTCCTTTCAACAAGCATCTCAAGCAAGAAATTGACTATACCTGATCTAGAGGTGCTAATGAGATGAATGTGAACTCCCTGTGATGAATGATTAATTTTAGTTGGGTGACTAAAAAGCATACAGTTGGTATCAATTCCCGTGAAGATTACAAGCCTAAATCTTTTGTTTTCCTTCAAATGTTGCAACATTTGTGATATACATACTGAAAATATTGTCCAATAGATAACACTGTAATGTTATGTACAGTTTACATTATCTGTGTTTGTCTCTGTATACATGTAACTGTATAAATGTAACTCTGGCCTAATTAAAAGTTACTGCTATTTAAAGTCCCCACCTCTGCTCAAAATATGTTTTGCTTATTGTTTCTTCACTTGGATGTTTGAGCTTCACTGTGCAGAATGATGTAGGATACAGAGTTTGACACTAGAAGTTTCTCTGTGCTCACTGTAAATCTTAGTTTAAGACTTGTACCCTACTTATGAGCATGACTTTGTGACATCACATCTAGTTTGGAAAACGATCCTGTCCAGCAAACGTTTGAAATGAAAAATATTTGCATATTGATACATTCTGGATTTAATGAGGAACAAGGAGTAGCCTAGTTGTAAGCTTATTAAAACTAAAAATGTTTTAAAAGGTAAATCAATCAAATCAAACTCTTTTGTGGAAACAAACACATCAGACAAGTTCTTATTTAAAATGTATTTTTTTATGAATCAACACATGCCTGGAAGGGATATTTAAACAACGAAATCCTGCGTGTTGCATAAAAAGAAACTTTTCTTTTGCAACTGATGTTGAAATCCAGCTACTGTTCTTTTCCAAAAGTGTCGGCACACGGGTTTGTACCGCCCTTTAACGCATCACTCCTCTAGGCCTTCCTCTCCGGAGTTTCCAAGTTTTCAACTTGAGGAAAATAACTTGCAATAAACATCATTTCGGATAGCACAGAATAGGCTATAGCCTACTGTCATTATGTGGCTGTCTTGCGGATGCGCTTCAAAGTACGTCGTTTCTTTCAGTCGTCGTGTCTTCAAATCTTATTTCCATGTTTTGGGTCGATGGAGGTGTAACGTAGCAGCGTTGATGCCCGAAGCTGCGGGCTTTGAAGGCGTCAGCGGCCACTCAGCGCTGCAGGAGTTCTCCGTCTCCCACAGCGCCAGCTTCTGGGCCGCTGCGGCGCGTCAGAGACTGAGCTGGATCAGTCCTTTCCACACGGCCCAGGACTGTGACCTGAGCCGGGGGGAAATCAAATGGTTTGAAGGAGGAAAGCTGAATGTGTCCGGTAAGATTGTAAAGTTACGTTTCATTAGAGTATGACCAGTAATTTGATTTATAGACATAGGCCTACGTAGATTATGTCGTTAGAATAAACTAATCGATGCTGTCAAGTCGCAGTTTCCCATGCTGCTTTTTGAGGAACACTTCTAAATAAAACACGTAGGCCTAAAGAGACCGCGAAGGCATCATTATATCAGCATCCAAACAATATCTTGAACGCACCACGCTAACGTATCAGTCAGATAATGTGAAAATCTCTATTTCTTTCTATTTGTATCCGGTTTCTTTTATGTTCGCATGTAGTGAACTGTCTGGACCGCCACGTGCACGCCTGTCCTGAGCGGGTGGCCCTGATCTGGGAGAGAGATGAACCGGGGTCAGAGGTCAAGATCACCTACAGGTCAGCAGGTTGGATTATGTAGTGTAGGGTATGTAATGTGTGTGTGATTATCCTCCTCCCTTCATGTGGCTTCATTGGTAGCCTATCTCTTCACAGGCAGTTACTGGAGATGACATGTCGCCTGGGCAACCTGCTAAGGCGGCGTGGCGTGAGGAAAGGGGACTGTGTCTCCATCTACATGCCTCCATGCCCTCTGGCTGTGGCGTCCATGTTGGCCTGTGCCCGTATCGGTGCAGCACACAACGTGGTGTTTGCGGGGTTCAGTGCCGAGGCGCTCGCTGAGCGAATCAGAGACGGTGAGACAGTGTGACCAGCTCAATGTTTTGGTTTTAATAAACATCAGCACCAAACATTCAAGCAAGTTAGCTGGTGTGAACATAATGTATTTAGCAGCAAAAGAGCCCAATATGTTTAAGACATTTTGTGTTTGGTGGTTTGATGATAGCATCCAATACAATAAGGTTGAATTTCTGTCAGAAATACAGTTAGTTAAATTAGTTATTTTAACGTTAGTATTTCCTCATATTATTTGATTTTTAAGTTTGAAATTGAATTAAAAAGTAGGAAGTAAAACTGGCAATAACATTTTTTTTATGTACACCCAGTGGTAGAATGTAAGTACATTTACTCAAGTACTACTAAGTACAAATTTCAGGTACTTGTACTTTACTTGAGTCTTTTCTTTTCATGCCACTTTCTACTTCTACTCCCCTACATTTCAAAGAGAAATATATTGTACTTTTTACTCCACTGCATTAATCTGACCGCTTTAGTTACTAGTTACTTTACAAATTAATTATGTATTAATTAATTAATATTATGTAGTTTATAAAATATGATGTTTTATTATAAATTAAACTACCCAACAATGTAATGGTCTACAAGTACAGGTGAAATGATTAGCCAATTAAACACTTGATTGACAGAACTATTTTGATCGTTTACATTTTCTAAAATGTGAGGCATTTTCTGTATTGAGTACTTTTACTTTTAATACTTTAAGTACATTTTCCTGAAGATATTTACATACTTATAGTAAAGGATCTGAATACTTCTTCCACCACTGCATACACCACATTTTCAGCCCAGTCCAGCACCGTCATCACGGTGAACCAGGGCGTCAGAGGGGGTAAGGTCACCGAGCTGAAAAAGGCGGTGGATACAGCACTTCAGAGCTGCCCGACAGTACAGCAGGTGTTCGTTGCCATGAGAACTGATAATCCGGTTGCCATGACAGCCAGAGACATCGTGATGGAGGAGGTGAGAGAGCAGAAAGTCAATCAGAACTTGATTAATATATGAATGCCAACAGCAGAAGACTACACTGTCCCTGAATAAAAACAAGATTTAAAAAATGTTGACTTTAAAAATGAATAATCAAAATTGGTGGTTCATTTTGAGTCTACTAACTGATAATTCTAGGTGTTGGAAACATCAGTTGACAGAACAGTCTCACCATCAGCTCCATTAGTAGCTGTTCTTTCAGCTTTCTTCAGTCCTGACATTTAGGCAATCTCCATCTGCTGAGCAAGATCCTGTGATACGATTGAAAGCTCCAGAAGAGCTGCTAAATGGACTTTCTGTCAGCTAATTGTTTCAGCAATTAATCCTTAATCCTTACATGCCTTTTAAAATGTTCTCTTCTAACATCATAAAAAAATGTATTACTCATAATATACCATACTCTATATACTATTACTCTGCTGTGCTTACTAAGTCTGACTTTTAAGAAAAGGTCCTTTAAAGTCGTCATGTCATGCAGGAGATGCTCAAGGAGGATTTGGTGTGTGAGCCTGCTGCCATGGACAGTGAGGACGTCTTGTTCCTCCTTTATACATCAGGCAGCACAGGGAAGCCCAAAGGACTTGTGCACACTCAGGCTGGATACCTGCTGTATGCTGCACTCACACACAAAGTAAACATCAACCATGACCTGCGCCTGCATTGTGTAGAGCGATTTCTTATCATGAAGTCTGTAGCTACTCATTTACACCTTGGGACAGACAAAATGTGATCCATAATCCAGTGAGGAAATCTCAGTCTCATTAAAGCATAGTGTAGTCTAGTTTTAGCATTATCTATTTATGTAAAGTAGTGAGTTTGAGCGATATATTTAAACGGGTATTTAGCAGTATAATAGGCAAAACAGTAGTGTCTCTCAATCTGTTAACCATTATTTTAAGCAAATGTTCTTAAGATTATTATTCTGTAGATGGTTTATGTTTTTATCCAATCATCCCATCAATGTTTCCCTCTCATCACCAGTATGTCTTCAACTACTCTGATGGAGATGTGTTCGGCTGTGTGGCAGATATTGGTTGGATAACAGGACACAGTTACAGTGTCTACGGGCCTCTGGCCAACGGGGGAACCACTGTCCTGTTTGAAAGCACTCCCATTTACCCCGACCCAGGTACGATTGAACATCGGCAAATGTATGAATGTATCAGGCTGGTTGTCCAAGAAAACTCTTACATGACAAAAATTCAATATACCTCCATTTGCACAGTTAACCTTCCAATCTGTCACATGTTCACCTAAGGAGATATGTATTTATCTGTTCTAATTGTGTCATTATGATGACATTTCTATGATTATGTTAATACAGAATGTTATGGGTCTGTGTAAAGAATGTTGGCAGAAGTCCTCTACAGTAAGTATTCCTGTCCTTTGTCAAGAGCTCTGCATTCTCGTGTCTTTGTCTATGAATAACTGTTTACAGTTGAACTTGGCCATACATTCCACACTAAAATTAGGACTTCTGTATGCAGTCATCATGTGTGTCAGCACACACACAAAGTTATTTTCAATGAGAAACAAGAACACTAATAAGGATTAAACACACTTTGTAGTTAAAGTCTTTATTTCTCACTGCTTTACCCTAATTCCTGATTCAGATTTTCAGTATCTTTATAACACATTGTAGAATATCTCTTTGGCCCATGCTACCTTTGACATGTTTTGTTGTTCACAGGAAGGTACTGGGAGATGGTTCAGAGACTTAAGATAAACCAGTTTTACGGGGCTCCCACAGCGATCCGCCTGCTGCTCAAGTACGGAGACCAGTGGGTACACAAATACGACCGCTCAACACTCAAAACTCTCGGTTCTGGTAGGCCAAACATTTTACTTAGAAACGCTATTATGACAACAGCTCACCATAAAAGGAACATTTTGTTTTTACCTGGTTCTCATTTGTGAAGTGATGGCATCTCTCCATTTTATTTACATTTTCCGGTAACGTTAAGAGATTTAGAGTCCAACAAGTAACGCAAGCAATCAGACAATTTAACCAGATAATCTGCACATTTGAATGTAAAAACAAATTTGAATTTTGAATACATTTTTAATTTTTTTATTTCCCAAACTGTGCATTGTAAACATATGCAACAACACACACACACACACACATATATATATATATATATATATATATATATATATATATATATATATGAACACAGCTTTTTAATGCAATGGATTGTAGTATTTACTACAGTAAATACTACTAATACTTTAGTATAATGGACACATCTTATTTCAAAATAATTTGGTTTACATAATTGGGTTAAGATGGATATTGATCAGCAAAATGTTACAATAATTGTAATTATGGCCACAGATAGGACCTAGATTGTAAAAAAATAAAAGGAGGGAGGAAAAGGATTTTTTTCTCTAGAAGTTAAATGGATGTTTCTATGCATGTGCTAATAATATTATTTTAAAATTAAAAAATGAAACAAAAGCTTATGTCAGATAGGTATTTACAGTAAGTGCAGCATCCCTCACAGTGCATTGTATTGTTTTTGAGCGGTGATGGTTGACAGATGTAACACCGGGATGTAATTTCATCACACTCACTATCACAGCTGTAGTCTGACTTTGTAGTGACTTTTCTCATAACAATGAGTTAGCATGCATCAAGTTCATTTATCCAAGTCAACCTGTCATGTAAACCAGATGACACTTGTCCACATCAAATACAGTATGTGTACAAACACAAATGTAAAGATTCATGCTGATGGTTCACATTGTTTGTGTTGTGTACTGTAGAGTCACTATACAGATTCCGTTCCCATAAGCACACACACGCATGTTACATACTGAAAATATATTAGAAAGTCAAACCTGGCTGGTATGTAAACATGCCATAGCAAAGCCCAGCATGCCAGGAGATCATACTCATGCACACGCACACAACCCCACCTGTTCGGTTGAATCATGAAACATATGGGTTAAAGCACAAAGCGTAACATAAAGAATGTAATTCCTCCGTACAAACACAGGCATCTTGTTATATATATTTTTTAAATGAATTGTGTTGTTGTTGCTAAATATATATATATATATATAAATATAAAAATGTATTGGACTGAAAAAAGTGCTCAAAAACAATATATGACTACATATTTGATTGAAGTTGTCCTTGTCTGCGTGCAGTGGGTGAGCCCATCAACACTGAAGCTTGGGAGTGGTACCACAGAGTGGTTGGGGACGGACGCTGCCCTGTGGTGGACACCTGGTGGCAAACAGGTAACTGGGACTACTGTACACTGAAGTGTGGGATTTATAAGCTATTGCTTGTCAACACTGTCACAAGCAAACCACTCTCTCCGTCTTATGGTTTACCATGGTCCTATCAGTTGGGTCATTTGTCAAGTACAAATCCCTTTAACCAGAAAATTGCGAGTCAATTTAAATCTATCAAATTATCAAATTTATTGTGCTTAAATTGAACTTGATTTTGTCTCATGCTGTTAGTACATTTCATCGCTTGTAAGAGCAGTTAAGTTCACAAACTCTTCCTTGAAGACAGCCACGTCTGCAGGCACTATAACGGCCGGTCAGTCAGTCTTAAAGGGGAAAGCAGTCTGCTCTGTCTCTCTAACAATAACAGTGTTACATAACACAACTGTGGTCGTGTGCGTACACATGCACAATATTACAGTACGTGGGTGTGTACAGAACATGCTGTCTTTGGACACACACACACACACACACACACACACACACACACACACATACACACACACACACACACTCACGGCTCCTGAATCAAAACAGATGTTTCTCTCTCAGAGTAGAACATCTGATTTCGGGAGCAGAGGCTCAAACTAAATCTCAACTTCAACCTTTTTTTTTCTTAATATTGAATTAAAATGGAGTGTCACATGACCTAATGGTGGACTAGTGGGGCGAGGGGTGAGCTCTGGATAGTGTACGGCTGTTTGAACTGGATCCTTATCTTAATACTTCATCAAGTATTTGGCAAAATCTAAAGTTATGTATTGGTAGATCTCTTTTTTTTGGAGGGATTAGTTGGAAAAGGAAATTGTATCTCAGTGGCATATATAAATCCATTAAGGATGTGGTACAGCAATTTGGAATACTTAGATCTCAATTTTTTAGATATTTAAAACTTTGCCATCTGTTAGTGGGGATTTTTGGATCCAGTTCTTCAGCCCCGAAGGCAACAGAATGTTTAGATAAGGTGTTGTTGAAATATGGAAAAGGTCATGAGGCTTCTAGGTATTATTCTATGCTTATGCAGAACCTGGGGGTTTGAGCCTGGTCAGCCCTAAAAAAGACATGGGAGAGGGATCTGAGTATTACACTGGATGATGAAGAGTGGCACAGAATCTGTAGAAAAATAAAACGTATGTCACGCGATGTTAGGGTGCTTCTCATTCAGTTCAAGATTATGCATTGCTTCTATTGGACTCCCTCCAGATTGTTTAGAATTGGTCTGAAAGACCAAAGACCAAATTGTTGGAAATGTAAAACAGCCAATTACTTGATATCCGATGGTCCTGTGATAAGGTCCAGGAATTTAGGACCGTGATACATGATAACCTATGTCAGATTGCAGAGACCCAGGTTTCATTCCGCCCAAGATTAAATGTTTTCGGAGATGGATCAATAAGGGGGATGGATAAGCACATAAGAAGCTGGGTCCAGACTGGTTTAATGATAGCCAGTTCATGTTGCGAATTGTATGTTCTGTATGCTGTTTAAAAAATAAATTAATAAATTGTTATCACAAAAACATTTTTTGAATTATAATAAAAGTCAACATTAACACCTTGTACATAAATGCAGCTGGCAATAATTTCATCGCTGCTTTTGTTTTTGAAAATGCTCACATAACGCAGTTGAAGTTTGGTTACATTGTGACCGCATAGAGCAGATGTTATGACCGTAGCTGCCAAAGAGCCACGTCACAAAATGGATTATGTTGATCATTTGGAGAGACTCAGATCAGTCTATGTACTTCCTACTATCAGATGAGTCTCTATAGTACAGTTTGTACCCTGATCTACCAAACCCATGACAAATGTAAATTTGGTCTCCAAATTGAACATAGAGAAATAGAAAATATAAAATGTTTGCAAAATGTATAGAAAGTATATACTGTATACCTTACTGACTAATACTTTACAGTGACAGTATAATTACAGTAATTGCACTGGGTGTGACACAACAAATGTGTCCTTCATGTATAGATAACCTCTGATGTCACTCCAAAAAACAACTACTAAAGTAGCTTATGATGGGATATAATGACATGTTTGTAATCAGCTGATTTTGCTAATAAAATTAATTTTGCGGATGAACACAGGACCCGACTGACAGTGTTTCATCCTCTGTCCCTCCAAATTAGATTAAGTAATGACCAAATGGAGTTAAGCTACATTAATTACCATACAAATGGCAGAAATCTATAATTAATGGATGATAATTAAACATCAGAGCATCATGAGCTTGAGTATTACAGACACAGATATGACCCAAATACCCTACTTCAGTAAAAAAGGATTATATGATGTTATTTTCCTGGACCAGTGTTTCCAATTAAGACTAAGTGGCATTATTCATGAATGCCATTTGGTTGATCTGGGAGCGAGTAGCCTGTTTAGAGAGAAAATTAGATTTTGATCCGCATGTTGCATTATCAGGACTAGAGAGGTAAGAGGACACAGGATGTCGTGAAAAAGAAAAAAAAATGTTATTTTTATAAATTATTTATTACATTTTTATGATATACTATGACTTTTTATGAAATTTTTATGACATAGTATGACTTTCTTTATGAAATTGAAAAATTGAAAATGACCTACTATACTATGGCTTTTATGACATACCTGACTATCCTCTATCTATGAAGTTTTACAAGATGTTTTGACTTTTTATGATTTTTTTTAATGACCTACTATACTATGATATTTTATTAATGACATTGTATGGCCTACTATCCTACGACTTTTGTATGACATACTATGACTTTTTATGACTTATTTCGACATTCACTGACCTTTTCCAACATACTATACTATGACTTTTTTTGACACACCATATAACGTTTGTGTTTGTCGACATGCTATTCTATGACTTTTTACGACATAATATACTTAGATTTTTTTATGACTGTGTTCGACTGTGTTTCTGTGACGTTTCAACATACTACACTGACTTTTTTCGACATGACTTTTTTCGACATACTATACTATGACTTTTTTATTACTTTTCTTTCGACATAATACACTGACCTTTTTTGACATACTATACTATTTTTTATTACTTTTTCAACATACTATACTACTATACTTCTTCGTTTTATTGACATAGTTTTTTTCGACATATTACACTATGAATTTTTTCCAATCTACTATACTATGCCTTTTTTGACATATACTATGACTTTTTAACACGTCTTTTTTGACCTACTACAGCATGACTTTTTTCAACGTACTTTTAGACTTTTCTTGACAAAACTATGACTTTTATGAATTGATGACTTTTTAAGACTTTTTTTTCCACGTACTATTACTTTTTTGACTAACTATAACTTTTTTTTCAACATACTTTATATACTAGGTTTTTTTTTACTTTTTTCGACATACTATACTATGACTTTTTTGATTTGTTACGACATACTAATGTATGTATTTTCAACATACTATTCTGACTTTTTTCAACATATGATTTTTATGACTTTTTACAACATACTATACTATGATTTTTAATTGATACAACATACTATACTATGACTTTTTATGACGTACAATACTGACTTTTTTTTACTGTTTGACATACTATACTATAACGTGTTTGACACATTATACTGACTTTTTTCGACATACCATACTATGACTTTTTTATGACCTGTTACACATACTGTACTATGACTTTTTTTGAAATACTATACTTTTTTTACTCTTTTCGACATACTATACTATAATGTGTTTGACATATTATACTATGACTTTTTTTTTGAGATACCATTCTGACTTTTTTATTACTTTTTTTAGACATGCTAGACTATGATTTTTTTTTACTTTTCTCGACATACTATACTATGACTTTTTTCAACATACGATACTATGACTTTTTCATTATTTTTTTGAGTTACTACAATGACTTTTTACAACATACTATACTATGTTTTTTTTGACTTTTTTTGACATACTATGACTTTTTTCGACATACTACACTAAGTTTTTATTTATTGTATGACATACATACTTTTAGTTTACTATATAGTTTTTTCAACATATCTGATTTTTTTTAATGACTTTTTTAGACATACTATAACATGACTTTATACAACCTACTATAACATGATTTTTACGACTTTTTTTTTTACTTTTTTTGACATTCTATACAATTACTTTTTTTTTTACATACTATACTGACTTTTTTGACATCTATACTATGAATTTTTTCGACATACTATACTATGACTGAGTTTTTTCCACATAGTATGCTGTAACTTTTTTATGACTTTTCGACATACTATACTATGATTTTTTTTTATGATTTGTTACGACATACTAAATTCTGACTCTTTTCGACCCACTATTATAACGTGTTTGACATATTATACTATGACTTTTTTCAACATACTGTACTATGACTTCTTTAAATCTTTTTTCGACATATTATACTGACTTTTTCGTGACTTTTTACGACATACTATACTATGAAATTTTTTTTTTGCTCTTTTCCACATGACTGATCATACGGACATTTCTTCGACGTAATATGACTTTTTTCGACATACCATACTTTTTTGACTTTTTGACATGCTATACTATGATTTTTTTTCATGACTGTTTACGACATACAATAATAAGAATTTTTGACTTTTTTCAATATACTATGACTTTTTTATGACTGGTCACGACATACTATACAGTCTTTTTCTATACTGAGATATATTATTTTTCAGAATCACTACAGATAAGGGAGAAACTCAAAAAAAAAACAAATTTTAATGGGGGAAAAACAGAAGAAACCTCAGGAAGAGAAACTAATCAGGGATCCCTCTTCCAAAACAACTGGCCAGTGTACAGTATAGTCAACATAATGGAACAATAGTATAGACAATTCATATGACAAAGTATACATAAATTGTAAACTTTTGAAGAAAATGCATCCCGGAGCACCTTCCGGATTTTGCCAAACAGCTCTGCAAAACATATGTTGAATTGTCTTTCTTCCAAATATTAGTTGTGCTTTATGTGGTTGACGTTAGACGGTAATGGCATGTGGCTATGAAATCCTCATCAGGATCGGGAAAACAAATTTCCAGTCTTCTTCCGACTCTGCCATTCTGTGGCCAGTGTGCAGGCATCGAACGGTGAGCTGGATGGCCTCTGTTGGTTTCCAGCAGGATTTTTGGAGCTGTGGTGTCCTTTCGCTGAGACTTGGCTGGATCCTTGAGTGGCGTTGCCATTCGTTTGGGAGACTCTTTTTTTTCTGTGTGCCGATCTGACAGCCACATTCTGCATGCAAGTTGAAAAAGCTGAGGGGATAACATTTCACTGGAATTGTATACTGTATGTGACAAATATTATTGATTGATGATTAAAAGAAATCATTGTATAGTGTCATAAAAGACGTCAAAAGTCATAGTATAGTATTTCAAAAAAAGTCTGGGTATAGTATGTCGAAAAAAGTCATAGTATAGTATGTCGAAAAAAGTGGAAAAAAAGTCATAGTATAGATTGTTGAAAAAATTCATAGTATAGTATGTCGAAAAAAAGCCATAGTATAGCATGTCAAAAAAATTGAAAAAAAGTCATAATATAGTATGTGGAAAAAAAGTCATAGTATAGTATGTCGAAAAATGTGGAAAAAAAGTCATAGTATGTTGAAAAAAAATCACAAAAAGTCATAGTCTAGTATGTTGAAAAAATTCATAGAATAGTATGTCGGACAAAATCACAAAAAATCATAGTATAGCATGTCGAAAAAAAGTCATAGTATAATATGTTGAAAAAAGTGGAAAAAGTTAGTATTGTATGTCGAAAAAGTGGAAAAAAGTCAGTCTAGTATGTCGAAAAAAGTAATATTGTATGTCAAAACGTCATAGTATATTATGTCGAAAAAAAGAGAAAGAAGTCATAGTATAGTATGTCGAAAAAGTGGAAAAAAAAGTCATAGTATAGTATGTCGAAAAAGTGGAAAAAAAAGTCATAGTATAGTATGTTGAAAAAGTCATAAAAACTCATAGTATGTTGAAAAAATTCATAGTATAGTATGTCGGAAAAAATCACAAAGTCATAGTATAGCATGCCGAAAAAAAGTCATAGTATAATATGTCGAAAAAAGAGAAAAAGAAGTCCTAGTATAGCATGTTCCAAAATTTGGAAAAATGTCATAGTATAGTATGTCAAAAAAGTCATAGTATTGTATGTCGAAAAAAGTCATAGTATACTATGTCGAAAAAAGAGAAAAAGAAGTCCTAGTATAGCATGTTGCAAAATTTGGAAAAATGTCATAGTATAGTATGTCAAAAAAGTCATAGTATAGTATGTCGGAAAAAAATCACAAAAAGTCATAGTATAGCAGGTCGAAAAAAAGTCATAAAGTCAGAGTATAGTAAGTTGAAAAAAGTCAGTATTGTATGTCGAAAAAGTAGAAAAAAAGTCATAATATAGTATGTGGGAAAAAAATCACAAAAAGTCATAGTATAGCATGTCGAAAAAAGTCATATTAGTCGAAAAAAGTCACAGTATAGTATGTTGAAAAAAGTTTTTAAAAAATTGTTTAATAGTATGTTGAAAAACCTAGTATGTCGTAAAAAGGCAGTGTAGGAAGTCGAAAAGTCATAGTATAGTATGTTAAAAAAAGTCAGTATAGTATGTCAAAAAAGTCATAGTATAGTATGTCAAAAAAGTCATAAAGTCATTATAGTATGTTGAAAAAAGTCATAGTATAGTATGTTGAAAAAACCCACAGTCATAATATATTATGTTGAAAAAGTCATAAAAACTCATAGTATGTTGAAAAAATTCATAGTATAGTATGCTGGAAAAAATCACAAAGTCATAGTATAGCATGCTGAAAAAAAGTCATAGTATAATATGTCGAAAAAAGAGAAAAAGAAGTCATAGTATAGTATGTTGCAAAATTTGGAAAAATGTCATAGTATAGTACCGTATATCGAAAAAAAGTCATAGTATAGTATGTCGAAAAAAGAGAAAAAATGTCATAGTATGTCGAAAAAATTCATAGTATAGTATGTCGAAAAAAAAGTCATAGTATAGTATGTCAAAAAAAGTCATAGTATAGTATGTCAAAAAAAATCACAAAAAGTCATAGTATAGCATGTCGAAAAAAGTCAATATACTAGGTCGAAAAATATCACAAAAAGTCATAGTATAGTATGCCGAAAAAAAGTCATAGTATAATGTCGAAAAAAGAAGTCCTAGTATAGCAAGTTGCAAAATTTGAAAAAAAGTCCTAGTATTATATGTCAAAAAAATGTCATAGTATTGTATGTCAAAAAAAGAAAAAGAAGTCCTAGTATAGCATGTTTCAAAATTAGAAAAAATGTCATAGTATGTCGAAAAAGTCAGTAGGTCGAAAATTATCACAAAAAGTCATAGTATAGTATGTTGAAAAAAGTCAATATAGTAGGTCGAAACATATCACAAAAAGTCATAGTATAGTATGTCGAAAAAGTAGTAAAAGTCATATTCAATAAAGTAAATATAGTAAGTCGAAAAATATCACAAAAAGTCATAGTACAGTATGTATAGTCGAAAAAAGTCAGTTTAGTATGTCGGAAAAAGTCATAGTATAGTATGTTGAATAATGTCGAAAAAATTCATAGTATACTATGACTGTTTTTTTTTCTTGACTGTTTTCCACATCAAAAGTGGAAAAAAGTCACAGAACAGTATGTCAAAAAATGTCATAGTGTAGTATGTTGAAAAAAGTTTAAAACAATTGTTTAATAGTATGTTGAAAAACATAGTATGTCATAAAAAGGCAGTGTAGCAAGTCGAAAAGTCATTGTATAGCATGTTGAAAAATTTCATAAAAAGTCATAGTATAGTATGTTAAAAAAAAGTCTGTATAGTATGTCAAAAAAGTCATAGTATAGTATGTCAAAAAAGTCAGTACAGTTTGTCAAAAAAGTCCTAAAGTCATTATAGTATGTTGAAAAAAGTCATAGTACAGTATGTCGAAAAGTCTGTGTAGTATGTCAGTCATAGTATAGTATGTCGAAAAAAGTCATAGTATGTCGACAAAAAAAAACGTATACAGTAGTATGTCTAGTAAGTAATTCTAGTAAGTCATAGAATAGTATGTCAAAAAAGTCATTGTGATGAAAAAGGTCATAGTATTTTGTAAAGTCATAAAAAAGTCATACTATAGTATTTAAAAAAAAGTCAGTATTCAGTAGTATGTCGAAAAAAGTCATAGTATAGTATGTCGAAAAAAGGTTAGTCATAGTATAGTTTGTTAAAAAAAAAGTCATAGTAAAAGGATGTTGAAAAAAAGTCACAAAAAGATAGTGTATTATGTCATACAAAGTCATAAAAAGTCCTAGTATAGTTTGCCATAAAGTCAGTCCTAGTATAGTATGGCAGTAAACGGTTGATTTGAACAAGATTCCAGTTTTTAATACTATTGTGGGATCATCTGTTGTGTCCTACTTTATAACCGTTGCCCTCTGTTGTTTCCGGCACTGTTGCCACCAACACCAACAAGCGGATTACCAGGGGATCCCTGAGGTCCATGCAAACCTAATTTAATTTAGTTAGTATGTATGTAATCTACAGCTGTAGCAATGAGAAGGGCTTATGCTAGATTTACAGACTGTTAGTTGGCTCTGTCATTTATATTTTTCTCCTGTCCCTTTCATTTCACTTTTTCGTCTTTGCTTAGACGCATCTTCATTGCTTCTAAAAAATAGTGATTTGCAGTTTTGTATTTCCGCTCAGGTAACTCTCAATCCGTATTCCTGATATAACAATTCTTCTGACATTTAATTTAATTTAAGATGTACATCTTCAGGAGGAACCAATAGGCTCAAGGCCACAGACAGAGTAGGGAAGTCAGAAGCGTTTCTTTTTTTTTTTTTAATTGAAAAGTTAGATAAATTGACCAGTTTTGGTCTATTTACATGATTTGTTGACAGCAAATAGAATAACAGCAGATTTATAATCTGCCTTGTTGGCTCTGTGTTCTCAGAGACAGGTGGCATCTGCATCACCCCAAGGCCATCAGAACCAGACGCAGAGATTGTCCCAGGAATGGCTATGAGACCTTTCTTTGGCATTAAGCCCGTGCTCATGGACACTAAGGTATTGTGTGTGTGTGTGTGTGTGTGGGAGGGGGGCTGGGAACAGCCCAGAGGGAGGGTCAGATTAGGATTATAAAATAGTCACCAGCTGTGTCACTTTTGATACCCACCCTGCTCCCACCCTTCACACCCACTGTGCGTGCCAAACTCTCCATTAAAAAAATCTGTCGTACTACTTTGTGGCTTTTGCAGTTGCTTTTGAAATCCACAGATTGTGCAGACAGTTGGAGTGGTGTCTTTGAGCTCATCTCTCTTCCTTTCCAGTAAAAAACAAACAAAAAAAACAGCATTTTAAGAGCTTTAATTTTCACAGAATTTAATTAATGTGGCACTCTAATTAGCTTGTTTTCTGCAATCTTTTTGAGCAATATTCTGTAAGTTTTGTTTGTCTTGTACTTGTTAGATTAATCACCGGTCTCACTGACTATTTCAAGTGGCTATATGCAACTTTTAGTTTGTGTTGATTGAAATACGGCCGCTTTGTACAAAAGAGGTAGTGTTTTACCACACCTGCTGTCGTAAAGGTCTTTCTTTACGGTGCCGTATTGCCCACTTTTTTACAGAGTCAGCGTTATGGAGAGGTCATATAGTCGCAATGAATGATTTGCTCAGACAGAAAATCATTCATTTACAACAAGAGAATATGTTACAGGTGCATCCTTGCATTTTAAGTGTTGCATACAGTAGCCTACTTTGGATTTATCGTGAGCTAAACCGGGTATCACTGTCACTGTGTCACAAGCCAAAGCATTAAGAGTTTGTTGTAGCAACCAACGTCGTAACTTAGATTAATATAGTGCATTTCATGAAACCCGCTTTACACAAGTAACGTTACAGGGGGACAAGGGAAAAGAAAATAGGCCAACGCAAACACGGACTAAAAGGAATAAAAACATCCACGCTAAATGGAAAGGGGATGTAATTTAATGTAGGTTACTGACATACAACCACATTGCGTATTGTAAAGTTATTTTATGAATTAAACAGACATATTACATACCTGAGGGCCAATTCTGGCTGGGTTTTGAATCATTTGCAATCCCGTAATTGTCTCCATCTGTTAAAAGCCGACCGAAGTTGACTCACGTTATCGCCCATTGTCTTTCGCTTTTAGCTTTTAGTTCTGTTTAATTTCCTCCTTTTCTGTGATGGTCCTGCCCCAGTATTAGCCATAACTACAACAGATAACTTCTAAAACATTAAATTACAATTAGGCCTATATAAAGAAATCTCCTGCTTCCTTTTACCTGGCTCAGCTGGCTGGATACGCCAACACAGGCTTTTCTGGTGTTGCAAAGAAATCTGTGACCCACCAGAATGTGTTACTGTAGCGCCGTCTACCTGCCGCAAATAATTCTGTGACTTCGCGGAGAAAAATCTGACCAGGCAGAGGCCTTACTAAAAACTATATAAAAATAGCGTTCTTTTCACGGTTAGTCTCATTTGCTGTTATAGGTAATTTAAGACCATTGTAAATCACACAGCTTCAGAAACATCAGAAAGTTACATATAGTCACTTTAATGCTGGAAATGACATGCACAATGGGCTTGTCTTATGACTCCGTCATTTTGTTCTTGTTTCTTGTGTTTACATTTATCAGTTGTTTTTTTTATTTTCAGGGAAAAGTGCTGACTTCCAACGACACATCTGGAGCTCTGTGTATAGCTCAGCCTTGGCCTGGTATGGCCCGAACCATTCATAACAACCACCAGAGATTTATTGAGACCTACTGTCAGCCTTATCCTGGTACAGTACGATCGGTCTCTAATTTTATAGTTTTTCTCAATTCCTTAGTTTTTTTTTTTGGCGAAAACAAAAAGTCTCAACATCTCACTCTCTGTCTTGGTGCCAATAGGTTACTTCTTTACTGGCGATGGCGCCTATCGCTCTAAGGAGGGGTATTACCAGATCACTGGGCGTCTTGATGATGTCATCAACGTATGCGGTCACAGGATTGGGACGGCAGAGATAGAGGATGTGGTGGTAAGGTCAATCCATGATTAACAAGTTACTTTAATGTCTTTGAACATTCCATTCATAAACATTTGTATAATGGTAACATACTAATCTGTCTACCTGTTGCACAAATGGCAATTTTGACTTTTTGGTGACTCTATATAAAAATTCAAGACATTTTCTGAGGACCATGAATGTCTGCATTGGTTTTCATGGCAATCTATCCAGTACATATTAAGATATTTTATTCTTGACCAACATTGGCATACCTAAAACCATGTTTTTAGCATGGCTGAAAAAATGGCTAAGAACAAAAGTTGACATCTTTGAGCAGGGTTAAAGTATTCTCAGTTTCATTAAAAGTGCCAATTTAGGTACTTTCTCCAATGTTTAACCAAAGAGACATTTATGGTTTTTAGCAGTTACATATTTCAGATGATCCTGAATGTGATTTCCGTAACAGAATCAATACCCTGCAGTGGCTGAGTCTGCTATCATAGGATACCCACATAACATCAAAGGACAAGGTTAGCAAGAAACCTTTTTCCAGTGTTAAGAGTCAAAAGATGTTTCCCACTTAGAATGCCCATCATAGTAAAGACTTGTCTGTGTCCTCAGGTGTGTATGCCTTCGTGGTGCTAAAAAAGGGTGTGAAGATTCAAGAGGAGGAACTGTCTCGGCAGCTAAACAACATGGTATTGAAAAAGATCGCCAAGTACGCCTGTCCAGACTTCATCCAGGTAATTCTGTCTCACTGACTTTAAATTGCAAAGAGACATTTTAGACTAAATTTTACTTAGTCACATTATGTCATTCTCACAGTTCGTCCATCGGCTGCCGAAGACCCGCTCAGGTAAGATAATGCGCCGGGTGCTGCGGAAAGTGGTGGAGCAAGACTTGGACGGGTTGGGTGACCTCAGCACGCTGGATGATCCTGCAGCAGTTGAAGAGATCATCCAAGGCCACCGTGAGCTCTGTAGTAAACAACAACCGTGATTGTGTGTTTTCTGAAAACATTGTCATCTGAAAAAGGAATATGAAACTGATGCTTGCACGTTTCACTCCATTTCACTAAATCAGACGTGTGCCATCAAACAAATATTCTTTGTTTTTATTGTACATATGATATTTTTATGAAATCAGGTAAACAACTCTTTAAAACTATGCATGAACCACAGATGTACTCTGCTCTTAATAGGCGTTGAGAGAAAGAGCTGAGAACATTGCATTTATTACAAAATTGGAACCAATATTCCCAATGTAATGATTGTAAACACAATACAATAAACAAATGTAAAGGCACTTAAGACTTACTGAATCTAAAGTGTCTTTTTTTTTCCTCCTGATTTGTTGTCGTGATAGGTGAATTTACAATTACAGAGTGAGCCAAACCATTCCTTTGGCAAAGTCTTTGGGTCCAGAACATTTTAGTTGAGCTCTGCCTCAATGTCCATGAATACATACAAACTGGATGAGTACAGTTGTTCTGGGTTTTAAAGTACCTTGTTGAAGGAGCACTTGAGTGTTACTAACTGAGGAATTCAGTGTTTTCTATCCTTGTCTCCCACACTGATGCGCCATGCATGTCCAGGATTTCAAAGAGATGACTCTCCAGTCATGTGGCTTCTTCTCTGAGACTCCCACTTCCACCTTTTAACTTGGTCAACTCCCACAGGCCTCCTCCACACAGTTTCAACTGGACGTCATGGTACTGTGAGCAACAAAAAGTCAGAGTTAATATCCTAGATTTAGACACATTTGAGAACAAAGCAAGAGAAGGCAAGTGCTAAAATGTAAGAAAATTGACATTGAAACCAAATAATCGTGGACTGACAAAAAAGCACCAGCTTAACTTTATGGACAGATGTTGGATGTGTTGATTATTAATTTTCCTAGCATTTAGCAGGATTGGGTATATAGCGGTCAGGATACATGTGTGTTCAGTCTACCTTCTCCAGGCTACTGCGGTGTCCCAGAGTGACCAAAGTCATGCCGAGCTGTTTACAGGTTCTGTACAGCTGTGCTTCTGCCTCCTCCGTCAGAGCACTGGTGGCCTCATCCAACACTGCAACAAAGAAATGTTGTTTGAGAAAGCTCCAGTCACGGTCACCTCTTAACGCAGCGGACATGATGAAAACAAGCAAATGTTTTACATCTAAAATGCTAAATTTAGAGTTGCATCAAAGACAGTGGGCGAGGCTAGCTCCTCTGAAGCTGTGTCGGACTCACTAAAAGTTTTGATTTCTTAGATGCTTTCATGAATACATTACAGAAATCCAGAACATACCTGCATATTTGGGCTGCAGGTAGAAGAGTCGTGCAAAGGAGAGACGCTGCATTTCACCTGGAGACAGAACATCATACCTGTAAAGAAAAACGAGTTCAGAGTCTGCATCATTTTGTGGCACATTTTAAGAAATTTCAACACGTGTCGTTGGTTTTTCCTCTTGTATTTTCTCTCACCAGCTCCAGTCCACCTTTTCATCCAGCCCACCTGTCCGCTTTAGGAGACTGGACTGGAGCACAGATAAAAGTTTGATTCGGGATGAGCGTATATTCAAAAATGAACTGGTGGAATATTCAAGGTGAATAAACAATTAAGCAAAAAATTAAGATTTTAGTTTAAAGGAATATACTGTAGGACAAACTCACCACTCCTGCTAGTTCCAGGAATTGTATAATTCTGTCATCGTCCACTGACCCTGAAGAAAGCACACTCACATGAGTATCACTAACACAGATGACCAATTATTTCAGTCAATGCAGGCAGCAGCATCAACACAAAGTTACAAGGGAAAACCAAGAGCCGAGTTTAGTATGTTGCACCTGCACACATTCACCATCTTACACTGATTGACTGTATTAATGGTATTATTATACTGATGTATTATTAATGAGCTGCTTTAATCAAACAACATATTGCTGTCAGGAAACATTGGCTTTTAGTGTATAAAAAAAAATGTTTACTTATGTCCTTTCATTTAATATTCAATTATTTTTTTTTGCTACAACAACCAACTGTGATTAAATTAACATAGTCTTTGAGTGCTGCACTGCTAAACAGTTTAATATAGAGTTTAGTCTGACATCTGATACCTGATGCAGGGTAAATATCCTTCAGTGGGTAGATCACCTGTTGGAGAAGAGCGTTCCAGTTCATTCTGTTGGTAAACTTGCAACAACCATTGCATCTATACACATATATTTATCATTTTAACAAGTTAGAGGCTCTATAGAGAAACAACCCTTGAAGAAAAAAAACAGAAGAGAGAGCAACCTGTTCACGCAGTGTGCCATCAGTCAGGTAAGGTTTCTGTGGCAGAAAGAGGGTTCCTCTGGGCCCGAAACATGTGGTCATCTGGACAAAACCTGAGGAAAAGAAATAAAAAATAGACAGACAGATGGTGTCAAGAAGCTACTAATGTGGGCCAATATCTAATATTTTTATTGTAAAAAAACAAAACAAATACAGTATGAATAACGAAACAAAAGCAGTGCTACCCTCTGCCCTTCTCCTAAGCTGTACAGAAAACAAACTAGATCACATATAGATTTCTCTCCTCTTATCTTGCCATAAACACAGATCCAGGATGTGTAGAAAGACAGTTTTGTATCCCTATGCTCTATAATATGCCTCAATACAAATCTCGGGCCATTGTGTCCAGGGGCTATTTTCAGACATATTCCTGCGTCGTTTATTGTTTTAAGGTATAGGCCGTGATACAAATTTGTATTTAACTAATCAAAACAGGGAAGAGAACATGACCACATAATGTGTACTTAAATCAAAGTAAAAATATGCTATAGTACATATAATATGAAGTGTAAAGTGCCCACAACACTGAGGGTCTCCAAATACTTTTTAAATATAGAATATGTATAAACAATTTCTTCTCATAAGCTTCAAGTAACAAAACTAAAATAATAATTTGTAAATTTATCACTTTTTATTATAGGTATGAGTCTTCTGTCCAGCTCTTGAAAATAAAATCATATTTCTAAATCCATACAACAATTCCAGTCAGGGGTTATTATTCCAACCATAACTGGTCAGCACTCAAGAGCCACCACACCCTTTCATTAAGCCCTTCCTGCCATAACAGTCTCATTGCTCTCTCACCGCTGTGTGCCTCCCAGAGTCGGTTGAGGACCCTCAGTAGTGACGTCTTGCCGGTTCCTGTGTTCCCCACCACCAGTAGATGTGTTCCCTGGCTGATTTTCAGACTCAAATCCTCCACCAGCAGCTCATCTGAGTAAGGAGATTTGTATGAAAGATGGTCCAGGATGAAGGCAGTGTCCACAGGGCCTGCGTGGACGTTGAAGTCACTGTGTGGAGAAGCAAGCACAGCACGAGCACGTCATATTTGTCATCTTCTTTTGCTCTGTATTTGTCTTGTTTTTTTTTTTGTTTTTTTTAATCTGATCTAATTTTAGCAATATGTCTCTTAACATACTTACATCTGCACTTTATTGCAACCGATTTATGTAGATTCATGTAAAAGTGCTCAAACAAACCTGTCAAAGTCGTAGCTTTCCCCTGATGCCGGGTCATAGTCACACTGCTCACGTAGGATGTCATCCATCACCTCCCTCAGCTCCCCAATCCTGACCACACACACACACAACCACACACACACACAACCACACACACACACACACAACCACACACACACACACACACAACCACACACACACACACACACACACACACACACACACACACACACAACCACACACACACACACACACAACCACACACACACACACACACACACAACAACACACACACACACAACCACACAACACACACACACACACACAGTGATAGAAAGGTGGATTGCATCAAACACTGCTGTCATCATCTGTCTTCCAGGAAGTGAATGTAAGTATGCAGTGTGATACCTGTGGGTGTATCCAGCCACATCTGACAGAGTGGTTGACAGGTCTATTAGCTGCGTGAAGCCATTTATCAAGTAGATGCACACAAAGGCGTTCTGAATATGAACAAGGAGAGGGAGAAACAAAGACTAAATAAGAGACAAGATTATTAAAATAACAGTGTTTGAACACAGAACAAAAGGCAGGACCAACGAGGCACACTGACCGACAGGACTGAAAAGAGACATCTTTTAAAGAATGAAATACTGGCTGATAATACTAAAATGTGCTGCATGTGGTTGAGACAGCTCTGAAGCTACAGCAATCTTCAACCGGCATTCAAGCTCAGAATGAATGTTTTATCAGGAGAAAGCTTTTGCTGCCACCTAGTGGTTAAATTAGCCAAACATTCACATTCAGCCAGCTACATGTATTCTGTAATGGCAAACCTTTCACACCCTCTGCCATGTCTCAACTAAACTATGTGAGGAAATGGTAACAGGAGCAATTCATTTTAAATATTTTATTTAAATTTTTTATTTACTGTGTACTCTTTTTTCACTCATGTCTACATTGCATTTATATGAAGTGTTTATGTGTTGCTGAGGACAAATAAAGATTGATAATGTTGATAGAAACTGGGAATGGGAGCAACATTCACACTTGATGACACATTGATTGTTTTTTTTCCCCTCTCTGGCTACATTTTTAAAGGTTCATATTTTTGTACGTGCGTGAAGAAAGATGCATTTCTTAAAAAGGAACACGCCGACTTATTGGGACTTTAGCTTATTCACCGTATCCCCCAGAGTTAGATAAGTTCGTACACACTCTCTGCTCCTCACCACGGCGCTTCTCAGGTGCTGCAAGCAAATCACTCCGCCCAAGTAGAAGAAGTAGCAGTGCTTCGCCTTTCTGGTTCCCAGTATGTATACGGTTAGAAGATGGCTGTGTCTCATGTGACCTTGTTATTTGTACACGCTGTGACTATATAAATCACAACATGTAAAATAGGAAAATGTTGACGTTATTTTGTCACTTATTGGGAGCAGTAGGCTAGATGGAGCCGGTTACCTCCAGGATCTGTGCTAAGCTAGGCTAGCGGTGGGGGCGTCAGACAGAATTACGACACACGCGGAGATGAGAAGGGTATGTATGGACTGATCTAACTCTGGGGGGTACGGTGAATAAGTTTAAGTCCCAATAAGTCGCTGTGTTCCTCTAAAGCAGGGATCTTCAACAGGGAGTCCCTCAGAGTCACTCCAGGGGGGCCTCCAAATTATTGTTAATTTTTGAAAGTTTTTTCAAAAATGTAAAAGTCTTAACATGATTCCAACATATTATTAGCAAATATAAATCCCCACTGATGATAGGCTTACTGGCCAATAGGTAATGTAGTCACTAAGGTAGCCATCCACAGATACAGTTCATCCCAAAGAATTGACTGTTTCACATTTGTGTTTAACATTAAAACATGATTCATAAAATCATGCCAACAATTATTAGGCTATTTGAATAGCTTAGTATTCTATGCAAAAAAAGGTATCTATAAATGCTTTAGGCTGCCCTAAAAGTTATTGTAGGACCAGATTAATATGCAACTTCATTTTATACAATATATGTAGTAGGGGGTCCCTGATCCGTCTCTCTTTCAGTTAAGGGGTCCTTGGCTTAAAAAACGTTTAAGTCCTGCTTTAAAGCAACACTAAATAACTTTTCCCGCTTCGGGCCCCCTACAGGTTGGAAGCGGAATTGTCCATTACATTACATTATGCAAGTTTGCCAGATTGGGTAGCGGATCTGTAGTTCGAATGAACTGGACAATGTAATGTAATGGACAATTCAGCTTCCAACCTGTAGGGGGACTGAAGAAGGGAAAAGTTATTTAGTGTTGCTTTAAGAACTACACATTCTGAGAAGTAGGGAGAGGAAAAGAATTCATGCTTACCTTACTGATGAGTGCACTGAGCTCACCAGGAGTGAGACCATCATAGATACCAGTAAAGATGGGAATGGCAATTATAATGTAGCTAAGGAAACCTCCAACGTAGTCAAAGGTGTTTACCCCAACTGAGAGAGGAGAGGTCAGGTCAGAGGTTAACAAGTTTAATCAAAGCAATCAATGAAAGGTATGAGTCAGTGAGTGAGGGTGTGTAGGATGTTCTTACTGTAAAGCCAGAGCTCTTTGTTTATTAGACTCTTCTGAGTTTGTAGCAGAGCCTGCAGTCTGCGGTTGGTCCTCATGTGCTCCACTTTACCGGCTCTAAAAACACAGACAGCAGCATATTTTTCAAACCTGCTTTAACGGTGTGATCGCTGTGATTTGGTGTGTGAGAATGATTCAGATAGTGCCAGATACTGTTTTTTTAATCACAGAAAAGTACACAAAGTACAGTTTCTATGCAAGTTATACAATTATGATTGTCTAAACTTTCTGGAAAATATGTTTCCATTTCATGAACATGTACAGGCTTACCCTGGTATACAAATCATGTTTGTGCCTCACCTGTAAAAAGCTGCAGACTCTGCATTGACACGGATCTGCATGTGCTTGAATCTGAAGATACAAATACATACTACTGAAAAAAAAATTTTTACTTTCAAGCAACACAATTTAAGAGGTTTTATATATTTAATTTAACTGTTCCCTGGTCAGCACAAAATGTGATTGTTTTAACTTGTGACAGATTACAATTCCTCTTTCATAGCTGACGCATATCCTGTGTTATTTCCTTCTAAGCAAAAGGCACTGGGCCAAAGTCCACAGATGCTTCCTCTGCTTCCTCTCTAAACACTGAAAGGATTTGCACGAAATAAAGCTGGCAAAATACCTGTTGAAGTTCAGAGAACACACTTTTAAGTCAATCCTGTTCTGCTTGTCTGTCAACACACATTATTATTGTCACTTAATACACTTACACACTAACCTACTTGCTACTGAACTTACCTGAAGTCTCCCTCCAGTTTTTCTTGCTCAAACAGAGTAGACACAATCGGCCCCATGAGGATTTTATTGGCAATGGTCCCAAAAACAAAGTAGCCAAAGATACTTACAGGACCGATCCAACCAGTGCTGAAAAGCAAGGCAACTTTATGAATATCCTCATTTTAAAAGCCAAAAGCAATTCAGAGTGTTTTACGTAAGGCTTTAAAACAACGTAGCAAAGACAATGAGAAGGAAAATACATTAAAACAGGATCAGCTTTAATCAAATTAAACACAAAGCATGCAAAAGAAATACAAGTTATAGTGTCATTTCCCTGCAGTTACAGTGCAACATTTTTTAGGCTCCATTAAAATAAGTTTAGAGTTGCAGTAGACATCTAGAGCTTTTACAAGTCACTGACAACAGGTGGACTTTACGGTCTCTTTACAAACCACAGACAAAGAGCATACGGAATGGATACAAATTATATATAAAAAGGGAAGTCTTTATTTTTGACAACTTACACATTTTTTCTCTTTGTCTTTTTTATGTAAATGTGCCTCTCTAAAGCACAAATATTGGTTTGTGGCTGTAATAACATTAGCACAATGTATGTCTCTGATGATGCTTCAATTTCACAGTAGGTAGGTAGTATGTGTTAAAGAGTGTGAAATACAGTATTACAGTTGCTGCGGTACTCTAAACTCACCTATGAAAGCAGTGGTAGGTGTAGTAAGCCAGTGTGAATGGTGATACAATCAAACGACTAGCCATGGTGCTCATCTGCTTACACAACCTCTCTGCGTCCTGACTGATTCGCTGGTCTCTGAAAGTTACACAAAGGAACACAAAGAAAAAACAAACCAATTAAATGATGTCTCTTTATGATGATGTTCAATATTCTAATAGCCATGTGATCTTTACATAAAAACTTTTAAATGGTAGATTTGTTGATAAATTTTGAATTGAAATTGAGTTTATGTCTACATTCTTTAAAAAAGCATTAGATATACAAAGAGGAAAACCATTCAAGCTTACGGGTTGTCTATATCCTCTTTGAGTACATTGAGCGTGTAATAGACTCGGCCCTGGAAGTAGGACGCATGAAGGCTCTCAGTTAGCGTCCTCCTCCAGCTTACATACATCTGATTGCAAATGTACTGGTCGATACTTTTCAACTGGGACAGGGAGAAAGGAACACAGAGATAAATTGTTTATCACAAGCACAACAACAATACAGAGTCCCAAATATCTCCACATCATAAATTGTAAAGTGCAGTGTCATTAGCACCAGTGGGCTATCAATAGTAAAGTGCAACATCATCAGTGGCGTTTTAATATTATACCAAAGTGCAGTATTATCACACAGAAAGGATCAAGCTATTTTCCCTAACTTAGTCAGTAGTGTAATGCTGGTAGGAATGAATGATTTGCAAGCCCGGTTGGTTTGTAAGGACGGCACCCTATATCTTCTGCCTGATGGCAGCACCTCATACGCCTGAAATAGGTGATGTAGCCCATCACCGCAAATTGCTTGTCCTTTCCTCACTACCCTGAATTCGCTGATAGTGGTCAGAGAAATTAACTTCTGTCCAGCAATCCATCCTGTGGAATTTATTTTTGTTTGTCACTGACAAAGACAAATAACAGGCAATGGAGCAGAAAGTTAAAATCCTCTCAACAAAAGAGCGATAGAAAAGGACCATCATGTCTTTTTCTACTCTGAACTGTCTCAGCTTCCGCATAAAATACAGTCGCTGCAGACCCTTATAGATGGCATCAGTGTTGGTATTCCATGATAGCTTAGCATCTATTATTGTTCCCATTCCTATTAAGTATTGTGTGTGTAGGCTGTAAAATGAACATGTCAGGCTGCCCTGACCTGACAGCAATCCAAAATCAAACATCATGTCATACAATAAAATCTAGGAAACAATGTATCTGATTCTTTATTTAGTCTCAGCCCACATAGAAATATTTAACTAGGCATATAATGTACAATGTTGGGAACATAGGATTTGTCCCAGTTATGATAACAGTAATGTACTCTAATCACATACAATACATCATTTGGCTATAAGACTGTTACCTTGGCACTGCTCTGTTAATGAGTAAAAATTCATCAAAAAATCTGAAATCTGTTTGATGATGCATTAACCTTTGTAATTAAGTACATAAAAGTATTGACACTTTTATCAATCCCCTAGGTCTGCAGACCAATCAGCAGTGCTGAGCACAAAGGAAAATGATAAGAGAGTAGTACAGCTGAGTAAGCACATGTGTGAAGACTACTAACTAACTGTTAAAAGACCAAATTCCATGCTCAGCAAAAATACCTCTAGAGGGGTGAACTCTTTTGGTACTTTTGGGATATTTTGGTTACTAGTATCAGTATGTAGGTCAATTTGTGTCATCCCCCCATTTTTTTGAACTTACTGTGGAGTTGAGCAAGATGAGCACCATAGCTGTGCCCACCAGACTCCTGAAGCCTGGGTAATCTGTGTCTGCCAGCACATTGTAGAAGTGGCTAGGGAGGACACCCACTTGGTAAATGATCAGCTGCTCTGATGGCAGAAAAAAAGATGAGTTAGCGCATTGTTGGGACAAGAGAGACTCGTAAAACAACGAGCTAAAGGTCAGCAGGAAAAAAATTAAACAGAGTATGCCGTCTAGTATTATCTGAAGTGTAGTTTTACCAACAGGCAGGGTACAATATTAGCACCATCCACCAGCCAAATGCTGGTAAAACATGCAAGTGGCTGGTAGATTTGCTTCATTCACCAGCCAAAAAAACAATGGTAATCTATTGTGTGGCTGGTAAAATGTGATCATTCACTAGCAATTTGACAGGTGGATGATAAAAGTTAATTTTGCGACCTGCCAACAGGCAGTGAATGAGTCTCATGAGGCTTCGTGCAAGAGACATTTAATTTAATTTACATTATCATCACCTCATTCAATAGCTAGCTGGATATGATTGTGACAATTTATTTCCCATTTTGGCTCTAGCACTTCTTGTCTTGCACAAATAGCTTTTGTGACTCTTGCAGTTACCTGTCAGAGTGACAGCAAGCAGCGTCCCAAACATCAGAGCACTTTGACTGGTCCATGATGGGAACAGGACCTTCTGGATGCTGCAGAACCTCTGAACAAACTTCCAGTCTAGCTTTAGTCTTAAGTATGCACAACAAGAGATAATATATACAGTATATATTAGAAAATTGCAACATATGAATCTCTTATATCCTGTGGCCACATGCATGAACTGTGAGGTTTTTGTTATGATGAAATCCTTGCATTACTTTGCATCACTCCTAACACCACTAACGTTACTTCTTGCACAAACATTTAAACTGACCTGCCAATACAGTGTTGTACGTTATGGTGTACACCTTGGAGTCAGGCTTACCTTTTTGTCCCTCTGCCATTTGACTTTTCCAAACGAGGCATCTGTACTGGCGGCAGGAGACTATTATTTTTAGCAAATAAAACTTCCCATAACGTTAGCTACGTTTTTCGGAATTGATGTCACGAAAAGCGAATATTAAGCAGCAGGTCAAGCTAACTTTAGACTAATGTTAACGTTAACAACAGCGAATGTTAAAGCAGCTAAAGAGAAAAACGGTTAACTTACAACGGGGAATAACAAACACATTTCTACAAAACAATTAAAAACTCCCCCCTTCGTACTTATCGCGGCTGCATTAATTAGCTTAGCTAACTGTTGCCTTACTTTAGCATCGTCTCACAGACCATTACCTTGTTTAGCTTGTACTTCACAATGCACTCACTGGTAAGGTGGATGTTTTAGTAGGTAAAAGAAAAATCCCGGACTTCCGGTGTAATGTACTCCGATCTTTCAAAATAAAAGGTTTATTAGCTTTTTATACCAAGATCAATCTGGAAGAATACAAAATGCCATCTTCGCTCATACAATTAAATATAAACTCACTTCTAGTTTTTACAAGCTTAATACAAAACCATGAGTAAGATTTATGCCTGAAAAGCTGCAAAAAAATAAACATTACTATCTCTCTGGAAATGCCGTTACAAGATATTTATACATTTGTAGTAAAATTGTTTGTAGTCTGTTTCTGTGTTCTGGCCGTGACTACTATTTCTAAAGGTAATGAAGCCACATCTGGACAACCACAGTGTAAAAAAGAAAAAAAAGTAGGCATGGGGCTATACTGTAAAAGGAAGCTATTAATGGTTATGGGTGGCCGAGCTTAGAGATACTTAAAAGGCTTGAAAACAGTGTTTGGATAATGCCTCATAACAAAATTACAATTGTATTAAAATTAAGAAGGGGGGAAAAAAAAGTATCCATTGTGAAAACATTAATTATTATCAGTCATGCTTGGTTACATTTTTGTCAAGTATTACTTATTGAAATACTGACATTAACAGCTTAAATCTTTCATCGGTTGCTAAATGTATATCGACAAAAGACCGCACTGAGTCAGGCCATGTGCTGACCTTTGTGAATTCTTTAGATTTAGATACCAAAAACAGCAATCAACCAAAGTTCAATTTATAAAAACAGCACCGCGAAGACCAATGATTAGGCTGAATGTACGCTAAAACCTTATCTATGTCGCTCAAAGGTTAAGCATGAATTTGCTAGTCCGAGGCAGGGAGTAAAACACATAACACTACACAGCCTAGACTGCATGCCTTCTCTTAGTATTGAGTAAACAAAAATGCAGTTATTCTGGGTTTTTGCAGTACTTTCAATGCTAAACCAGGCAGTCTTTACAACCTATTAATGTACCATTTATGTGAAATTAAGCTAGGATTTGTTAAAAGAAAATCTCATGCGAGCAAGCTGACCGCCGTCAATGAAAGTGAGATCACATAAAGTCCATATCCACAGAACTCAAAAGCAGATGCACTGTTCAATTTTAATGTAAAATTTTTATTTTAAGGATATGCTTTAAATGATTATTCAGAACACTCAACTTACACTTGGGACCAAAATTACAAATGTTTTTGAAACAAGCAAAAAGGCGGCGATGAAATAATGCTATGATAATGTAGAAAAATCTTAATGATACAAGGCCTGCTCTTCCAGTCTTTCAGATTTAAATAGAGATCATGTAACTACCCAAACACCTGCTACCTCAAATACCTGCAGTATTTTACAGTTTCCAGGCGGATAGGCTTTAGGTATGGCAACAAATGTTAAGACACGTGACGTCACACATTTCCGATTCATGTTTATTTTTTTTTCCTTAAAGCGTGGAATTCTCCAATAAACTGTTATTTGAAATGGAAATGTACAATGTTCCTCATTAATGAATGCAAGTATCATTACAGTAAATCTGGTAGGTGTAGTATTTGCAAAGCTCCACACAACACTTAAATTCGTCAACCACAAGTGGATCTTGAAGGATAAAGGCTGGTGATGTTCTATATTGTAGTTATTGTCAACAAATCCTAAAAAAAAGGCCAAAAACAATCATAAAGTCTCTCAATACTTTCCAACTTCCTCTAATCTGTGGATCTTGGCTCAGAAGTCCATTGGTTCCTACTGAAGGAACATGATCTTTAAAATGGGTCACAAATATTTACCTTGTTTTATTTATTTATTTTTAAAGCAACATTTTTTTACCTAGAACAGCTGGGCCGTTTACAGTCAAACCGAGGTAAATACTGTATTTGGTGTGTTTTTTTTTTTTTTTTTAAATACAGTTTGGACAAATATGGAGCTCTATGCACAATAAATATAGAATATCACCACATTTATCCTTTAAATTAGTTTCTGATATGCAGAAACACAACCTTTATTTGTGTGAACACAAGCAGCATGTTTCTAAGTGCTTTTACCAAATGAACTTGTCAGCAGTAAAGGACAGTTTGCACACAACACTCAGGTGAGGTTTAGGATCCTAAAGAGGAGAGGCCCCACACAGACACAACTAAAACCAACAACACTGTAGACAATGTAACGATAAGGCAGCTCTACTTTCATGTGCTGCCTCGCCCCTCTTACATCACCTGAAGGCAGCCCGAACAATCGACATAAAAACGGAATTGTTACTGCTTTCATAATCATTCTCGTGACAAGGATGACAGCGACTCCGATGAGGAAAAAAACCGCATTTGCCTAGAGCCTGAGAGGCTGGCGCCGCGAGGAGGTGCTCCAGGAATCCAGAGAGAAAGCCACAAGTCCCAGGCTCACATGTGACACGATAATCACGAGTGGAGCAAAGTGGTCCATCATGTAAAAGCTGTCAATCTTGTCCAAAACTGGCTGGAAAAAGGCTAGAATAAGAAGGCTGTACAGGAAGCCAGTGATTACCTCCTGCAACACAGGGACATAAAGCATCACAAACCCAGCATACACTATGAAAGCCAATATGTTTTACTCATATTTGCACTCTAAAAAAGTACTTGCTTGATATACCTACAGCCTTATAAAGCACATTAATAGTTTAATAAGTTTTAAACGGCAGAATAAACAAGAGAAGTTAAAATCTAAAATATATTCTGACATTCTTTACATCAGTGCCAACATACCGCAAGCAATGCACACAAAGTCTTAGCTCTTTTAGCGTCACTTTCTACATAATCAAAAATCAGGTGAGCTGCTGACTGATAAACAGGTGTTGCTATCGTTGTACTACAGAACATAAACAATATCTACTAACCTCCGTTGCCTGGCCACCAAATCTAATCTTACCTTATCTCCTGGCTTTGATTTGTTTATTGGCTCGGCTTTATATTCCCATAAATCATACATCTTACATTTCTGTGTATGTTATTAAAAAAGGGGCATGCATATTAATGTTATTTAAGTTAACGTGTAAAAAAGAAGCAATCTGTCCACCTACAGAAATGCAAATATGCAGGTGATTTGAACAGAATAGATTTTTGACCCAGATATGGTAGACCTTATTGAGTAACCATTCTCAGCTGGGACTAGGTGAGGCAGCGTCACTCTATATTATCAAGTTAATTCTTACAGTTTTTCCAGCAAGGCATTATTTACTTCATGTTAATTATTTAATATACCGACCAGAATAGAATGCATCCCCATGTAGACTCTGCTTACACAGACAAGGACGCTCCAGCTAAGGGCCACACAAAAGCCAAAGAGAAAGGGGTACTAGGAGAGAGTGAGAGAGCATAAAGACATGGCATTAAAACATTAAACTTGATATTAGAAAGGTGGTTGACGATGAGCCGTCAAAAAATACAAAAATACAGCAGTTTTCTGATATAAAAAGGCCCATGGACTCATTTTGCAGGACTATATTTTTCCCCAACATCCTGTTGACTATGACCAGACAATACAGTAGAAGAAGCTACAGTACCACGGTCCCTAGCAGGGAGTTAATGGCAACAGGCTAGATTTACATTAAGTCTCTGAACAGTTCCCCGTCAGTGGAAATACTGCAGTATTTCAGTATCACAGTGACCTCTGCATAGGTCAAAGAAGAACCTACAGCCATTCTAGCAGCTCTGTGAGGTTGTACTTAATCCTAAGCTTAATACTAAAATCAGCATGCTAACATGCTAAGCTAACACTTTGAATTTTCCTCCTGCCCTGGAAGCAGTTTGTGGTCTTTTGTAACCTTTTTAACCTCTTTCTCTGAAATGTTTCAGTTCCTTGACCTTCCACATCAGGGAACCTGACACCAAAATAGTTTAGGCAGTTCAGTAAACTGGCTAAACCCAGTTTTATGCTCTTATGCAGATGTACAACAACAACAAAAAGGAGCATGAGTTTCTCAGCTCTTCTTTCCTGGTGGTGACCCCTTGGCAGGGCTATACGCTTACATTTCTTTTTTAACTTGATAAAAGTTGTTGCGGAATAACATTAAACATACAGTATACAATATGCACTGCAGGGACAAGCTGATTTAACTAAGAGATTACTAAAGAATTCTGAAATACAAGATGCACATGGGACCTAACAAAGGACAGGAATCCATTGTGTGTCATTAATTAATCACTTTTCAAACAGCACAGAGGCTTGCACTCAAGGGTTGGGGTTTGATAGCATAACTAATGTTATTAATGACAACAACTCAAAACATCGGAGTGGAGGCTCTGATCTTACAGCAGAGAGTGCAGACGGCACACAAAGCCGATATCATCCAAGTTTCATTTTGGCTTGCCATCAAGTTACACATGGATTTAACATTAATTAGCGACAGCTTATCCATAGGGGAAAAGTTTGATTTCGTTGAGCTCTCTGCCAGACTGATACTACACTCTTTTCTCTCTTTCACACTCTGCAACTCTGTTCTTTTAAATCAAGGCTGAAGACCTTTCTTTTTGAGGTTGCCTTTTAAATAATTGTTTAAACTGTTTTTAACTGCTCTTTACTGTTTAATTTCTTATACTGCACTAACTTTTATTCTCGTATTTTATGTTTTAAATTTTGATTTTAATCGTTTTTATGTAAAGCACTTTGAATTGGCTTGTTGCAGAAATGTGCTATACAAATAAAGCTGCCTTGCCTTAACTCCGCAGCAGTAAAGTAACCCTCCTAACCCCCTGTCCCCAATCTTAACCAGAACACTCAGTAAAAGGAGAATGTGTGTTGTGTCATCCCTGACTGTCTTACTTTGTTAAATTGCCTTGCTGTAGTGCTCATTGATACTTTAGATCCAAAGGTTTACTGAAACTTGATTTGATCTGTCTCACACAATGGGAGTCTTTTATCAAAGCTACCTTCTCACTCATCACCTGTACCCCTCTGACACATCCTGTCATGTTTAACAGTCTGCTTTAACATAGGAATGTTTGTTGTCTTCATACAAGACTAGGCAACAAGGATTAAGGACTATGAGTTCCTACATGGTTTCAGCGCGATTTCCTTTTTGTCTCAAATCGTAGGCATCTCTCCTTGATCCGCTAGCTGCCTGCCCCCTGAAAAGACTGTAAAAAAGCCCTGTCTCGGGAGACAACACATGGGTCGTAAACGTCAAACAAACACTAGGGGCACAGGCTGTGCACCAAAATACAACAAACCCGTTCCAGCCAATCACTGACAAGATGGTTGGGGGTGGGGGTTAGTGACAGTCAGTCATGAAAGTTACGGAAACGGGGAGCGGGGGTGGGGGGAAGCGAGCTTGCTCTGTTTGGGATTTACTTGAAATGTCAACAGAAGTGACATCATGCAGGAACTCATAGTGCACCTTTAACAGTAATTTAAAGGCAGTCTGTGGTTTTGCATTTCTGTGGCCAGACTGACCCTTCTTGGCACTGAAGGGGCAGTGGAGAAAAATGTTATGTGGAGCTTTTTATATTTTATTAGGTCTGATGCCTTGTGGGTTTCTTGAACTCTGGTCTTTTTCCAAATATATAGGATAGTATAGGATGTAGACGTCTTGGACTGGTGCGCCTAGCAACCTTCCCTGTGGATTATCAAAACATGTTCATATCCTGTGGCAGTTGACTTCTTTGCCCTGTTGGTAATTCAGCCTTCTGCACTCAAGCTGTACATTTCTACATAAACTGCACATCTTTTGTCTGCGGCAACTGCATTGAAATACTTTGTTTTCATCTGTATTTGAGACGTTGGGTGCGTTTAAAAGGATGCTCACCTGCCATCGTCCGTAGGTCAGCATGAAGAGACAGAAGGGTATGGCTGTCCCTGTCATAGCGTGCGTGGACGGCATGCTGTACTCGGAGTTGTAGAAGACCTCCACCTTCACCACAGGAGGGGAGGCCGGCCGGGACCAGCGGACCATATCTTTGGTGGACTGTCCCACGAACAGATTCCAGGCCCAGACTATGATGAGTCTCCGGCTGACCAGGGCGTCGACGTTCCAGAAGACGAAGGGGAAGAAGACGATGAAGAACATCTCGTTGCCAAGCTCAGTCCCAAACGTGAACAGGTAGAACAGAAACTTGTTGTGGATCAGGAACTCTTGACCCACATCTCCCGTCAGGGAGTTCTTCCGGAGGGGTTTTGCTCTTGCGATGTCTGGATCGACATTGGCTGCTGATGATGGACCGTCAGGCCTGACGGAAATGTCACCCTGCATCCTGTTAAAAATCGGCGCGGTCGCATCCCCGGGTGCTCCATTCCCAACACAAACGTCCGCCCTTGGTGCCCCCTGTTGCACCCTCTTCTTCAGTCCAGGGCAGTCCGGCTCCGAATCTCCACTGTCCGTCTTAACCAGTTTAACCGGAAATGTCCCTTTAACGCCGCAAACATTTTGAAACCTCGCTACATGGCGGGGGTCTTGGAGATAATTACACATCTGTATAAACTTCCTTACATAGTAGTTTGCCATGACTTAAATTAACTGTTGCGCCGTAAAAATAGAGTTAATGTTCATTGAGTGAGCGTAAAGAGCTCGGTGGCCGTTGCATTCCTCTTAACGAAATACAATAACAGTGACTTTGCTAGCTAACAGCACGAAGCAGCTAACGTTACCCTTGTCTATTAGCCTACCTGGTATCTGCAGACAGAAAACAGACCTTGTACACCGTCGTGGACAGCAGCATCCAAAGTCCGTAACAGATAACCATTACTTCACGGTATAACATTAGCTACCTCTTACGGCCACCAACCATTTAGACTAGCTACTGATAACTAACTGCGTCGTTGTTATTCCCACTGTTCGTTTTCTTCTTCGTTTGACTTAATGTTTGGTTAGTCAACCAATATCCAACATGTTCAAGTCTACCACCCCTGCTGGAGGCTGGAGGATGCAAAAAAAATTGCATTGGTGGAAGAAGTATTCCGATTTTGTAGAAGTACTAATAGGTCTACCACACTGTAAAAATACTCAAGTATTTGTTAAAAGTAAAATTCCTGCATTAAAAATGTTATTCAAGTAAAAGTATGTAGGTTTCATCAGGAAAATGTAGGCTAAGCGCTATATAAATTCAATTTATTATTATTATTATTATTATTATTACTTAGTACAGTAGGCATATTAAAAGTAAAAGTAGGCTATTATACATTTTAGAAACTGGAAACGATCAAAACAGTTCTGTCAATCAACGTGTTAAGTGTTTACAGCTATAGTCATTTCAGCTGTAATTGTAGGTCTATTGGGTAGTTTAATTTATAATAAAACATTGTATTTTATAGACTGTGTGTATTTTGTGTGCACAAATCTTAATTTGTAAAGTAACTTTATTGTACTTTATTGGATTCTTATGAACATGTAAGCAGTAGGCTATTTAATGGTATTTCAGGTCAAGGTAGAGCCTAAGGTGGAGCTAATACTGCATCAGTATCTGAAATGGGCCATACTCACCAGTACTAAGTACATTTGGTATATGTATACCAAAACAGGCTATGTATCATGATTTATAATTAAAAAAAAAACAAGCTACTGTATGTAAAATCAGACATTCAGCACCCCCATGTAGGCCAAATGGAATGATCCTTTGTTTCATAACCATATTTTCAGATAATGTGATCATTCAACCGTGATATTAATAGTCGAATCAGGCTCCTTAGATTGAATAGTCACCCATTGGGGGTCACCCTTACAAGATATAGGCTAGCCTACGTATAAATATAAATACATACAAGACACATGCAATGATCACGTCATGGGTACTAGCACCTATTTGGTCCAATTCAGGTACGGTAAAATGTTTTGTACGTAGCATCTTCATCCACAAAGTAACTAGTCTAACGTTTGGTGACATATGAATGCATTGAAATAAAAAAAAAAAGCCTACATTATTTATCTTTGAAATGTAATGGACTAGTTAAAGTAGCATAAAATGAAAAAAGCCTAATCAAGATACCAACACCTCAACATTGTACCGTACTTGAGTAGTTGTTTTTAGTAACTTTCGATTTCACTTGTAATTTACTCCTTATATGCGTGTGACAGCATCAAGCTGCAATACACTAATTCATTAATTAATTCTAATTTTTAAAATTATAAATACCAAAGATTAAAACTATATTAACACATATTTTCGAACATAATTATAAACCTTTCTCAGGTACATCTAAGTTTTTTTTAATGTAGGCCTATCTGAAAAGTGTTTGTGACATTATTATTAGCCTAGTTATGGATAGTGAAAAGAAACAAAAATTGTAGGCCCGCACCATCTCATTTACATAATACACACAAATACATCGCCAAATAATTAACCATATCAAAATAAAAAACAAAATTCCAGGTCAGAGTAGCCTGTTAGATCTACAGTTCTGAGAAACCATAACACAAAGATACCACAATAACACCGGAAAACGGCGGACTTTCCTTTCAAAATCAAAACTTTCATGCGTTTTTTTTTTTTTTTTTTAATAATAAAGGCTGACGTGACTCTTAGTAATATTTGTACAAGATATAGGCTACCTCTTTATTTAGCGGGTATATAAGTTATCTGCTACAGCATACATTTAGGCTATTGTGACTACGTTTATCCTGTGACTCTGACCGCCATGGCTGTGAATGTGATATGAAAATGACAGTTTGGTGGATAATAGTTACCATTTACCTCAGATTCCACGTTAGTCTTCAATTTGTAGCTAATTACACTGAAAAAAAAACGCCACATTCGGCAATGAGGCATTTATTTTTTTAAACCTCATTCCGGAAGTGCCTCTTATACTTCTAGTTAACTTGACTGATGTGGTCCACGCTCCAGTCGGGCAGAAAGCTGAGGGGGGTATTTGACATCAGCACGACCACCGAGCAGCTCAGAGTCTCTGTCCGGAACCCTCATAATGCATGGGGGCAAGAGAGGACTGGTGGCTCCGCAGAACACTTTTCTGGAAAATATTGTCCGGCGCTCCAGTGGTGAGTCTTGTTCTGAAAGGAAAAACAATAATTAATAGATGTTGATCTGGCATGTCAATCAAGGTACCGCACAGGGCTGCATGGGACGCTGAAGTAAACCTACAATGTTATTTCTGTTTTATTTAATGGGAAGCAGCCGCAACTGACACTTTCTTGTAATTTTTCACTTTTTACAACTACAATTAATATGCATACCGATGAATTATGCAATACGTCTCATGTCCCAATTCCCTGGATTAATAAACTAAAGTCAGTATAATAGTCTATTCTGATACCCCTGAAGACATATACATGCATACTCTTATCATTAGCAAGAGAATCAGGCAGGTTTACTGGTCTGTCCAATAAGTCTAAGCTTTTATAGCTCATTATATGATCATTTAAGGGCTACTCTTTCTAATAATAATTATATTTATATCTGATAAATTCTTCTGTTTAAGATCAATGATTATAAGAAACTTGAGCTGTGTTTTAGGAAGGGAATCTTTTTATCTGGCTGATTCTTTTGTGTAAAAAAGCCTGTGTGGGCTGGGCACTTGTATGTATGTGCATGACACAATACATGACTAAATAAATAATAATACAGCAGATCACTACAATACAGATGGTCAGCCAGACAATGTGTATTTATTTTACCTGACACCCAAAAGTGCTCATAATGTGCTGCATGGTGAATTTTTGGCATATTGATTTTTTGAAATTTCAGCACTCATATGAGCATCAACAGTAAGACAATAAACATGCATTCTCATTCTTACAAAGGCACTTTTGATTTTCTTTTAGGGGATGTATAATGTGATTTCTGTTGATGGTGACTCAGTTGCACTTTATGGTATTTTATTGCAGTGCCTATGTCCCATTAAGTAGTGTATTGTTTTGCATCGATCTTTATTAGTATTTGATGTTTATATTTCAGAAAGGTAATACTGTTATTGAAAAATCCTTTTTGGATTGACAGTCTGTGTGGTCTCTAATAGCTTCCCAATGAGAGTGAGGCTGAGGGTTTATTACAAGTACAGATGAATTGCACAATGTCAGACAAACTAGTATAAAGAAAGATAATGCAACATGAATTAAATGTCTCACATCTGTAGTATATTTTAGACAGATTAAGTCTGTGACAAAAATCTGATTCTCTCAGACCCTGAAACACTGCAAACGGCTGCAGAGTAGATGCATTCATCATAAGAAAAACCCAAGCATTAAGTTCTAGATAAACATGATGCTTTAAGTTTGTCAGTTTCAATGCTGCCTGTATATTGGACAAAATGTGCTCAGTCTTTTCTCTTGAGATGGCAGCTCTGTCCAAACTACTGTGAAGCTGGAGAACTTGGCAGCTCCTCATCTATATTTAATTAACATTAAGGGTGGAACATAAACATTTTATCAACAACTATTTCTGTCCAGTGACTCGTCTGATTACCACTGTTTTCTGCTGCTTTAAGTATTATTGATTCTGTTTCCATTATGGTTATTAAAAGAATGTTAGTAGTGGTAAAATTGCAATATTTCAGGTACAGACTTACATACTGTTTACACTAAGGTTTTCTCTAATTCATGACACTGGACAGCAGGATTTATAGGACACTGTAAATAAAAATAAAAACATGAAAATATCAGGGGTTTTATTATTGGAAAAATCTGTTGAGTTTCAAAGACGTTGCATAACTCCATTTATGATGATTGTAAGGATGCCCCAGCTTTTACTGACAAAAACCCTCAAAAGGTTGATCAACAGGTGCACTTTAGTCTGCAGGCTTGTTGTTAGTATTGACTAGTTTTGTATCAGACTGCTGTATTTTGTTGCAGAAACCAGTTTCCTATTGGGAAATGCTCAGATCTTGGAGTGGCCTGTTGTTTACAGCAATGATGGATTCTGCAAGCTGTCTGGATACCACAGAGCTGAAGTCATGCATAGGAGTAGCACGTGCAAGTAAGACGCCTTTTGTTGTATAATGGCCTGTCCGAGAGTTTGCATCCATAAGTGAATAATGCACAGATCAGAGTGTGTAGATGCCTTTTCTTTTTTCTTTTTTGAAACTCAGCTCCAGCACCTCCAATATACCTTTATATGGTAAGCAGTGATATATCATATTAGTTTGTTTGACAGGGACTGTGTTCATTGATCAACAGAAAGAAAAAGAAAAAAACTGATGTTAAAAAGGCACCCAAAAACCTGATCTTATCATTATATACATAAGAAATATATATCTTGGAAAGGTCAACTAATCATGGAAGTGGTAAAATTGGACAAACAGATGACCACGAATAAAATACTATGATCTACAAGGATCTTTCCGTTGTCAATGTGACCATTGATTTGCAGCAACTACAATATAGATTTAAAGAGTAAGTATCCAATCCTCTGCCCTTCTTTCCCCATGATCAGCTAACAACACGCTTCCTTTTTGCTTCTTGGTATTCTTTCTCCCTTACCTTGCAGTTTCATGTATGGTGACCTGACTGATAAGAAGACTATAGAAAGAATCAGACAGACCTTTGATAACTATGAGTCCAATTTCTATGAGGTGCTGCTCTATACAAAGAATAGTGAGTATTCCTATTGAGCCCTATGTTTTTACTAATACTAATATTAATATTGCATGATGACATTTACTCCTCTTTGTCCCATTTGTGCTCTCTTAAAACTCTCATTTGAATTGTTTTCTACAGGAACACCGATATGGCTCTACATGCAGGTAGCTCCAATCAGAAATGAGAACAACAAGGTGGTGCTTTTCCTCTGTACCTTCAGAGACATTACGCTTTTTAAACAGCCGATTGAAGATGAAACAACTAAAGGTTAGACAGTTCATGTTCTTGTATGTAGACCAGATAGTTTCAACCAGACTGCATTCAGTATTTCAGTGTAGTTGGGATGTTGGAGGAGATTTTTTTTTTTTTACACACTAAAAAGGGTTAGCAAATTTACATTAAATTAAGATCAAATTATTGTCAAGTGAATGTTTCATTAAGGTCTAGCCATTATTATCAAAGCTCTATTTTACCCAATGAGACCATGGTGGGCGCAGCGCAGCCGAAAGTCTTGAGCACACATGGCTGTGACTAAACAGACATTTGTTTCCGGGTATGTAACATACAACTGTCCAGGTGTTGTGTGTGCGGGTCAGTGAACACTGGTCTCTGTGGGTGCCATGTCCCAGGGGATTAAGTGTGCCACTAAGACTTTTACATACAGCAGAAACAGAGGACACTCAGACCACATGGGGATGGTAAATGTATGAAAATACTGATTAGACACAGAGGGAATAAAACTCATAAAATCAGTCCCCAGCCAGCCGACAAAATTTGACTGCTTTTACAGTGATGATTTAAACAGCATCAAGTCCTACTCAGCATACAGCACAGGTGCCATTCCTTCCTTATTCCCTAGAAATGCAGTTAAAGTCTTCCAGGATGATGCATTCATGCACAATTGTAGAGATTGGAAAAATGACTTCTCTCTAAACTGAAGGTATCTTGTAAACCTGCCTGTATGATTGTTGACGCTGGAGTAAAGAAATTATTTTCCACTATATAGGCTATTGCTATTGGCAATATTAAAAAGTGACAGTTCTGCATTGTTTGTAAAATGAAAATCTGGTAAATTTTGTGTGAAAATTCCCATTTCTGCTGCGTGCCTGCATAAAATTGTCTGTCTTTGTCTCGGAGCAGGATGGACGAAGTTTGCCAGACTGACGCGGGCACTGACCAACAATCGCAACGTGGTGCAGCAGTTAGCACCACTGAGCAAGACTGAAGTCAGCCAACGGCCCTCCAGACTGGCTGAGGTGAGCAGCGTCCAGGTCTAAAAGAATTGTTTGTTTTCCAATGCTATGTACTTAAAAATAGCTTAAGTTAAATTAAGAAAGTGCCTTAAAGATAAAAGATCTAGTTTTTAAATTCCCAATATAAAAGAAAATTTCACCCTGAAATTGTTCAGCAATTTACAGACATTTATAAAGATAAGGTTCCACAACTTAATGATGAGACTACTGTTCCTTGAGGCACTTTACATGTGACTCGGTCTGTACTCATAATGTTAAATGTTCCCTCTGAATGAAAGGCTCTCCAGCTGGGATCGGACATCCTCCCTCAGTACAAACAGGAAGCCCCCAAGACTCCTCCACACATCATCCTCCACTACTGCACCTTCAAGACCACCTGGGACTGGATCATCCTCATCTTGACCTTCTACACCGCCATCATGGTGCCCTATAACGTCTCCTTTAAGACAAAGCAGAACAATTTGGCTTGGCTGGTGGTGGACAGCATCGTGGACGTGGTCTTCCTGATTGACATTGTGCTTAACTTCCACACCACCTTTGTGGGTCCCGCTGGGGAAGTAATTTCAGACGCAAAGCTCATACGAATGAATTACCTGAGGACGTGGTTCGTCATTGACCTGTTGTCCTGTCTGCCCTACGACATCATTAACGCCTTTGAACATGTAGATGAGGTGAGGGAATTTGTATTAATTGTATTGCTAAAATGGCAGATGGGTTTGTACTTAACACTGCATATAAATATCAAAACATTTCTGATTGACTGTTTCTATGAAGGATGTCATCACATCTGCTTCTCGATCAAGCAATCTCCGTGAGTCTTCAATTTTCCACAGGAATACCACACGAACAGAAGATCATGTACTCCCAGTAAGGAAATCCATGTTATTTTCTTTTAAAGCTGCTATCATCAACAGTTTTTCATATTGACAATGGATCAAATGACTACATGTAATGTTAAGAGAGTCGCTTAGCAACTAGTTGGTGAACATAGTGGATATAAAGGCTTGCGTTTTTATTTTAAACTATAAGAGTGGAGAAATGGCTTTGTACAACCAAGTTTGTACAACAATCTCATTTGCACTTGTTGACCTATTCAAATTGCTTGTTAACAGTCTAATCCCCAAAGATATTCAGTTCATAATTATAGAAGAACTCAGAAAATATTGACTCACATCTTCCTCCTGTCTCTCATTGTAGGGTCTCAGCAGCCTGTTCAGCTCCCTGAAAGTAATCCGCCTGCTCAGGTTGGGCCGGGTGGCCCGGAAGTTGGACCACTACCTGGAGTACGGAGCAGCCGTCCTGGTTCTGCTGGTGTGCGTTTTTGGTCTGGTGGCCCACTGGCTGGCCTGCATCTGGTACAGCATCGGGGACTACGAGGTCATCGATGAGACCACCAACACCATTAAGACAGACAGCTGGCTCTACCAGTTGGCTCTGAGCATCGGGACTCCTTACCGCTACAACGCCAGTGGTACAGGACAGTGGGAGGGGGGGCCCAACAAGGACACGCTGTACATTTCTTCCCTCTACTTCACCATGACGAGTCTCACCACCATCGGATTTGGCAACATCGCTCCGGCCACAGATGGAGAGAAGATTTTCTCTGTGGCTATGATGATGGTGGGCTGTAAGTACTTACTCCCTTTCCTACATTAATCACTGTGTTCCAAACATTTTAGAAAATCTCAGGAAGTATTTCATTGCAGAACTGTGATCTTTTCTGAATCACATGTTAGAAAACAACAATTCTAATATTACATAAATAATATCCTATTATTACTGTTCTTGGTACAAGTGGTGGTTAATGGAGCAGTAAATGGAGTCACACAGCCGTCTAATACAGATACACACAAGCTCTTTATGTAACATGAACACACACATTTAAACAGCTCCTGATTAACACAAGGCCTCTCCAATCATCTTCCAAGCCTCTGACAAATAGCACAAACCCTGAATTTATCAATTGCAAGTGGGCAGTTTGTCAGGGAAATTAAAACGAAGCTTTTCAAAACAGCTTAAATCAAAAGTGACTACGGTTATTTTTTTCTTCAATGGACATAAAGTACAACCATGACAGTCCAAATAAATCTGAGCAGAGGACAAACGCACAGCAGCTCCACTTTTGTTTCAGTGGTGTACCGTATGAAGGAAATGTGTGCTGAAACAAAATAAAAAAGGTTGCATCAGACTCATGATTGTGCGCTTTCTCTTCACTAGAAAAAGGTGTGCGTTTAAGTCATTGACATACCAATTTCTACCGGCACATGCCACTTACTTGTCTAATTGGAATATCACTCGTGTTCCTCATCACTCTACAGCAGACAATACATGCATCCTTTGATGTCGTTTCCATTCCGTTCATCCATTCATAATATGTCAGTACAACCTTGCATGAGTTGAAACAATCTGGATGAATTTACTTGCGTGCTAGATACTAATGTGCTCCACAGCCTGGCTGGTTGTCTGCCAGTAAAGTAACATATGGTGTAGATGTACAGGTTTCTGCATAAATGCTAAGTAAAGTTTAAGCCTCAGTTTGATCACACATAGCTGATTTGTCGTAAAGTGGAGATCAACATTGTTGTATTAGAGCTGCAATGATTAATCGATTGGTTTTCAATTAATAAATTAATCGGCAACTATTTTGATAACTGATTAATCGGTGATGAGTAGTTTCTTTAAGAAAAGAAAAACTAAATTTTCTGATTACAGCTCTAAAAGGAAAATATTTTTTAGTTTCTTTATGACAGGAAACTATATATCTTTGATTTGTGGAAAAATCAAGACATTTAAGGATGTCATCTTGGGCTTTTGGAATCACTGATGGACATTTTTCACCAGTTTCTGACATTTTATAGACCAAACAACTAATCGATTAATCTAGAATATAATCGAGAGCTGAATCGAAAATAAAATAATCTCTAGTTGCAGCCCTATGTTGTATGCCAATTTGAAGGCAACAACACAAAACAGCATGTAAATCACATATTGACATATGCACTCACAGATGTCATTTTAAATCTTATAACAGAGAATTTCATATACATAAATAATTCTTCACCCTCGTCAGTATTCAGTAGTTTACAGTCCCTCTTGACTCTGGTTGTGTAATTCACATTTAGCTGCAGCCTCTGTGTTTGAACCACTGTGGAGCGTTTAAGACTCGGCTTTGTCGATAATAAAAAGTGACATGTTCAGCGCCCATCACAGCCTGCTCTATGGGGGTCTGTCTGAAGGTTGGTCATCACTTACCTCTATCAGAAAAGCATTGTCTTTGTGTTGATTCACTCGTACTTAAATTATCGTTAACACTTTTATGATTTAAATAATTTGTTTAAACTCAAGGAATACATGTCTTTGTCACTGAAGCTTAATGAAAAATACTAGGGACACATAACTATTTTCATGCAGTAAACTAATGTAAACTGTGACGGTGAGTCCAAGTGAAAGCCATTATCTCAACCAACCATGATGCAGTATTTTTTACATTCTGTACATTTCATGGTTTTGATTTAAGATCTGGGGGACTGGCAGTTTTGGATGAGACACAACTGTAAATTGCATCAAGATCAAGCTTATTATGTAGAGACTTGTGTGACATGAACTCACAAGTGATGCAGTACTACAGTATAGACCTCAGCATGTTGTATAACACTATTGGCATCAACACTGTCGTTCAGTGTCATATTTCTAACTTTACATTAAAACTACCGATAATTTAAGGAGTGATGAACATTAAATAAACCTAATTTCATCTAGCCCGAATGTTTCATTCACAAAAATGAGTCTATTCACTTTAAAAAGTGATTTGATTACATGACAGTATTATATCTAAAGATAAACCATGCCTCATTTAAATATCTTTGAACCTCTTCATAAAAATAGAATTCTATTTTTATGCAGGGGTCTGTATTATTTTCATCACACTGCAGTTACAGTAATAGCTTCACCTTGAGGGTCACTGCTTCCACTGTCAGCCTTTGCTTACAGTTCCTCCATCACGACTCGCCTTCCTTCACTAACCTTTGGCCCACTCCTCTAAAACAGCATGTAAAGTGATGCAATAAAAACAGTGAGGGAAACACAAACTGACAGCCACGCTTCAAGGTCTGTACTTCCGAAACTAAACGGCCAGTATTCTGGTGGCCTTTCGATCACTAAGATCACTATGAAGTGTCGGGTTCAATTACAGCCGATAAATCTCCAGCTACAGATACAGTAATTATGTGAGAGTAGAGAAAGAGAGAGTTTGCCTGCAGGCTCGAGTGTAGTAAAAAGGGGCCATCACGTTAGATATGTATCCTAACCTCTCTGATCATGCTGTGGCGACTGGAGACGACACTTTCCTCTTGAGTGGGTAAAACCTCACGATACGAGATGCTGACTGACTCTTTGAGGTCACTACAGCACAGAACTCTTACTCAGGAAATGTGCATTATGAATTATAAACACTCAATCCACCACTCAATGACCTTAACATGAAATCATATATGCAAATTGAAAGTACATACTATTTTCTTCTTCTGTCAAAAGGTTAAACACCAGCCTTTTAAACTGTTTTCATTTTTTGGATAATTATTTCATGTGTTGGGCTTTACAGGATTACAAATCAATTGGTTTACCCATCAATAATGATGTAACTGAGCTATCTGTAATGGGATTTTGAGAGAAAAATTAATAGATAATAGTTTGCAATTAGGGTATTTTTGATAGATTATATACATAGTTTAAGGTGTAAAAACCCCTTAAAACTGTTCCTAAAAACAGGAAAACCATCCCTTAATTTCCCTTAACATCCATAAATTGAGTATCTCCATGTTCAGGGTGAACTACATAATTTGCACTACAATTGAAAAATTAATAATATACAAGTCAAGGTTTTTTCACCCCCTTAAACCTCCTTAAAACATGCATTTAATCCGTTAAGAATACTTAAATGTATAATAATCCATTAATTGGCACAATAATTAAATCCAGATTTAGGTGAAATACCTGAATACTGTATGGAATACAAATAAATTGGATACATTTTTTGACCTGAAAACATTTCAGACCTTCATGTGAACCAAACTCCTGAAATAAAACATATTGTTTCTTCTTATGTTTATAAATGAATCAGCCCTGCATGTCGGTCCATTTATAAGGCTGCTTTGTTTTTGCCCGGTTTCCTGAAGACTCTTAATCTTTTGTTTTAGCGCTGTTGTATGCAACCATCTTTGGAAACGTCACCACCATCTTCCAGCAGATGTACACCAACACAAACCGCTACCATGAGATGCTCAACAACGTGCGCGACTTCTTGCAGCTTTATCAGATTCCCAAAGGTCTGAGTGAGAGGGTCATGGACTTCATCGTCTCCACCTGGGCCATGTCTAAGGGCATTGACACAGATAAGGTATTATTTTTATTTCTAGTAGTAGAAGTTCATGACATCTTAACCCTTGGTAAACTCTGAAATGTTCTGACACCTTATACTCATAATGTACCGAATATATACTGTTATTAAAATGTTAAGTGGGAATAGTGTATTCTTATCACAATGTACTGATTAGATACCGTTTGTAGTGCACGTATGTGCTTTTAAGTCCAAAGTCAAACTGATACAAAGCTCTGTTGCTGGCTGTCAAAAAGAAAGAATGCTATCATTTTAAACAGTATCATTAAAAATGTATGGGCGGGGTCGACAGGTAGACCCGCGCGGCACTGTGGACAATAATTAGCCTCAAAGGTCACAGCAGATCACTGAGAGCACTCGTTGACACTCAGGGTTCACTGGAACTTGTTGAGCAATGGCCAGCAGATTGATGAATTAAGGAAAAACACCCTTGAGGAAGGCAAGTGTGTCGGTGTATATTTTATAATGTATAAGCCCACGTTTATCAAAGGTTTGCTGTGTTTAACCCTCCACTTAAGACTCAAGTCTTGAGTAATTTTTATACCACATACTACCCATGGATAAGGGCATATTTTCACCTTTTTAAAATGACTTACTTATTACTTTTGGCTGGACTGCTTTGTAAAATGTTTACCACAAATGAGTATATATGATATAGCTAATGCATGTTTTCTTAATGACATATTAAATGCTCCAATTTCTCACCACCATCTCTCTCAGGTTCTATCAATTTGTCCTAAAGACATGCGAGCGGACATCTGCGTCCACCTCAACCGGCAGGTGTTCAACGACCACCCGGCGTTCCGTCTGGCGAGCGACGGCTGTCTGCGCTCTCTAGCTGTGGAGTTTCAGACGACACACTGTGCACCTGGAGACCTCATCTTCCATATCGGAGAGAGCGTCGACACCCTCTGCTTTGTCGTCTCCGGTTCACTAGAAGTCATCCAGGATGATGAGGTCATCGCAATACTAGGTAAACTAACGCAATACTAGGTAATCTAACGCAATACTATGTAATACACCGGGTCACGTTTTATCTGTGTAGATCAATCTAGACCAAAGTCACAGTGCAAAGATACATTTGTGATCCAGCAGTGAACATTTTCCTCAGCCTATTTATTCCTGTTATAAGTTTTCTCTTTCACTGAAAGCTCTTTGTATGCTGTATTTCCACAATTCCTGTTGACTATTATGGCCCCTTAAAGAGAAAATGTGCCATGAGATGTTCATGTCAAAGAATTCAACACACTTTCTGCTGGTTATAAACACAGTGATATGTCTGGCTCCATCCAGGTAAAGGTGATGTGTTTGGAGACGTGTTCTGGAAAGAGACCACGCCGGCCCGGTCTTGTGCAAATGTCCGAGCTTTGACTTACTGCGACCTGCACGTCATTAGGAGAGACGCTCTGATGAGGGTGCTGGAGTTTTACACAGCGTTCGCCAACACGTTCTCCCGCAACCTCATTCTCACATGCAATCTACGAAAACGGGTAAAATTGACTCTTAATGGAAAATATAGCTGTCGTTCTTTTTTTCCAGTGAGTTTTCAGTGTTCTTTACGGAGCAGTGTGTAGGATTTTGTGGCATCTAGCAACGAGGTTACAGACTGCAGCCAACTGAATACCCCTGCCCTCACCCCTCACCTGCCAAGTGTGTAGTAAAACCTATGGTGGCCTTCAGGTAACGTAAAAACGCAAAGGCCCTCTCTAGATCCGGTGTTTGGTTTGTCCGTTCTATACTTCTGTTCAAACATGGCGGTGCAACATGGCGGATTCCGTGTAAGAGGAGCCGCTCCCTATGTAGTGATTATACACCAATACAAACATAATAATGAATATTATATTCGATTTCTGAAAACAGATCTCCCTAAATCACACCACACTGCTCCTTTAAGGTTAAAACAGTAAACTAAAGAAATACTTTTGTAAATATTTGTTAGGGCATTTTAATACATTTGTTAGAGAGTAGAAGGTGTAACATGAAAAATCGTCCAAATTCTCTGGGCGGGCAAAGCAGAGAAAGAGAAGATTCCAGATCGGCCCATCTGAGCTTTCATTTTCTCAAAGGCAGAGCAGGATACCCAGGGCTTGGTTTACACATATCACCATTTCTAGCCACTGGGAGACCATAGACAGGCTGGGGGAATGCATATTAATGTTAAAAAACCTCATAAAGTGAACTTTTCATGCCATGGGACCTTTAACAGACTCATATTTACTTATAATATATAATCTATCTAGAAAAGTTCAGAATTAGAACTGTGCCTCAAGTTAACAAAGCAAACAGTCATACAGTACCTTAACAGTGTGTTTACAGAAATGTGCAGGTTTATAATGAATATATAATGTTTTTAAGTAACTAATGTACTTTAAATGTCCTCTCTGACTCTTCTAGTTAGTTTCAGCTCCAATTATAAGAGGTTTTACTGTATGTAATGATACTGAAATCATACAGTTAGTGAAGCAGCTCTAAATCTAAACAATTTTAAAGCAAATTGTGGCTACATGTTAAAAGATTTATGGCTTGTACTTAAAATGCATTAAATGAAAACAAAGCCATATATTATTAATTTGAGCAGCTTTAGAAACTGTTTGTGCTGCACAGGTTTAAGATTTACTGTCTGCCCTTTTTCCTGTTACAGTATGTGCTTGGTTAACCTGCATGCATGTGCATCTAAACTGCACATGGACACAAGCTAAAGGTGTTAATATCCATACAAGCAGTGCCTGAAAATAATTACTCAAATAATTACTCAAATGCATTTGCTTTTTTTTTTTTATAATTTTAATCAGTAATGTGTTATACAGCAACATTTTTAACCTTTCAGATTTTTTGTTTTTGCATTTTGTGAAGCCAATTTGTTTAAATAGGTTTCTTTTTTACCATAAAAATGCCCTAGAGCTTTTTGGGATATTGGCCATGGGCAATTGAATCAAGATTAGACTGAGAAACTTTCAGTAATAGAGGTTTTCTCTCACACTGTGGCTTTAAACTTAGTGTCAGATGAACCAACAGATGAGTTAAATGTAAGTTAAATATTTTTAAAATAGGTTTTATTGTATTTATAGTTGCTATCACGGTTTAATTCAACATTATAGATTAAAGTTGTAGAAGTTGCATCAACCTTCTTTCTTTGAGAGAATTGAGAAACTCTCAGGGCCGAGATATCGCTCCATTACTTCATTACTGCTCCATTAACGGTTTCCCTCATGCATAGATGCTTTCAAGTCTTGTATTTCAACATACAAAGTAGGTCTGGATGGTTGCTTTAAAGCATGCATAGTACACTCCGTTTCATCCAAGTAGAAATGTGACCTCGTGTAAATATCCCACAGCCCTTTCCTCATGCACAGATTCTCCCTCTTGCAGGTAATCTTCAGAAAGATTGCAGATGTGAAGAAGGAGCAGGAGCGCCAGAGGAACGAGGTGACTCTCTCCATTCCTGAAGACCACCCAGTCCGCAAGCTGTTCCACAGGTTCAGACAGCAGAGAGACGCTCAAACACAGGGAGAGTCTCACACTTACTTTGATCATAACTGTGTGCAGGTGGAGCCGCAGCGCCACCATCACTCCGACTCAAACTCGTACACGCAGTGTCAGTCTGTATCTCCTCAGCAGCAGGAGTACAGCTCCACGCTGCAGAATAATGCACCGTGCACAGGAGGAGGGAATGCAGGCAGCGGCTGCAGCATGGCTGCACCTCCACAAGCATTTGTCCACACTGAGACGTCAGAGCAAAGCTGCACACAAGAGGCTGGGGAGTCTATAGCAAGGCCTTGTGCAGAGAGCCAGCTTTGTCAGAGGGTCAACAGCCCTGTTCAGAGCAGCGGTGCGGGCGGAGAGGGAGCTGTAGGTGGCGTTACCAGCAGCAGAGGTGCTCGAGGCTGGGCAAAGTTTAGAAACGCCGCTTCTGCTCCACCACCACCACCACCTCCTGCTGACGAGCCAGAAAAGGAGCCACAGACAGCAGAAGAGTGGCAGAAAGAATCCCAGTCCTCAGAACAGTTGGCAGCCGCCAATAAGAACCAGGATTCAGAGGAAAGTGGAGAGACAGGGAGCACAGAGGGGGGCAACGGTGCTGGAGAGGCAGGTGACGAAAGTGCCATGCACAAAACTGACTCCTGTGACAGTGGTATCACAAAGAGCGATCTACGCATCGACCGAGCCGGAGAGTCAAGAAGCTCCTTTGAAAGAAGCCCGATGGAGAAGAGCCCGATGGAGAGAAACCCGTTTGAGCACGGTCTGGGGGCGGACTCCCTCAAACAGTCGTTTGTTCAGCCGTCTGAACAAACGCTCCTTCAAGCCACCCTGCTTGAGGCCAAGCTGGAGCTGAAGGGAGACATTCAGAATCTGAGCGGCCGCCTGTCGGTCCTTGAGTCTCAGGTAAACGAGATCCTCAGGCTCCTGTCGATAAAAAGAAGACTGTCTCTGCCACCGACTTCTTCCCCCAAGGCCAGAGTGAGAAATCAAGACTCAGTCGCTGCCTCCAAGCTGGTCACACCGAAACCAGACGATGGGCCTTTTTGAATTTACTGATTTTAAAACCCACAACCTGGTTGCATGCAGAAACCCCTACTTACTGTTATCTAAGCACTACAAAAACCCAGGGATTTTTCTAATAGTCTTTGACTTATGAGGCACTTTTAAGATCCTTTGTATACTATATTTGAGAATGCCAAACAGAAACAGTAACAATTATTGAACAAACAATTAAAAAACACTTTTTGTGCTGTTATTGCTAGGTAATTAGTACATTTTAGAAGCATTATAAACAGTGTAGAGCTACGTATTGGATACTCTGATGAAGGCTTTTGTTGAAACATCTGAGCCTGATAGGAGCTGAGGTCACATACATATTCAAAACATATTTTGAGTTTAGGCCTTTTTGTAGAGCTGTCATTTTCATAATCTTCCTGGACTTTTTTTTCTTAATGTTAATTTACAGTTTTTGGCAGAACACTTGACCAAAGGGATAAAAGTGAGAGGGTTCACCTGCCATAACTTTCATAATAATTTAAACAACTTTGACTTGCTCATACAGCGTGTTAGAGAGCAAACTCATCTTAGACTTTTATCATCTGAACAGACTGGAGCTCAGTAAACGTTTCCACATGCACCATGTATGTTAAATAAATGTCTCCCCTTAGTTATTAATTGTCAGGTAATAATATGTGCCTTACAATAATAAAGCCTCATTCAGGATTGTTTTGATGAGACATAATCAAAAATCTTTACTGTTTTTGCGCACATGTTTTATAATAGAAATGATAACCCTGTTTGTGTTATACCCCTTTTTGGAGGATAATGGGTGGATTTTCTCATTTGAATCTGTCACTGCACTAAGCATTCTTAACAGTTTAGAAACTATTTAAATTGTGTTTGAGCTTTATTCCCTTTTATGTGAAATAGGAATGCAATAATGGTGGTTTAATAATATATTTTTTGTTGTTACTTATCATTATCTCAGTTTTCTTTTAAAATATTTATTTTCCTTAAACAAGATAGAGAATATTTCAATATGAAATTACAGCACACTTACTGTACATTCCCTCCTGTAACTATACGTCTTGCTCAGGTGTATTTGCTCTAACGTTGAATTTCAGTATTTATTTCAGTATGAATGAATTTTTATCTTTGTCTACTTGTAAGATTATATAGTTATGCAAATCATGTTTTTGGATTGCAGAAGATTTTAAATGATGGGTTATTGTACACATCGCTATGTAACTCTAAAAGAACCAGAACGGTACATGGTGATGCAAATATTTGCATTTCTTCATTCTGTTTGGACAAGAATAATTTACATTAACAAACAGCATGGTTACAGTTTTAGTTCATGATGTTTTCTAATATTCTGTGGGACTGCGAATCATGTTAGTATGAACTGTGAGGATGTAAGCATGTAGCTATTAGTTGATTCAGTGCATCTATTTTAAATAAGATGCATGAATGACATTGCATGCATACAGGGAACCTGTCAACAGTGAAATGAATAATGAAAACTGATTCCTGCTCGCCATCTGGTGTTTAGTCTCCTCTGTTATGCAACAAAAGTAAGTCTTAGGCCCTGAACACCCACACAGGTGTTTATAGTGAAAGGGGCGCTGTGCAGTTTGGCAATTTCTTCGCTGTTTTCGCTTTTTCCTCACAGGTTTTTCTATAAAGCTCCCCCTACAGCTTCGGAATAGATATTTGGCAACAAAAACTCGCTCGTCAGTCTGCCGTTTCCTCTTTCTCTGTTCCTCCAACAATGCTTTCCTAGCTTTCTGCTTCTTTTTTGCCGGCTCAGCCATGACAGTAGTGTGAAAAACTCCATCGCTACCTTGTTGTTGCTAGCTGGTTCCTGGTTGGGGAGTGTATGTGTACAGTGCCGTGAAGAAATTCGTTAAATCGCGAGACCTGATATCACGCGATACTTCCTGGCGCTGAGGCCGGCGGCTTGCCGACCAAAAGTTGCAAGGGTAGTTTTTCCGCTCACAGGCGCTGCGAGACGACCACCATTCAACCCGAAAAAAGTCAAATAACTATTCCAATGACTCTGAAGCTGTTCAGTTAAGGTAAATTAAGCTAAAAAAACTGCATAGTTCCCCTTTAATGTGGCTGATTGGGCCGTTTCCAGCACCTTTTCCTGTGTGGGTGTGGTTAGACTGAGTGATTGACATCTTCCTGAGTCCACTGTTAGTGTTGTTACACCTGTTAGGGCGGGACAAATGACACCATTGTCATCCTTATTGGTAGAAAGAATTTGTGACCTAATAAGTTCCCATCAAAGCCCACCTTCAACCTGAAAAGAGTCTAATCAGCCAGAATAACCGAAAACACCTTTATGGGTGTTCAGAGGCTTTAATGTGAATCTAAAGCATTGAAAACTGTGTTTTTGTTGATCCAGTGAGTCCAAGCAGTATTTGTGAACGTGAAAAGTTGTTGAAATCAGTTTCAATATTAAGTTACTTCTTTTCTTCATAGATTATTTTGTTTAACAGTAAAGACAGAAAGGAAACATGGGGAGTGGGCACCATATGAGTGGGCACAGGGAGCATTATGCAAAGCGGATGTCTTCACATTTCCAAAATTAAGAAACTGTTCCTTTCCATTGACCGTTTTCCTCATCATCAGTGCTGATATGGAAATAGTAGCTTATAAATATTTGTCAGTTTCTTAAAGCAAGTTCAGACGTCTGCAAACAATGCCTGGCATTCGGATTCATGCATATACAGTATGCAGCCCTCCAGAACACAAGGTGGCACTAATGACTTAATTTAGTGTCTTTGCAAACTGAAACACGCATGCGCAGAACAAAAACCAAAAAGACGAGTTCTGCACTTCTTATATACTGTCTATGGTTCTGCAGAAGTTTGGCCCATAGTATCAGAGAATATCTAAACCAGGTAAATATAATTGCTGCTACTCTGAAGTTGTACTAATTCAATGAGCGCTGGCCTTTTGCAGTATTTTACTGGAGAGCATGGTCACATATTCCGTCCTACAAATACTCGCGTCCTTTACCCATTCACTTCTATTAAAGCCAAACTTTATTTTATGATAACTGGTTTCGTAATAATCCAGGTTAAACCGATTGAACGTGCAGATGCAGTTTCCTGACCAATAACGGGAAGTTCCCTTCAAAATCATGTTTCCCTTGTCCTCATACAATTCGTAACTGATGTTTAAAAACGTATTATGTTTCATCAATTATGGTGATTAAAAAGCATCAACGAGAGATGTACAATTTGATTACAATGCTGGCAAAACACCATCTACAAATCTAATAGGCAACAATACAAACTTTATTTTTTGTGAGCTATTGATGAAATCAAACACCAGTGGGACAAAATGATGGGATAACAACTACTTTGCACATATGCAAAACAAGACAATTACACCATTTAACAATGTGACATATAGCGCTATTTCACATTTCCCACACAGCTTAACACAGGTGATCATCCGACTGGGCACTTACCTGTTCTCCTCCATTTGCTGTCAGTTCAGGTAGCTATTTGCTCCAATTATACCGCGTTGTCCTACTGCTGTCATGTTTGGTAATCCTCTCAAAAAGATGCTTGAGATCATGAAAGCCTGTTTTTGACCAGGTAACCCCTCCACACGAGAATCAGAAAGGGCGTCTTCTCTGCTAAAATAAGCTAAGCTAGCAGTTCCATTTGTCTCTCTCTTCTCTCCCCGAAATCCACTGCACCTTAAATCGGATTGACCCATCACCTCGAACCATTATACAGTTTCCTCTTAAAAGAATAAGAAAGCTGTTAAAACGATTTCATGTGCTTTCATGTTTGTTTTTTTTTAGAAGACATCACCCTAGTTTATGTCATGACTTGTTCCTTAAATAAAGAACCTTACAATGGACAAACCTGAGCCGGCTGCACATTGTTCAGAAATGTTTTTCTTTTTTATAGTACATTATCACACTGCTCTTTATAACATTCATGAAAGTAGGATTCATTGCAGGACTGCTGTATTTGGCTGCATTAGTTTGAGCCAGGTGTACCTAATAAACTGGCAACTGAGTATATGTCCTTAAATCTGGAAACCTGTGAGAAGACATAGTTTGCAAATAATCTACAATAATGAGCATTGTCAATACAAAAATGATGTAAAAGAACTGTTTATTTTTATTTATTTTTTTAAATCGGCACCGAGATGGAACTGCAGCTTCCACCTCATGAGGGAGAGGAGCTCTCAGTGGTTGACATGCACACAGGTGGAGAACCTTTACGGATCATCCACAGCGGCTACCCAGAGGTCAAAGGTGACAGTGTGCTGTCCAAACGTCGTTATGTCCGGGAACATCTGGATCACCTCAGGAGGGTGCTGATGTACGAGCCGCGGGGACACTACGACATGTACGGAGCCCTGATTGTGGACAGCGAGGTACCTGAGGCGGATCTGGGGGTGCTGTTCATGCACAACGAGGGGTACAGCACCATGTGTGGCCACGCAGTCATCGCACTGGGGCGCTTCGCTGTGGACTACAAACTGGTGAAAGAACCACAGTCACCAGAGACCCAAGTGAACATCCACTGTCCCTGTGGTCTGGTGAAGGCGTTTGTCGAGTACTCTGATGGTAAAACAGGAGGAGTGAGGTTTCTCAGCGTGCCAGCGTTTGCATTTGCTACAGGTAGGACACTCACCCTGAAGAAACCAGACTGTTTTCAGGTGTTTTTCTATCCCGCAGGAGTTACTAAATTACTTTTCACCAGATGTGAAGGTGACGGTGGAAAGGTTTGGTGAAGTGACTGTTGACATCAGCTATGGAGGAGCCTTCTACGCCTTTGTAGACGCCCAGAGGTTTGGCCTCGATGTGACCAAGTCCAGGACCCGAGATCTGGTAGATGCAGCCACAGCAGTGACCAATGCTGTCAAATGTCAGGTAAGAAGTTTATTGTGTGAAATTACTACACATAGTAATACATTCTCACTGCAGATGCAGAATTTTTTTTTCTAATACACAATTTGCCACTAATGAATACAATAACATCTATAATGTTGGTTTTGTGGAAGGCACACAGTATGAAGAAAGTGGAATAAAGAGCATTATTTAGGATTGGACACCCCTATATTTACAATATAGGCAGTTTGTCTGGTGAAGCTTTTTCCCATTTTTCAAATTGCATTCATCTTACAGTTAGAAAACTGTTAAAAGGCGTGTATATGTTGTATTTAAATAGTTTTTGTAAGAAATAATTTTGGGTGATGAGGCCTGGATTGCAGTTTAGTGTTAGTTCTTTCAGTAGGATTGAGGTTAGGGCTTTGTGCAGTTTAGTTCTTCCAAACCAAACTGGGAGAAAACATCTGAAATAGCCCAAGACAGAAATCTATATATGTAAAAGGGGCTGTCCACATACCTTTGCCCACGTTGCCTTTGTTGATTTCACATTTTTTTGGTGTTATTCTCTCCTAGGTGAAGTTGCACCACCCAACCAGTGATGATCTGGCCTTCCTCTACGGCACCATCCTCACAGATGGCAAAGATAATTACTCCTCCGATCCCACCGCCAATATCTGTGTGTTTGCTGAAGCACAGGTACTTTACGGACACCTTGTCATTTGACACTTTGAGGAGGAGAGCTATCTGAAACCTGGCTTGACATGGTTTAAACGTGTTCTCAGGTGGACCGGAGCCCCACTGGTTCTGGTGTTACAGCCCGAGTGGCTCTCCAGTATCACAAAGGTCTCATCCAGCTGAACCAGACCAGGACGTTTCAGAGTGGAGCCACTGAGTCCCAGTTCACAGGGAAAGCTGTTGAGGTACCAGTTTTCTTCAGTGCCCGTGTGCGCCCCTCTGCCCTAAGTCACTCTGGTAACATGATTCTTTTTTGACAATTGAGACTTTTGTTATTGGGATTCTGCTACTGTGGCAAAACAACAGTTTATCTGTTTAAAAAAAAAAAAAATACTACTTACAAATTTCTGTTTTAATGTTGACATGTTTGTGATTCTCTTTTGTGTTTCTGTTCAGGAGACAAAGTGTGGAGACTTCAAGGCTGTCGTGGTGGAAGTTGCCGGCAGAGCTTTTTACACCGGAGTTTCACGCTTTGTGCAGGAGCCAGATGACAAGCTGACTCATGGTTTTCTCCTGAAGTGAGCCTCAATTACAGGTTGTGGTATTAAATATGGTTGTACATAAAAAGTACTTTAAACATTAGTTAAAAAGTTGCGTTTATAGCTTAAAAAACTATAGAAAATCCCTATGCTCTCCAAGAAGAGTATTGGATATGTAATAAACTTTGTTAAAGAGATTGTATCAACATTTTCTGTTGGTTTTCCTTTGTAATTATGGCCTGTGCCCAACCACTGACTCATAAGGTTAGAAACAAGACAAATGTACGCTGCCTGTGACTTTTCCTTTGCAACGCGATGACCTCAGTCGTATTACATTAATAAATGTACGTACTATTTTGTTTAGATTTCATGGTGGGTGAAATTATTCACCATTCATGAGGACTTATCTGGTTTAAAAAGTCATTTGGATTTGTATTAAATGTAGGAGGGTAGTGTGCTCAGTAGCAGCTACCGACCACTAGATGGAGCCATGAGCCTGGTGGCAATCAGAGCCTTTTGAAGTTAAATACTTCACCCTTGTGTTGTCTTCCCGTCGACCATGCAACTTTTAGTTTTTCTGGGTCAAATTTTTTTTTCAACTTTTTTCGACACTTCTCTTGCTTTTCCCGACATTTGTCACTTTTTTCAATGTTCTTTTATCAATTTTTTTTCCTTAAAATGCTATCAAATTTTTGAAAACCCCACCAAATTCAATGAAAGTATTGAACTGATCATTTGTTTTACTTGTGAAGAGAATTGTATGGAACCATCCACGTTATTTCTGTCGACAATTTGGTTTAAAGAAACCCAAATTTATGATAAACCTTTTGAAAACTGGTCAAATTTGACACAAGGACAACAGGAGGGTTAAGAAACAAACACACAAAAAAAAATCTTCCATCCTTTTTTCTATGTCCACTTATTGCTATTTGACCCAACGTAAAGGCTGAATAAGAATTAATTCCAGTGCATGTGCTAATTAGCCGAATACAAAAACTCATAACCGTTTTCTCCCATTTATTATCATCAGGTCATTGTACAATGGAAGGCAATATTTAAATTATAAAAAGTCCAATGGAGGTGTTTGACACTGGATGGATTCACACAGCTGAGGGGACAAATTAAAATCAAAAGAGTTCACGTCCACATGTGATGTTTTCTACAACAATGAAAACATCACGTGGATCACATAGTTTAAAATCAGGTTTTTTTTTCTTTTGTTTTTGCAGTGTAAATCCAGCCAGTGTACAGAAAACATATTTTATCTATTCAATAGAAACGTAAAGGAGGGCACTCCCTTCAGACAGGAAAAGCAAGTTTATTGCATCCACTGGGTATTGTTTTAATGGCATTTAGCATAGTAATTATGACTTTATATGTGCATGTGTAACAAGCACGCAACCGTATATATAGATATATGTAATCTATGACACGAGTGTCCACACTTGTTGAGAAATTGCAGACTAGGCCCAGGCCTTAGAGAGTACCCACTCAACAATTAAAACAACAGTTAAGGCCAGCTCTTAACGGGAAAAAGTTCAAATAAAACATACAGTGATCAGATATATAAATGCTGCACGTCAATAATGATGAATAGAAAAGAAACTTCTTAGCTGCGTCGCTTGCCGTCAAAACCACGTCTGTCTAACAACGCAGTGTCTCAGTCCTGTGATGGTTCTGACTGCAGGAAAACAGCAGCGTTAAGAGGAAGTTCAGATACAGTCTTTCTCCAAAAAATTCTCTCTTGGACAACTGAAAGCAGCCCATCTCAATCTATGAAATCAGTCCGTACAAAATGGCCCCTTGTGTTTTTAATGGAATCCTCTTCCTGTTTGGATCGAGCATCAAGGCTGCACGTTTCACTCTGTGCATAGATTCTGACGTACAAAAACAGCAGAACGCTTCCTATCAAACAAGCGTGAGCATCTCTTAGACCTTGAAACTTTCCCCCAGCGGAGGAAACATCCTGCTCTTGCACAACTTTTTTTTATTTAAACATTTCATTTGACCAAACTGATCCTCCAGTGGGAATGATCTGATTTATGTCTTTAGGAACAACCTTTGGCATCTGCTCCGTTTAACATCAAAATCTCAGGATGAAAGGTCTGAACGTGTTGTGTGGCTCTGCAGCGATGATGCAAGGCCGAGCTGGGTGGGAACGGAGGAGGGTGCAGAGGAATGTGCATGTCAGTTCGACCCAGAGGGAAGCTAATGATGAGCAGGAGGTGGGCGAGCCAGGCAAGAGTGATGACCTCAACCCCGCTTAGAAGTTGAGCTTCGTGACCGGTCGCTCTCTGCTCGCGTCGGTGGTCTGGCTGTTGATGCGCTTGCGGTTGCGTTTCATCTTGGACAAGTCCTTGTCGAAGACCTCGCCTGATCGCAGCGCTGACACCAAGTCGTCAAACTCGCCGCCGTCGTCCTCCCCGTTGGCCTTCGCTTTCCGGGCCTTTCGCTCCTTCTCCCTCTGCTCTTTCAGCTGGTGACACAGAAACAAAAAGTTATTGTATTAAAAAAATATTTAAAAAAGAATTCCCTCTGAATTCATTAACCACTGCATCCAAGAAATAGTTTGACATTTTTTGGGATATACACTTATTCTCCTTATTCCCCACTTAACAAGAGTTAGATGTAGCATCGTGGTATTGATCTTCTCAACACTCGGCAAGAAAGCTAATATATTTCCCAAAATGTCAAGCTATTTCTTTAAAGCAAAAACTTTGTACGTGTAAAGACTAGAGGGGCAAAACTACTTTTCATTTGTGAAAGGAAGATTGAGTTTTTTTTTCCTATAATATTTTAATTATACTCCATATTTAAATACTGTAAGTGTTAGTATAATATTATAAGTATAACTGTGGTTGTTTTTGTCAAGAATCCTATGGAAACAGGGAACGATCACACACCTGAGCTTCCATTTTGGCCCTGCGCTCCTCCTCCTCTTTGCGTTTCCGAATGTTCTCGTTCTCCTGCTGAGCCTCAGCGAACGACTGCAGGAACTGGTCAAAGATGCCAAAGAACTCATCTGGCTGCATCTTACCGGCGTCCTCGCCGAAGTGCTTTACTGCCCTCAGGAACTGTGGGACCAAAGAGAAGGGGGCACACAGGGATTAGATTTACGGCAGGACACAGTAGAACCATGTTGTACTCCGTCTTTGACGGTTTTACAGGAGACTCATTAGATCCTCAGCTCTTTGAAATAAGAGCAGGGTACCAGTAGTCAGGCTTTGAAGCCCGTGTTAACCCAGATCTGACCGGCTACTGATTACAGCTCAGGCCAGAGACTGGAGCCAGAGCCCAAATTAAGGCAACGTGTTAGTTTAGTGTTTTTCAGAGTAACTTAAAAAAGAGAACATCCAGATGTGCGATCATGCTGAGAACATGTAAGATGTGTAGAGATCTGTCCATGACACGCAAACTCTATCAGGCGGGGCAAAGATGCATTTAACCTACTTAAATTATTTGTAATCAGTCAAATCAATAGTCTATTAATCTGCAGTTCATTCAGATGTGATACATTGTTTTTTTCTTTCCTCACAATGGGACATGATTTCTGTTACAAAAAATGCCTAAAATGTCACTTTCTTTTCTTTACATCTTGGTATTCTGCAACAGTTTTATCATATGCACTGAGACACACAAAGCAGATGCATGGAGCTGTTTAAAGGGTCAGCATGTTCTCTGGTTCCCAATCATGAACACAGAGGACCAGTGTGGGACACTGTAAATGATTTACAGAAACTAATGGTTGCCATGTGACCAGTGGGTCAATGTAGCACAGCACTGTGGGTGAAAAACCATGCAAAAACTCTGCACTAAATGTGGACAGACTCATAAATTTTATTTCAGGGTGTCAAGCACTCCCTAGAAAGGTGAATACGCTCAGGTTTCTGGTAGTAAAAAGCCCATTTTTGAAATGCCTGCAAAATCCAGGTTTGTTTCCTCTTGCTTTTGTACTATACTATAACAATAAGGAAGGGCTCATTCGGTTGGCTTCTAATTTCCATAAGGGCCACCTGCACTAACATGTAACAGTGCGTTTCTTTTGATAAAAACATTCATGAAATAAAATACGTCCAACATAATTGTGTAAAATAATATCCTCTGCCTGTTCTCTCTTGACCTGCACACATGGCAACGAGCAAGTGGACCAATAAAGTGTCAGATGTGCTGCGCCAGGAAGCTGAAACACTTCACTCCTGCCGTTAGCTTTCCTACAAAGGTGACTGATGATGTCAGTGAGTTACGTAGAAACAGCTGTGCCCAGAGGAAATGGAATGCAAGCTTTCAGTGTCTACAAATGACAGTGGTGCTGTGCGGTCTGCGTAAACGCGCACTCAAGTTTTCAGCCGCCATGACGTACCAGTTCCTTGGCCTCGGTGAGAGAGTCCTCCACGTCAGAGAAGCTGAAGCTGGCCACAGTGATGAACTGACTCACCACCGACACAAACTTGTCGCCCAGCTCCTGCGGTCGACTCTTCTGGTATTCCAGCTCCTACGAGTGAATGTTATCCAGGAGAGGAAATTGAAGTTAAAATGAAAGGACAATAGGCCTGCACTAAACATTGTGTAACAGCAGGACCAATGCATAAGCATGCATTATGTCATAGATCTTTGTGACTCACACTCTCCACACTTTTCAAGCCGCTGCGCAGGTTGCCTATATCTTTTTCCAGCTCAGTCATGCTGCGAAAAAAGGAAGAAAAGTGATGGTTTCATACAAAATGGAAAGCAAACAAGAGTAAGGCCGTGTTCAGACAGCCTGCGTTGTCCGTCAGACGGTCAGGCAAAAACACAGGTCTTTCCATTCATTTGGAATGGGGGTATTGCGTTTAGGCTGCGGCGGGGGGTGCCGCAGGGGGAAGACACAACAAAACGCTGTGAAATAAAGCTGCCTTCAAGTGCGGACGGAAACATTGAGCTCTATAAATTGTATGGCGGAAAACGGTAATTGTAACATATGAAGTGTACTTGTGCCTTGTAGGGGTGTTTAAGAACACAACAGGACGTCAAACAAATGGGATGTTTTTTTTTGGGTCTGAATGCCCCGCAAGTCATGCAGCAGGTTCTCCACAGCTCCACCTACTTGACTTTGGCTGCCTCTGAGAGACTCTGCAGGTCCTCCTGGAACATCAGGACTTTGGGGTATTTCTTCTCCAGGATGGTGATCAGGTAGTGCAGGAGAGTGATGTTTCTGCAAACAGAGACATAGAGGCACACTGAGGCGGACCAACCTTCAAGGAGAGTGAGCGTGTCAAATGTGCAATATATTGCTTTCTAAGTGCATTCAGATATAAATGACCATACGGACTTTCAACTATATCACATTCCCTGTTCCAGATGTGATTTCTATAGATTTTATGCAGTTCTTTTTTGTTTTGATATTACAATTGAAAAAAGTTCTTACTTGTCGATACTGGATTTGGTATCGGCAATCTTGTTAAGGGAAGACACCTTGAAGCCGTAAGCGTTCCCCCTCTGACCCTTGTTCATGTAGTTTCCAAAAGCCAGCACCACCTCCAGCAGCTGCTTCAGGTTCCTGCTGTGTAAAACCTCCTTAGACGCCCGGGTCAGAGCTGAGACAGAAAAACAAAAGAAAATACACGTTTTTAGGTCATTAGAGGTATCTGGCTGATTTTTAATCCTAGGTAGCTTGACAAATATTAAAACGTAGAAATACAAGACATGGGAATTTTGACTAGCAGAGATGCTTCAATGAAGAATACTTTTCTTATTTAAAAAAAAAAAAAAAAAAAATAGAATCCAAATGTAATGTTAAGTTCTTTATAAAAAAAAAAAAAAACATGTTTGAGTTAATGTCCCTGGTGTATGAAGGTATGAAACTTTTCCCACCTTCAACTTTGGGTTTGATCTCAGCTATCCTCTCTGCAAACTTCTTTTTGAAGTATAAAGACTGCAGCCTCTGCTGGTAGTGGTTTATTCTGGACGGGATGGAAAATGCATGTAAGAGGAGAACAAAAATAGACTAAAACAATAAATTATAAACAGGGAAATCCAACAATTTAGACAAAAGCCACAAACATGGACATTGTGCTTAAGCAAAATAAAGCAAACCGCCTGTGTGCTCACTAAATGGCACATATAAAGTTGTGGTAATGAAGCTTATTTTTGGCAGTTTTTTCATTTCAGCTTATAAACCACTGACTCTGCAGCTAATGAATACCACAGTGACATCTGCCCTCCAAACCATTCTGTACTCTGAGAAAACTCCAATGACAAAAACTGGCAAACTGCAGTAAATTATTCAAAACAAAAAAACTGACTGTATAATTCTGCATTTAACTAACACAAATACGTTTCTATTGTGTCTAAACTGTAGGAGCGTTCTTTCTGTTCTTTAGCGGGTCTTTATGTATTTCTGCAGTTAGTGGCTGAGTTGTGACAAGTTTGACTGAGTTTGTTCCTTCTATCTGACAGGACTTATTACATTACTGTTATTACATTACAGACTACATTTATTCACCAACACAATGAAGAAATAGTGATTCACACATTCAGCTATTCCAACGAAGTAGAAACCCATGTGTCATTTCACTTATCTACCCTGACTCAGAGGAAACAATGGCTATTGTTTGTCGGCAGATCTGATCTGCAGAGTGCTGCACAGAGCTGGAGCTGTCAGGTCAGAGGTCAGTATTATATCAGTATATCTGTTAAATACAGAATTAAAAAGCTATCACATGAGAAAGAAAAACTGTAAGGTACCTGCTCATCTCATAGAGGAAGCGGTCCGGTTTTGCCATTCGGTCGAGCTCATGTTTGTGCTCCTCCAGAAGATCCACATCACTCTTCTCTGGGACAAACTTCAACAGCTGATGGAACAAAACAGAAAAACTCTTTCATTTACATTTCAAACTTTCACCTGTATTCGTTTCTGTTAAATACAGAGGAAGGGTTTGTCTAATAAAGTGTATTTGTCATATGCTGGTAGCTAAAAAGGACTAAATCTCTGCTGTCATGCTTTTGTATCTCACTGTCTATTTCCATTGCAAACTCAAGAAAATCTTTCCTCACCAAAATATAGCGTTATCAGAGTTGTAGCAAATGCCGATGTTTGTTACCTTATACACTTTTAGCAATAGCTCTGAAAACAGTGCTAAATGCTGAAGGTGCTGCTGATAGGCATGGACTTACTCTACTGCTGTTTTTTAGTAAGCCGTCAAAGTGCAATCACTAAATGAGATAACATTGGATTGATCTGTCAGTACTTGCTGCTGATGCGTACCTGCTCCAGCATGTCTTTGGGAAGGTCCTCCTGTTCGTCCATGGTTAGAATGGCTCTCTTCATCTCCTCATTTGAAAGCTTCAGCCTGCAGCACCAAACAGATTGGTAAGTGCATTACTTTAGCCATCCTTCATATTTCAGAGCGCTTTTAGTTACATTTAAATCACGATACTCACTTAGACATACTTAACACCTTTTTTGGGTCTATAATTTCTAAAGAAAATGAGAGATGAGCTGTTAAATAAAAAGCCCCGTCACATCCACTTCAAGACATCTTTGCTTGTTTTCAATTTTTTTCGTTGTCATCTGTATTTCTTTCTCTACCTTGTGTAGTTTAGTAATATTGACATAATGTTATCTGGTCTGGCAATTATTTTTGTAGATGATGCGTGTAATAAAGATGGACTGTAATGGGTGTGGTTTGTGGGAGAGCCCTGTTTGATTATGCGTGGTGTTTTTATGCTATTATAGTATTATACAGTATATGATTCTACATTATGGTTCTGTTTAGTTTTTCCTAGTCTCTTAATATCTAAGTTTTTAAGTCCTTCTCGAGGGGGCGTATCCTCAAATTTAAATAAAAAAAAAACATTTTAGATACAATGGGAAAGAAAATCCATCACAATGTGTGCTGTGTCAGTAATGTTTTATAAAGTGTTATGATGCTGACACAAACTTACCGCGAGAGCAGGATGTTGCAGTTTTGAGCTCGACGGCCATCAATGACTGACAGCTCCTTGACTTTTTTAGAGCTCAGCGTGTCGTCTTCTGCCTCTTTCTGTGAGCAAAGTGATAAAGAGGTTAGAGTGCAACAGGCTATTTTAACATGCACAAATCAATCTTAGTTACATTCACTCACAGACACACAACAACGGAGACGACACATGCCCTACAATCCCAAACGAGCTGAAAATCCAGTCACACGGAGGTCTTCACATTCATGAGTACATGCAAACATCACACACAAATAAAGAGTCAACAGTCTGACAGGTCGTATATTCTGTTGGACACACATTAAGTAAAAAGTTTCATAGGACATGACGTATAACATAAATAAAGTCTGATTGAATTCACAAGGAGCGACACAAATTCCAGACTGTATATCTACTGTACTGTAAGTGCACTCACCTGTTTGCTGTTATTGATCATAAAGAAGTCCTAAAATGCAGGCAAGAAGCAGGAAAGATGTCAGCACTCATTAGAATAAGTAAAGCAGCAGTTACGTGATTGCAGCCCATAAAAAAACAAACAGCAAATGAATCAAGGCTCATTCGGCACTTGGATGACGATGGAGCCGTCAGTAATGAAGTGAGCAGCAGAGAGACATGAGTGGATGTTCAGTTGATCAATACGTGCTTATAGTTCACATGCTGTGCACACAAGAAAATCAATCTTGTCAGGTTTCTGTTTAAACTAATCAGGTTTAAACTGCGGATCTGAATTTACTGAACGTTGTGTCACTGTGTTTATGTGGAGAGATCCTTCCAGTCAATTCATTGAAAAAAAAAAAATGTAAATCTCATTATGTGTCTTGGACATGCATCTTGAACTGTTGAAAGACATGCTCATTCTCTTCAGTTCAACTAATAAAGGCACTACCAATTATAAATATCTTATAACTAAATTAACTGCAGTCACAAGAAGAAAAAAATTGTCAATTCTCAGCAGCTCACTCATGCATTGTCAATCACATATGGTAAAATGATCAAAACCACAACCAAAAATAGCAAAAGATTTAGATGATTCAAGCAAGACATTTTTGCATCTAATAAAACCCCCAAATCTATCTAACAAGAACTTCAGGCTGACTTGTTCGTGTTGTAAATTATCTGACCTCTTCCCTTCTCCAACTTTGCTTGAGAAATCAAAAATTGCAAAACAGGAGAAATGTAAAAAATCCCAACACAAGCCAAGTCTAAATTCAGAAAGGGAGAGATGGTTGCATCGTCCTCAGTACCTGCTGTCTCTGATAGGCTGAGAAGGTCTTTTCAATGTCCTCCAGATCCAGGATTTTGAAAACCTTGGCATCGTCCACCTCCATCCACACAGTGCCCTCCAGTTTATTCTGAGCAGAGGACAATAACATATTTATATCTCATTTTCTAAAAATAAACATCAATATATTATTATATAGTCAGTTCTTTTTGTGTCTCCACTATTCTCACCTCAGCTAACTTGGCCCAGTTGAAGGACTTGAGCGCATTGGCTGGCTGGGGAATGTTCTTCCTCTTAAGAGATGGTCCTAGGGGGGCTCCTGGTGGGGGAGGGATGCCTCCGACGGGTGGTCGTCCGGTAGGAGGTTGGGGTCCACCTGGAGGAGGCGGTGGGGGAGGTGGAGGAGGCATCATGCCCCCAGGCGGCGGTGGGGGAGGTGGGCACATACCACCAAAAGCTGGCAGGGGTGGGGGAGGCAGAGGACCACCGGGGGGACCGGGGGGGAGGGGAGGACCTCCAGGAACGACAGCTGCCTGTCTCTTCAAGGAGAGTAAAACAACAGGGAGATTTTAAATAATATTACAGATAACACTGGACAGGAGAATACTTGTCATGTAGAATAGCAGCAGCCTTATCATTTCAACTTTAAAATAATGAAATATTGTTTGGTTCTGTACAAATCCCTTCTTTATGTCCTGGGACATAAACCAAAGGGGTCAGAAGATGATTAAAGGGATGTGAAAAAAAACAAACACATTTCTAATTATTGTTTCTTATAAAATGTTCAACTTTAACTTTAACCATTGTCCTAGAATACCAGTGCTTGTGGGTCGAGTACTTACAACAATACATTTTTGTGCAGTATGTTTTTTAATGCATTACGTTTTGTTAGGTAGTTGCTTATTAGTTCCTTTCTTGAACTCCTTATGAATGCGTCTTTCTTAATACATATTTCATCATCATTACATTGATGGGACTGGGTAACTAGTACTCTGGTGACATCAATAATAATAAAGGGTAAGTAAAAAGTGTTGCAATTTCAGGCAAGCAACAACATAAAGGAACAAACCAATATTCAATGAGATAAAAGTGTTCAATAGTTTCTATTTTTGCATTCTGCTTTTTATCTAGGGCACTGTGTGGGATGATTATACACAGTTTGTTTTGCCTCTTATATGAACTTGCTCTGGACCATGCCTGGATGTCAATATCCAACATAATATTCAATCCGGTTTTATTTTAAGGTTCTTATAAAGTGACCCAGGGAACATGTAGGGCAACGTACGGTGCTGAGTTCATGCAGTCGGACGGTGAGTTCGGCCACTTGCTGTTTGACATTCTTGTGCTCTGTGCTCTCCTTTTCTAGCTTCTCTTTCATCTTGTTGAGTGTCTGCATCATGTCCTCTTTCTCCTGAGTCTTTGCATCGCATTCACGCTCCTTCTTGTCAAACCTCTGCTGCAGCTCGTGGTGCTCTGTGATGGGAAGTCGCAGCCATATGTTCATCATAAGGAGTTCACTCAAAACATGATTTTAACAAACTTATTCTATTTCAGGTAAAGTAATGTATGGTCTTACAAACCTTTTCTCATTTTCTCTGCCTGCTCTTTCCACTGTTTGACCTCATTTTCATTGACCAGCCTGCAGAAACAATGACACATAATGAACAATAATTAAATACAGTGAACAACTCCATTCATTGTTTTCTCTAATCTTACAAAAGGGAAGCTATTTTTGAGCCAACACTGTTGAGCATGCGCCTTCAAATTTCTCATGAAACACAACATTGTTGTACATTCTTCAGTCTGGCAGCCGAGTCATCTGTTCCATATACTCATTCAGTCAGTTTCAGAGGAAATCAGAGTACTCACATCCGGACAACGTTCTTCACGTTAAAGTTCTCCAGTGGTGTGACGTCGGGGTCGTGACCTTTGTCATTCTGCAAGACAATCTGCTGGACGATCCGATCCAGCAGCAGCCAGTACTGCACCGTGTTACCACTTCTCTTGTCTGAGGAGAGAGGGAGGAAGAGTTTCCCATTAGCCTGCTGGCCTCAGCCATTGGGATTAGTATCTCTATTAGTGTCTCAGAAATTACAGGCTGAAGTTGGATCTACAGTGGCTGTTTGATTATGAGGAAACAAAGGACTGATTTCCAAAATAACTTTGTTACTGCTCATAACCGAGAAACCAAAGAGAGGCACTATAATTAAAGGTAACAAAACGGTGAGATGTATTTGGTACTGATTGGTGAGACTGCATTCATCATGGAGTGTAACAAGTTTGCTGTTGTTTTGTTATTTAGCTTGACAACCTTTTAAACACACACAGCTGCATTACTATGGGAAGGCATCCTGTTACTGCTTTTTACCAGGATAAAATGTTCAATGCATCACATCATATTCTGTGATATTCTCTTAATTCCTCTTTCTATTTGAGTACCATCACAGGCTTGCACTTTATTAACTCTTGTGTATGATCGCAACACTCGTTTTTGCAGCTGAAGTGTTAATTATACTCTAAATGCTTTAGAAAAGTGACTGGGGGGAGGGGGGGTGTCTCATTAAAAAGCCACTTAGAATGGAAGGTAAGCATTAAAGAAAAAGGATACTGCGGCCGTTTGGTGGCTCTTTGTTTTCAAGACAAATGACATGGGAAATGCATTTTTTTTAGGGTGCTGAACAACAATCTCCTTTGAGTAAGTAGAGTATAGCTTGGAATGTGCTTATCCAATTTCTGGACTGACTAATCTTGACAAAGTCAACATCCTTATCTTTCTGGCCAGAAACCAGAAGGTACCGATGCACTGTGTATTTTGTGGGAGTAATACTACTACTTTGTTTGGAGCCTCATTATTTTTCAGGGTTTTTTCTTGCATAGAGGATTTTTGGTGCCCCCCCAAGAGGTTTTAGCCAGCGCTAAAGGAAAATCACCAGCGCCAAAATGTCTTTGACTTCCAGCAGTCAACTGCGCTCTCATCCACAGTGGCTATTATTTACACATGGGCTGGCGCTAATAAGCCAGCTAAGCTGCACTGTTTGGAGTGCACCTGAACGTTTCGCTATTAAGCTAGCGCTAATGGGAATATTTTCGGACTTTCATTCAATATATTTGGACTTTCATTCAATATATTCACTTTCATTCAATATATTCAGACTTTCACTCAATATATTCAAGGTTCATTCAATATAGTCAGACATTCATTCAATATATTCAGACTTCCATTCAATTTATTCAAGGTTCATTATATATATATATATATTCTCTTTTTTTTTTTTCAGGAACTCACAAGCTTTTAACCACATTTTTGTGTGACAGTATTTGTCCAAACATTTTATAGTTTGCAGCCCCGTTATAAATTATGAAAGAAACACTCACGTGGCATGAGGAGACAGTGATGCAGGACAGACATAAAGTGCGGGTGTGCATCAGTGTGGTTCATCTTCTTGCGGATGAGATCAAAAACTTGGGTGGCACTTTTAGTGTCTATATGTACCTGGAGGAGAAGAAGTGAAACAGCCCTGTGAATATCTCCTGCGAAATATTTTACATTCACAAATAATGTAAGAATAATGTCTTTTTCTTCTCCGTACCGATTCAAACCGTTTTGACAAAGCCAGCTCATCCTCGTTCCGCAGCATCTCAAAGTAGTCTAAATGCCTGAGAGTGTGAGAGGAAAAAGACAGGATTAGAGAGGCAGCCTGCAAATGTGATGCACTTATATACTTCAGGTTTTACTTAGCAAGATCTCTCTGGAAAGTAGTGATGGAATACTGTTTTTACTGTTTTCTTTGTAAGAATCAGCTGTTGTTTTAAGCATGACTAAAAAGTTTAATGGATGTGTAAATTCAGAAAAATTTTCTCTTAATCTAACTCTTCCAAATTAATGCTTTTTTTTTTCTTTGATTTCATGTTGTTCAGCTTTTGATTAATGAACACTGATTAGCACTGTGGAGCAGGCGCATTCCTTCGAAGCTCGAGACAGTACATGTATTTTCTGTTTCAACTCACCTGTCTAATGTAGAGTTTTCATGAGAGCGTAGCTTATCGATCACAGGTTGGATCCCCAACATGAGGAACTCATATCGTAGGTGGATACGGAATTCCAAACTTGTCTGTATTTGGGAAAAAATCATAAATTAGCAGAAATGATGCAAACAATGTTTTAAAGAGTCTCTTGAGTGACTGGCCGAGGGACATGATGACATAGTGGCAAAGGAAGCATAAAAGCTGTCTGATGTATATAATTCACCTCTCCAGCGCCTTGACTCAGCACAGCGTTTATAAAGGACATGATGGCTGTTTTCAGGTTGACCTCATCTCTGTATCGCCCTGTACTCCGGTCCAGATCGTTTATAAGCGTCTGCGGGATGACAGGTAATCACAGGTGTTAGGACCTTCACACAACGTTGCTTTTAAATGACTTTATCTATCTACAACAGAACTGTGCACTCCACTTGCTCCCACCCACCTGAAATCGCGTTCTCTCACAAGCAAAGCGTTGGTAGTGCAGCATGGCCTCCAGGATTTTTTTGTGTCCACCGGGCACCAGACACACGGCGCCCATGATCTCTAACACCGCCACCTTAGTCTTAATGTTCTCCGTGGCCAGGCTCTGAGCGATGATGTTGATGCTCTCGGAGTGAGAGAGGACGTGGGCGCGGCCCTGCGAGTTGTTCATTAGAGCTTTGATGCAGCCAATCAGAGACGTGTGGATTTGCGACTCTGTGGTCTCATAGTCCATGGTCTTCAGGAAGTTTAGGATGCACGTCAGGCCGTCCAGGTCGATAAAACGGGTCACGAACCTGAGAGGAGAGCAGGAACAGAGATATCATCTTAGATCAGTGAGAACTTGATTGCAGTGCCTCTGGGAAGACCACTTTTATATGTACCGGAGTAAAGCTGTAGTATCACATACCAAATACCTAAATGTGTCTCCACTCTCCATTACCTCATGCTATACCTGAATTACTTTTAGTAAATGTAATAAATAACTGAACTGTGAATAAAGTGCAGTGAAAAGCTTAGGTTCCTGAAATGGAAAGGCTTTAATGCACATTCATGTCAATGAAAAAAACCTTCAACCAACACTGCAGTGACCTTTATGGGTGTTTGCTTCTTAAAGGAGTAATTTACATACTGCTGTGAGGAACTGAAAAGATTGACAGACAAGGTGAGAGGAGGTTAAATGAAAGGAGATGTGATGATGGATGACATTATATGTAAAGGAGAAGGAGAAGGAGATGAGGAAAAAAAACGACAGGAAAGAGTGAGAAGAGGAAAGTATTCGTCCACCTCATAGGTTGTGTCCTTAAAGCAGTCTTCAAGCTCTCGATGGTTTTGTTCCTCTCTTCCTCATCTTCTTTCTCCAGAGCGAGGAGCGTCGTTCTCTGTTGGACAAAATATTAAACATCATGAAGATCTGAGTCTGAAGGATAATTCACTGCCATAGTAAATCAGATCAGGAAAGCTCAGGAAGAGCAACAGAGGATGGGTCCTTCTTCCAGGACTATTTTCACATACTAAAGAATAAATGCAGTTCATGTTATTACTTACAGCTGCCATTGAATTGAGCTGATCAATGTAGTATTCTGGCCAACTAGTTGCACTTTTATTTTCTTCTTGTTCCTGAAAAAAAGAGAATCATAGAGAATGAATGATGATGTGCAGTGATCCACATAGGAATTATTATAATGATATGGGGAAAAAAAGAACATGAGATAAGTTAATCAAAAAAAGATTGCTTTATGAATAGTAACTTTTGGAGCGATTGGTATTTAAAGATGTTACATAAGAACGTGATCTTAAAAGGAAAATATTTGACAGAACAAGCTGTTATTTGGTTTATGTGACATGTTTGAATACATCAAAGTCCAACTGTAAACCATTTAGAGAACTCCAATTTAATTATTTTTCAGATCAATCGGCTTTGAAAGACATGAAACATACAAACAACAACAAGCACATGGGGAACAGACGGACCGGGGAAATATAGCCAAAAGCCAAAGAATAGAGCCGGAACTTAAAGTAGGGCGACACAAATATCCAGCCCACTTTATCATCAAGCGCTTCACTGAGTTTCAAGAGCTGGTGAGAAGTGCAGAAAAGAGAGCACAGCTGCTTGAGAAAATCTTGAGATTAGCAAATGAATGTTAAAACTGTGGATTAAGGACATGGCTTGATTTATGCTGGGATTAATCTCCTGACAGGCACGTTTGTATTACAAGTGGAAAAAATTCAATAAGTGCGAGACATTTCTTAGATGATTTAATTTTTAACTCAAGGGAAAAACACTGAGGAGAAAATGAGTTGACCATGAACTTGGCTTGTACATAAAAGGGCCCCCAGCTTTCATTTTAACTCTTGCTCCATTAAGCGCAAACGGGCTGTGACCATCAGAAACTAATTGGGCGTCAGTTAATAAAGCGGCCTGCAGAGACTTGGCTGCTCTGACAGAAACTGCAAGCCTTGGCTGGTCTGCAGGGATCGTGCAGAGACGGCGAAGGTCTGATCCTGCTGTTCCACTCAGGTCCGGTGCCAGCTTGACCATGGGCGGGCGCTGGAAGAAGTTCAGTCCATGAGTGGATCAGACGCAGAGGTGGGACCACTTCCTTTAGCATCTTAAAGAGTTCATCTTTCACCTCGGAAGTCAGCGCTCTTCAAACCCTGACATGTCTCCAGTTTATTTAGGGTCATGATGAGAGAGAAAAGTGGGCTGTGTATTTCTGGGAGTTTTTTTTTTTCACATTTGAGAAAGTAAAGATCAAAGGCACATTAAGAAACCGTATTCAATCTCAGGTATTTAGAGTCTGCTTTAAAGAGAAGTTAAGTTACAGCTCTGTCCTGAAATTTGAGACCTAACTGCAAAATCTCTGCTAACAACCAGATCAGTAAATCTGTGTGTTGGCAGATGATGTAGCCTGGAAGAGAGCTGTCAAGAAGGAGGAAGGAGATTGATTCTGTGCAGCATGATTTCATCGGCTCAGGTGCCTGGCCAAACCAAACAGCTAAAGCTTTGCTGCTTTGACTGACTTATCTCCTCCTGGCCCGGCCCGACTTCTGAAGCCAAAAAACCACTGGCGAAAAAGAGCGCCCTCATCGCTCACAGGCTCAAAGCGCCCTGGTAGTGACCCCACCTTCCTCCTTATCATCCCCCCTGCCAAACACACAAAAGCTGCACCTATGGAAGTGAAGCCTTCCTGTTTGCCTTGGATAACTGACCGCTTCCTTTGCCTATTTTGTGCGTGCACACACACACACACACACACACACACACAAACACACACACTTCCTCTCTGAGCTCAGATGAGTCTGTATCTGGGTCGGGGCCAAAGCCTGCTGCCGAGTCAGCAATATTGATGCCTTTCTGTCACTCCTTCCTCCCCCCATTCTGCAGGTTGATGCTGCACATAAAGATGTGTTTCCACTTTCACACAAACACTGAAACAACCCTGCATGAGCTCTAGAAAGCTGAACACACAAAAGGCAGAGCAGCAACATGTGGGGGTTATTTTCTAAACGCCTTATGAGGCTACTTTGGGCCCAGAGACAAGCCCTAATGAGGCCACTAATTGGGACACAGTAGAAACGGGAGCATACACCGTGCTGTTTCCATTTCCATTACCCTCTCTCGCCTTGTTGCTGCTGGCCAGTGAACGCTGTGTACAGCCAAAGTCATGAGTGCATCAATACTTAAAGTCGAGTTTACAGTCAGGAATCATTTACCTTGATGTAGCCTCTTCGGCCTCTTATCATATTTATTGACTCAAAAATTCGTCATTAAAATGAGTTGTCGACATAAATACACATTATTGGCACATGGATCTTTAAGGGTACAGTTTAACATTTCGGGAAATATGCTTATTTGCTTTCATCCTGAGAGTTAGATAAGGGCATCAACTATCCATCCATCATACTAAATCCCAACACTCCTAACCTCCAGTTTGTAACCGGATGTAGGAAAAGTATGCCCTGTCTGCATATTAGTCAGGACAGGATATCCTACACACTCATACCTACATGCTATGGCCTTGAGAAACACTGCTGTAAAAATGCGAGGGCAGTGATGGCTGGAAAGCTCAGCTCGAGTTGATCTAAACTAGTCCAGACGTCTGTGCTGTCCTGCATGCAGGAGAGGAATTCATATACAGGCAAAGGAGGAACAGCTGACAGTCCTTTTATCAAAAAGAAAAGACATAATGGAATATGACACCGTCACACAGAGTGGTAGAGTATGTTGTGGCTACACAAATGCTTTGATGGGACAGGTGTATTATCTAAAAGGAGAAACGGCATGATTAAAAAATCCTCCCTTTAAATCAGGGGTGACAATCGAACAATGAGACAAGGACCTTATAGTCTGGGAGAAACTACACTCTTTGGAGTCACTAGAAACTTCTTTTGCATTCAGTCTTGCAATATATTTCGGTACTTTATAATTCCTGACACTGCCTTCTCTGTTAGTAGGTAATCTGGTGGAACAAGCTGGATTTAACGTTTGTTTTACTCCCTCTACACATCACTATTGTTATATACAACTTATGTAACATCCACTTAGGTGAGTTATTCATGGTGGAGCTTTGAAGAGGCAGTACAGACTTATTATGTAGTGATTAGGAAAGTGACTGTAATTGAAGAGATACATAATAGACTGGGGAATAAAGTCATTAGAAAGTACTCTTGGTGGTACTGGAGTGGTGCATTTGAAATGTTTGGGTATTTCTCTGTGTAGTATATGTTTAATAATAGCATGTCCTCCATTACAGTACATTATAGGCGGTTTAGTTTGACAGTTTATTACTAAATGTGTGCATTTTCATCTTATAGGCAGTTGTACACACCTGACATTAAAGATGAAAACCCGCGATCCGCAGATACACTATGCAGACAACACGCTCATGGCTGGTGTGAGCAGAGGAATACAGCGATACAAGGTTTTGTGGTCTGCGTTTATAGACAACTCACAGCTTCAGTCATCAACAAATCAACGAGGGAGGCGATTACACAAACTTGGCAGGGTATCTGCAGATATTATTCAGCAGAGGCTGCCAGTCGGCAGCAACCTTGTGAAGACTGATATTTGACATGATGCACAGTGAGTCTTTTACCTTCTTTTTGCTGCAGTAGATTTGCCATTTCTTCTCTGCAGGCAGAGCGAACATGGCTTCCCTGTGTTTCTCTGAAAGGTCGAGCTCGTCCTGCAAAGTGGGGACAAAAAAAGCAGAAAAGGTTAAGAAAAGTTGCTGAGGAGGGTTCATAGGGAGAGGAAGACATTTTAAATGGAGATGATAACATCCAATGTCTAGAATAAAGAGCATCAAGCACACAGCTCCCAGAGTACCATGGAGCAGAGGACAGACAAGCTATCAAAACAGCATGCTGCAAATTTTGAAATATCCACATAAATCAATTCGGTTTTCCCCCAAAACAAAAACATGTGCCAGAAGTAGTTGCTCTGAGATAAAGATCAGTTTGTGCTAAATCTCTTCAAGAACAGTTAGATACTGCATCACTGGGTGCTTACACCATCAAAATCAAATGACTATTAATCAAATCACATGTCTTGCAAGGATTAGATTTGTGAGTAATGGGGGGGAAATAAGGTGTGGTCTGACTGCTCGACATGTGGTAACAAACATCTAGAGACGACATGCGTCATAGTGTATACGGTAATCTAAGATATTTCACAGAAGCACACAACGGGTGCTGCTGGGAAGACTAAATACTAGAGAGCATTTGAACACACGTCTAAAATGCAATTAAAACAAATCAGCTTTTTTCTTTCAAGTTTTAATTTGAGCATAAAATAGAAATTTTACTTGGGGTTTGTATATCAGCATTTTACATCACAGCATAGGGACACAGTTAATAGTAAATTATGCTGAAAGTTATCTGCTTTCAGTGCTGTTTCATGTGATAATCCACATTAGTCAAGTCTTAAGGCAATTCTGCTTTAATGAGCTTCATGTGAAAAAAGGGGTAAAAGTCATGAGAGGGCTTTTAAGCAATTTAGTACCAGGAGACAATATAGTAAGTAGTGTGAACACCACCCAGGTTTATTCTTTTTTAGTTGCAATTTAAGCAACAAATGGAGATTAAGTTAATGTGGCTTACCCATAGGGTTTACCCAACAGATTGATTGCTAAATGTTTTATGGCGACTACTCTTCATGGGAATTGTCTTCGGGATTCTCTTTGCTAAAGCCATCAAACCCTGGGAATCAATATGTGCAGTGATCAAATGTCCTAAAATGGTTGTGTGGACTATTGATTGATCTAATGAACAGTGTTGAAGCGTAAGTAGTTACATTTAACAGCATTACATAATTTTATTACAAAATAAAGGTAATTGTAATCCGTTACAGTAACTGGGAAACTATTAAATTACAGGTTACGTCAATATCTTCTGTAAAAAGCAAGGCTATATGTTGAATAACATTCATTTTGTTGCATTGCATGTTTTTGATGGGCACAATGTCTTCTTTTGCCATTTCCAGCCACAGCCGTTTAGTAAAGTTTGATGCTATTCTGATGCTTTCGATATTGGTTTGAATTTGCAGCCCCACCCATCTGACAGTTAAATTGCCTCTCAAGCTGTCTGGGAGTTGCCGATGCTATGGCTACGGATAAAAAACGCGCTCCAGTGCTGGAAATATAAAAAAAACATCAACTTCGTACAAAAATGTGATTTAATTTAAATCATCTGATTCAATATATCATTATCATTATAGCAGCTACTCGTTTTATGCTGCAACATATTAGCTGTTAATGTTTTGTTTGAGTGAGAGTGGCTTTATCTCTCTGGATGTAGGATGGGAAAAGAAGCTTTACCTTGACTTACAGGTTCTTGGAAAACTTTTCACAATGAATCTCAAGTTCAAAGGTCAGGTTTAATTGATCGTAACAGAGCAGATGGCCCCGACCTATTTCACAACGCAAGTCTTATTTCCAGCAAGCCCGTTCAGATTACACACACACACATGGTGGCTAATACTGGGCGAAAAGAAAAGCACGTGGCTGATTTCTTTTGGTAAACAGAGCAACTGAAAGCCTCTTTGTCGTCACACTCAACTTACTCGATTATGTCTTCATAAAGGGTGGGAGATAAAAACAAGCAATTAGCAGATGGAGGAGGCTGAGACATTATGAGTTCCTGAATGAGGTCTATTGATGTGCAAAAATGTCATGCTTAGATTACTGTGGCAACCACAAGAGAGAAAAATGGGACAGGAGAGAGAGGGGAGCACGACAAATTAGAAGTGACAATAAGACAGAGGAAGAATAGCAGCCTGGCCCCATTACTCACAAGATAGTGTAAACTGGGAGGAAGTGACAGTTTGTTTGGGAATGTCTCAAAATGTAACAGACAGTAAACAATGAGGTAGGATTATATTTAAAGACATCTTGATCTGTTTAAAAAAAGTGTCTGTTATGCTAGATGTTAAACATGCATTGTACAAACACAAATATTTGAATTTTCATGTCTCTTGCGTGTCTCCATTTAAATCATAATCTAAACCTTTAAAAACAGACCCACAAATCTTACGGCTAAATAATTTTCCAGCTGGGCACTGCAGTTTTTGGAAAACAGTAGCCAAACAGTAGTAGTGCATTTGTTGTGGACTATTTTCAGCTGCGGATTAAACATTTGGTACTCTAGTGAGTATGCACAGCAGCACAATGGTATATCAGTCCCTCCAGAAAAACGCGATTATGCGATCGCATAATTCAATGCATAATCAGCCAAAGTCCGCATATTCATGCGGGGGCCGCATTTTTTCAAATATGCCGCACTTTCGCCGCATAAATTGCCGATTTCCCCGCAAAATATGCGGTGCTTGCATGATTTCATAATCCCCGCATTTTCGTTGCAAAAAAGTCACATATCTTAGCAGAAAGTTGAAAAAAAAGGTTGCGTTTACTTCACACAAGAGCAGTCATTTTCCCCTGTTGCCATGGGAACGTTATGAAGTGACGTAATTACGCGACGTGAACATCATCGAAAAGCAGGTGTTGGAGGTTGAATTTGACATGTACTTTGAGTCTCTTAAGTTGGTATCCAATAAGAAACCTATCTTAATGATGTCTACTCAAATTTCTTTGTTTAAGTGCTCCTGCTGTCTATATTATTAACGATTTTTAAAAGTCTGTCTCTTTTGTATCTTTTATTTCCCACTGTTTAGACTATTACTTTTATTTTTACTTTAATATTATGTTATTTGTACACATTTTTGTATCTTATTTGTTTACTTATTGCAATGACTGAATATCTGTAAACTATTTTTGGAAATTAAGTTTAAAAAAAGCAGGGTGTTGGGGGAATCACTTTTTCATCAAACCGCAGTTTTTGCAAGTTCCCGCATTTTTTGCAGGTTCCCGCAATTTCATCGCATAAAATTGCATAAATATCCCGCATATTCCATCGCATATTTTAAGAAAACGTGCCGCATAATCAAGGATTTTTGCACTCAACAATCACAAAAAAACTCTTTTCTGGAAGGACTGGTATATGTGGGATTATTAAAAATGAAGTACAGCGGTCATGATTATGGTAATAAAAAACAAGTCACCCAGTACAATGGTGGGGCTCATTTATGTGTTTTTGATAGGACAATAATGGAGGTCTAAGGCACTGGGGAATACGCAGTCTTCATGCAAAAGGGATTTGCTGACATTAAGTATAATGTAATAATAAAAATAAAATACAGAATAACAACAGTTTTATAGCCTAGAAATCTAGACGCAGCCAGGGTCAGTCTAGCAACTCTCCGTTGGCTTGCGAGCTGGAAAAACCAAATTCTGGTCAGGCCAATCACATTGTGTATAGAGTCGGTGGGCGGGCTTAACAGGATGGCAGAGTTGCGATGGTTCCGCGTCAATTCCCTGCTACTTGAAAACAAAGAAGATGGCTGCTACTGCTGCTGGCGAACAGCGGCCTTTCGAATTGGCTTTGGCTGCGACTCTGGAAGACTTGGAGTTAAACACTGAAGTCATTCTTAAAAAAGGAAGATGTGTTCGGAGTTTTGCCGACCAGATACGGCAAAAGTTGAATCTATCAACTAGCGTTGCTCTGGTTGGCTATGAGTGCAGAGGGAATTTGAAAGACAACCGTTTATCCCGCCCCTTGGATTGAGCCCTGCCAATGGTGAGTTCCCAGACCCAACATCTTGATGTGGGTCTGGCTTGTCAGGCTAACAGTTTTATCCTTTGAATCAAAAATCTAAATGTATTTACTAAAACATGAATTAAATGCTTATTTTGTAGTCTTACAATTACTCTGGTTTGAATGTCCTCAACAACAAAAAAAGAAGCAAAATAAAGCCTTACCACCAACTCGGAGAACATGCCATCCAGCTCATCATATCCTGGCATCGGCAGAGCCGGCTCCATGGCCTGCAGGGCAAAATCCTCTCTGAGCCTGTAGGTGATCTCTGGGTGATCGCTGCTGTTAAAACAGCAGAAGATGAAGGAGAGGCCACCACGGCCGCCGCCGCCACGTTTCCGAGGAGCCATGGCTGTCCGATACGTCCGGCTGGTCAGGCAGGGAGGGTGGGAGGCTCCTTCAGGGCCTCTTTACAGCCTCCTCCACCTCAGAGTCCGGCCTGTCAGAGAGTACTGTGGACGGGGAGAAGGAGAACTTAAGTTTGTGCCTTTTAAACTGGTTTTCTCAGAGTCAGATGAACAATAGAAGATAATACGGTCCACAAGAACTAAGAAATGCACATTTTAATATATACAAAGATTAATACTTTCTGCTCCCTTGGATGAAATACGAAGCCCCACAACAACACTCTAAGGACAAACTGGCTTGGACACGTTGGCATTAGTTGAACTGTTTCTTATTAGCAGCTGGACGACACAAAATCTACGAAGGCTATGAGTTTTCCACAGTAACTACATTACCCTCTGTCCCTGGTAATGGTTAAATATGCACCGTATCAATGAGGGCAAACACTGAAAGATTTCATTATATCGTTTAAACAATAGGGTCCCGTGAGAGTGTGATGTTTGAAATGGAGACCATAATTTGCCAGGATTAGTGTATTCAGCTCTTTTCATCTCCCCTTCCTTCCTATTCAGCATCGGCTTTCCTCTAAAGACCTAAAGAGGAATGATTAGAGGGGGAGTGTTTACAATGACCATGGTGAGAGGTGTGTGAGGCCTTTTGTGGTTTAAAAGACTTGGTCATCGTGGGTAAAGAGCAAAAACAGGCTTTCTTGTCGACCCTGAGATGAGTCATAAGGTGTTATGTCGTACTGCATGTTGTTCAAATGACAGGTGAGACTTATAACATGTGGAGTCCACGTCAAAATCAAACATACATACACTGCCTCAATCATCCTGATAACCATCAACAACAGACTTTCCCTTCCTGGCTCTCCGACTTTGTAGGCATGATTACACACTTGGTTTGGTCTCCGGCAGCTGCATTTTCACCAGTAACGTAGGAAACGTGTGCAATCCGGTTGGACTACTGCCCCATCTGCCCTGCCTCTATATTACAGATAAAAATAGGCTACATAGAGATCAGCTGCCATACATGAACAGCATTGGTGAGGAGGGTTGAGCACATTACAGAAAGTTCTGTGCCAGATGAAGATTTAATGTGCCCAAAAACATCTTAAGGGAATTGTGGTTTGGTGCTAATTAGCAGAGGTGTCAAAAGTATTCACATTCATTACTCAAGTAGAAGCATAGATACTAGGGTTTGAAAAGACTTCTGTAGAAGTTGAAGTATCAACTCAAGCTTTTTACTCAAGTAAAAGTGTAAAAGTACTGGTTTCAAAACTACTTAAAGTATAAAAGTAAAAGTAATGCAAGGGGAAAAAATGCCATTAAGGACAAAAGCTTAGGCTGCCCCACAGGGGCCTATAGTGCACTACCCCACCTCCACAAAAAAGAGCACCTTGTTCAATTGTACTTGTCTGTTCAAAAATATAAAACAATAAAAAGTTGATCTAAAAAAGGAGCACAAGGCGACATTAAAGAAGGGCTTGTGTATTGCTAAGACCACAGGGTCAAAATTAAATGATTTATTAAAAATGTAATAACAATAACTTATAACATTAACTTATTTCAGGCTGAGTCTGTTTTTCAGACAACGGCAACTACAGTCTGGTGTTAGAATCCTCTACAGTGAAATACAGACACACTTTTACACCATTTAGCTGTCAGCATTTTAACCGTGTTTACTCCAGCTGCTATCTAACGGTAGGCTAACGTTACCTGCTGCCAAGTGTAGTGTTAACTAGCGTCCCGTGCGCAGATGTTTCAGTTCCCTCTAACGTCTGTTTTCAGAGCATCAGAGAGAAGCGCAGTCATTTAAGTGGCACCTAATAAGGCACCGAAAACCTGGTCTGTGCAGGTGCGATGGATCGCGTACAAACCAATCGGGTGTCGGAATGGTATATGTTTATACTTCTCATCCAACCACAATCAAATTCACTCTATCGGGATGGTGCGATTTATCTGCATAGGGTTTTTTTGTGTGTGTTTTTGAATGATGACAAGCCGGAATGAAAACAAGCCAAACTAAAATTGGAGTAACGAGGCCATTTTTAAAATGTGAGTAGAAAGTACAGATAATTGGGTGAAAATGTAAGGAGTAGAAGTAAAAAGTCTGCTGTAAAATAATTACTCCAGTAAAGTATAGATACCCAAAATTTCTACTTAATTAAGGTAACGAAGTATTTGTACTTTGTTACTTGACACCTCTGCTAATTAGCAAATGTTTTCATGCTAACACATCTTGAACTAAGTGTGAGCATTGGAAAAATGATACCTACTAAACATCTGCATGTCAGCATTGTCACCAAGAGCATGTTGCCATGCTAGCTTTAGGGTTTAGCTCACATTACCTCTGTGCTAAAGTACAGCCTCACAGTGCTAGGCTGTTAGTCTTGTTTAATGTTACAGCTCTTAGGTCTTCTCTTCGGGAGGGTATTCTGACCTGGGATCAGATCAACTGTACGTGGAGCCTTTGGTTCTCTGGTTACAGCTATTAAGAGTTTACTCTCTTGCTAAAGCTAAAAACTGAATCTTGAGACAAGACAGACCTTGAGTATCACTACTGAAAATATAAACAAGTTTGATTTGTAACAAACCACTAATTCACACAAACACAGAGTAAGAGTGGAAACAGCTGCAGTGTGTGCTCTCAGACCTGCTGGCTCAACTCCAAGCAGGAATAATGGAATAAAGTGCACAAGACCTCTCCGCTGTCTGGCATATAAAGACGCGTATTGACCAGATATCCATGAGGACACCGCCGTCAGCATGTCACAAAAACAGCTCCACAGTCTCCCTCCCTGCTGTGCCAAGCGGTGTGATGCCAAGTATCATAACCACAGAGGCTGTGCTGACCTTCAGGAATTTCTGGACGTCTTTTCTTGGTGACCGGCAGTCCGCTGAACATAACCAACTTTACTTGACCTTTCCCTGTATTTTCCTATAAGTCAGAGGTTTTGCCCAGACAGAATGCATCATTTGCAGTGTGATGCAGTCCAAATTTAACCTGGTCGGGTCATGTACTTCACTGTAAACGAAGATAGCAATCACTATGCCCAGTGGGCTGAGGCGACACAGGACAGCTAAAGTTATCTCTTCCAAAAGGGAAAGTGAGGACATTTCCTGTGGCAACTTTGTGTAAGTAGAGTCAATAAGAAGTCCACATTGTGGTCAACATAAATAAAGCCTGATGCCATCACTGTCCCATTTTAGTCACTTTTTTGGTTCATCTGCTATCCAGCAGCTGTACTTTTCAAATTTGGAACAGCAGCTTAAGCTGTCGGAGACTTTTTACAACCACCAGAAAATCTGTCGTATTATGGTTTATATTTCACCCTTAAATGGGTTTTAATTTTTATTTATTTTTTATGTCTCAATAATACGCTGATGCCAACAAAAACAAAACAAGCAAAACACAACAATAAGATACCATGTAACAATTTCAATGTGCTGATATTGATTTGTTGCAATGACCACTTCATCAGACACACAGGACATTAGTCCAAATTACCACTTGTGTCTCTTGGTCGCCAACAAACTAGTAATAATTGGGCAAACTGTCAAACAAAACTAACAACAGCCAACTGTATTTCATAACTAGAAAATCCACTCTTTCTCAAATATATATATACCTGTATATACAAAGCTTATAGTGTACTACACAGACAAGGTGACGGAGGCCATCACACGTGGGATAAAGTACACAGTGGCTCACCCTTACTAACACACTGAATAGTGTATTTATTTTGACACATCCTTGACTTTTTCAAATAGACTACCAGAGGCCTCAGCAGCAGCTGCTTGGCTTCACGGTCACCATCTATTCTAGCATGAAGGGAAGAAGCAACTCAAAGCCCTCTTTGACCATATTAGTCCACAAAACTGCCATTCTTTTCCATTAGCTAAAGCGAGCTGTAAACTTTGTATAAACTTGTGCGCCAGAGTGGGACAGCGCTGGTCCCCATCCAGCTGCAGGAACCTGCGGATGTGCCACGGCTCGGCCATGTGGGGAGGGTACAAAACGGCAGCACACAAAGAGGGGCAGTGTTTAAGGTTTAAACATGCAGACTGTGACACTGGTAAGAGTTTGTGCTGTAATTGTTAACCTGTGAGACCTGAGTGCTCTGACATTAGCCCCCTGATGTTGTCTGTCAGACGGTCAAGGTTCCCAACATAACAGAGGCCTGTTAGAACAAGAGGACATTCCTGTCATAGCCAGGTGAGCTTTGTGACCCTGAACAACACCCATACAACAACACCTTCAACTGTCACCTGCTCTAAGGAAGAAAAAACTTTTCTTCAAATCCCAAAACAAGCATGGAACTCACCCAGTCAAACTGACCCTTAGCTGTCCAAGCAGTAAAAGTTAGCAGAATTTATTTCCAGGAATTATCCTTGTAGTAGGCATGTTTGAAATGTTAACAGTCTGCAAGAGGATGGTAATGCCATGTAACAGCTGCACTTTCCATATAATCAAGAAGAATGCTGTTTATACTGACATAAAATCGACTCTTGGACTGTACTTGACAAAAATGACTTTTGTAGGCTGCTGCTTACAGCATGAGGTAGATTCCTTTGTACTCCTTCATTCATACACATCCAATAATTAAACCTGCCCACCCAAATCCACACAAACACTTTCTTTCTTTATCTGTAGGACATTTCTATCCTTGGATAGCCTTGTTGTTTTCGTGACCATGTGGTTTGGCGGCTGACCTGGCGTGAGTCCAGACTGTAAAAAGAATCCCAGTGTTTGTAAAGTGAGTGTGAGCCCGTGCATTGTGCCCGCAAAAGACCTCTCCGCTAAACCTGCAGAAGTGTCAGGTCCGCCGGAGAAAAGGCAGAAGCAGAGAAGAGCATCTTAAGCTAAACACAGAGAAACGCTCACGTTACTAAACATGTGCGAAGAGGAATGAAGAACATTCTAAGATGATCTGACACTATTCATGCAGCTGTCTTCATTTTTCTTCTTTTCTCCGTTCCGTCCATTTTATTCATATTTCAGCCTCCTCCACTGTTCAAGCTTACTTCAAGATTTATATTATTTGCTCAACGGCATCAGTGATTGACCGTCACAGTGGCCCTCCTGTGTTAAATTTGTGGTGTTGGAATCCAAAGACTGAGAAACAAATAATCATCACTTAATCAGTACAGTACAGGTAAAATAAAAACTAAGTACTGATTACTGCCAAACATGAAGGAAATTTGCAAAAGTGTGCAATCAAACTACTCATTAAAACAAGAAATCTGTTTCTTAACCAAACCAAATCCGAATAAAAACATGGAATCTAATATTAATTATGTTGTCATAAAACAACTGCGGTCATAAATAGGTGGCTTTGTGTATAATCCAAAAATGCCGACAGGTTAACTTAAAGCTGATGCTAATAAGCCAAAATGTGTCTCACTTGGAGCAGGAATCCAACCTTGGAGAGAGAACACAGTGGACAGTTGTGTATTGAAAGCAGATGTGTGAAATACCTTCTTCGGCACCAGCTGGCATCTATCAGCAGTTTCTGGCAATGAGATGTACTTTTAATTTTTGATGCTACAGCTGCTATGGCTGCCTGAATCCTCAGCAGCACCAATGTTGGTTGGGACAGGACACGCCAGAACACATCTACTATGTTTCTAATTGAGCAAAGTAGCTCTACAGCTAAAGGTAACGAAGGAAACCTTGAATGAGAATGTGAGTATTAGAGCTGTAATCGAAATCAATACTAGGCAGCAGGGTTGCTTCACCTTGAGGTGATATGAAAAGAGATCCAGTACATCTCTCTTTGGCTCAAGCGCTAATTAGAAGAAGAAAAAAAAAATGGACCTTTTTAAAAAGTCCTTGAGTGAGACTAAGACTCCCTCCCTGCTCCAGGGACATTGTTCTGACCCTGACCTCTGACCTTTCTGTGCAGCCAGGGAATGAAAAATACTTTTGTGACAGATAATGGAATCATCCTTACAATATGCCATTTATCTAACGCAAGACAGCACACATTCATTTATGCTTTTTATCATTCGTTCGACATAACCGCTACACAAAACCCCCCAAAATGCCATGTGTTGCTCCAGGATTAGCTGTAATGACAAAAAAATTGTATTTATATAATATAAATATAATATTAAACATTAATTTAATATAAATTAATATGTAAATGCTGTTAACTGACTGCTTGTGTTCTAGATAGATAGACAGATACTTTATTCATCCCAAGGGAAATTTTGTGCAAATTTTGTGCAATTATCTGCAGAGTATAGCTGCAGTTGTGTTATAGGCGGACCACAAAGGCATTTGGTGCACAGAGGTTTAATCTTCTTTTCTGATTTAGGATTTGGGATGGATCAGACTTGCAATTTGATAATCATCTCACCGCAGGATTTTCAATGCAAAACAGCTCGACATGGTAGGGAGTGCCATCTCAATACTATTCTACTACAGGGCAATACAGTGTTTCTCACACTGGCAAAATAAAAGTGTACTTTTATTAAAAAGAGCCACTGGAGAGACAGTTCATGGTTTGAGGATTGCAGTGAGCTTCACTCAAGGAGGTTTATGGACTTTTGGAAACCCCCATGACTGTTGTGCACTACATTTGGTCATTTATTTTGGATCAATTTGGACAGCTGCAGACAAAAGGCTCAGGAGTCACACAGTGAAGGCTGGTGGTAGTCCATTCAGCCTGGAGCTGCCCTGCTGAAAATCAATCAGCAACACAGTGTTTGAACACAGAGCGATTGCTTAACCTGTGAAACTGAAAACGGTGTTGACTCATCCACAGAATGCTCAATAGTAACAACAGTCTTACAAGTAAAAAAACAATCTCCATCTCTCAGTGCAGCTGCAGAACATGAACTGCTAAGCTTTTTCCCCAATAAAGAAAAACTCAAATCTCCCTCTTGTTTTTGCTTAAAGCCAACATTAGTTACTGCTAACTAATAGTAAACTGAATAATGTTATTTCTGAAAACCAGCAGCTATTTGGCAATTATTTTTTAGGTTGAACACGATGCACGATGTTTAACATTTTCTCTGGTTTAGCTATGGTACAAATGGCACAGTGGAGCCCAACTGTCTTGCACAGCTGGATAGCATACATAACCCTCACCCTAGACAATTACTTAATGGTGCCCCAAGTGCACAATGAGTAAACACACGCAGACTTGGACACACATCAGAAAATAAATGGGCCATGATAGAAATGCTGAATGGCAGGTTAAGAGGAGATTAAAATCAATCAGTGAGACAACAGAGAACTGCCAAAACTGTCCTAAGTGTGAAAGCAGCAGTTTTACAGCAGCAGAGCTGTTCAGCTCCGATGCCTGTGTGCTCATGTGCATTTATGTTACAGGGTTGTTTGTCTAGATATGACAACGGCATTGCCTCTGGAGCATTAATGTCACATGGCTGAGGGAGTAGAGATGAAGTGGCTCTCAGATTACAGGATTAACAAACAGAGAGAGCACAGGGAAGGGAGAACAGCACAGATACTGCTGATACATTTTTTAGACTAAATGTCTCTTGTCTATGGCTCCGGGTTCAAAAGGTTCACATCTTGTTGGACTTTGAAGTACCGACAGTAGATTGTGACAAAATTGCAGTGAGCTGTGACGGTTGTGCAAAACATTTATATGCTGGAATGTAATGCGAGTTTTTTGGTGAGACAGTTTTTCCAGTTTTTATGATGACATAGGCTACAGTACATCACAGCGCATTGATATATGTCTTGATTTGGAACAGGGCACTACCGCAGTGTTTCTACTGCATGTTTGCTAAAACAATATTATTATTGGCTGTGGAATTAAACAATAAGCTAAAAACCTGAAATGAGAACTACCTCAACTTCATCAAATCTGAAGTTACTTAATAGTATTTTCTAGTAAAGAACCAACTAAGAGCTGATTAATCATTTAAGTAATTTATTAAGAAAAAAGTCAAACTCTCTGGTTCCAGCTTCTCAAAGACTTGCTGATTTTGTCTGTTTTGTATCATTTTAAATTTAATACCTTTGGGTTTCATATGTGTTGGTGCCACAAAACAAACTAAACTCTCTCTGTGTACTGTTGTAGGTCAGTATCTCTACTGTTATATTCAACATAACATTTAAAGGTCCCATGACCATACCTGTCAAGTATCCCGTTTTGGCCGGGAAAGTCCCGTATTTTACCCTTCTTTCCCGCTGTCCTCCCGTATTAGTATTTTCCCGTAAATCTCCCGTATTTTTACCTGCCTTATTATAAAATAATAATACCCCGGGCCCGAGCGGAGTTAAAAAAAACAAAAAACATTCCCAATCTGAGCTCTGTCACTAGCCTCGCAGTAACTGCCAGCCAAATACAGGTACTGTAGGTGGCAGTTGTCGCAAGGTTAGTGTGTGAGGTCAGATGAGAACAACGCGAGTGACAACGCAGGGAAAAAAAGAAAAAAAAAACAGAGACGGATGATGGACACTACGACAGAGACGGGGCGCTGCCAAAACTTATGAAGGCTTTACTATGCATTCCCCATAGCAATGCCAGTTCAGAAAGGGTGTTTGGCATGGTACGAAAGATTGTTACAGAGAATAGGATGACGTTAGACAACAGAACTGTTTGCGCTCTACTCTCATGTAAAATGAACCACTCTGGCCTAGCCCACAAATACACTCCTTCCAAAACAGTCTTAAAGAATGCAAAGTCTGCAACAAATTTGTACAATAACTCACTAAAGAAAAGTTATGTGAAATGAAAAGAAAAACTGTAAAAGAAAAGCAATATGAAATGAAAAGAATGTGTGGAATGAAAATAAAATGTAAATGTAAAGACAAGCAATGTTATAAATTGTAAATGTTTTCAGCATTCTTCATCAAGTGGTGATTTTAGCTTTCTTGTACACCTGTCTTAAAATGTAAGGGATACTGGAGCTTGGTTGGGATGGTGGGACTGCTCGCGGTGGGCACCGGAAAATTTCCCTTATTTTCAAATCCAAAACTTGACAGGTATGCCCATGACATGCTGCTTTTTGGATGCTTTTATATAGACCTTAGTGGTCCCCTAATACTGTATCTTGACCAACTGCCACTTTGCTTGTTTGCAAGCCATGATGTCTCTCTCTCTTTCTCATGGGCGGGCCAAATTCTCTGGGCGGGCAAAGCAGAGAAAGGGGAGGTAAACTTGCTCCTTAGGACGTCATAAGGAGCAGATTCCAGATCGGCCCATCTGAGCTTTCATTTTCTCAAAAGGCAGAGCAGGATACCCAGGGCTCAGTTTACACCTATCGCCATTTCTAGCCACTGGGGAACCATAGGCAGGCTGGGGGAACGCATATTAATGTTAAAAAACCTCATAAAGTGAAATTTTCACGCCATGGGACCTTTAATGGTACACCATAAAGCTAAATACTATTGTGTATTGTTACCAACAAACTAACACTGCAGTACCTGTTAGAAATGAAAGCAGGGAACTCTATTAGACATGCTGCATAGAGGTAATCTAATGGTTTTCCACATCCTTCCTCATTAAACACTTGTGGTTTTCACAAGTTTCAGGCAGTCTGTGATGACGACTCAGATTAGTTCAAGACCAGCCTCTGTATCTCTACCCACGCCTGTTCTCAACAGTGAAGGTTAATCTGGTCAAAAATGATCACCAAACAGAAATGGAAGAGAAAGGCCGTGATCAATGCAAGCTGACTAACTTACTGTGTTCATTCCTCAACAGCATTAATTCATGACCAAAGCAAGGGTTGTGCAAACCCAGTGCTGACGAGCAAATGTTTGTCAGCTAAGTGGTTTTGTTGCCAGGGAGGGATTCAATCACTGGTAAATCTAATGTGTGGTACCCTCTAGCTTTTTACAAGTCAATTTACTGGCAGACCCACTGTGTGTTTGTTTTAACTTTAACACTTTCATGAGTGGTGTGTTACAGTAGCCCGTTTTGAACAGCATTAGAAACCACACTGTCTTATCTGTAGAGATACTGGATGCTTTAAACAAATCTGTATAGTCTCCCAAATTAATTTGGCATCTTCATTGCCTATGGTGACAGATTAGATGGAAAAATAAGTCATTTTTTGTGAGAGAATGTTGTCTGAAACACAATGAACTGTCCCACGCCTTAAACTGTAATTCAGTGCTACCCCCGCCACCCCCCCTCTTACATGCATGATTAATAGCACAAAACAAAAAATGTACATTTAGGATTGGGGAGTGTGCAGCTGAAATGTAGGGAGGACAGAGACTAAAAAGCAGGTTAAAGGCTGCTGCTCTTTCCGCAGGCAAGGTTGTCAAACTCGTTCTGCAGACAAGACTCTCCAACCCCCCACTCTTAACATGTCAGCATTCTTCCTCGGGTCAACCCTTCAAGTGGAGGTTAGACTCGGGGCAAACAAGGAAACTACTCAAACTTGCGACAATATCCTTGCCAGGGTTTCAGCTTAGTCATCTGGGTTTAGTTTGTTAGCTATGATCCAAAACCCTGAAAAAGAACAGTGTGGTTTAAAAATAGCACATGAGCGGCCCGTATCATGCCGTTTCATTATTGTAAAAATTTGAACAAAAAAGGCAAAGTTTAAAGGTGCTCTAAGGGATGTTGGGTGACGTTACTTCTTGTTGACGTTCAAAGTATTTTCAAACAAAACGAAGACTAGCTCGCTCCTCCCTCCTCCTCATCCGGTTCCCTCCCTTCTGTGCTTCAGCGCACTAACCCCCCCCCGTCCCCCAAATCCTTCTTGTCCGTTATTGGCTGAACACTGGAACACGGTTTGTGTATGTTTGTATGGTCCAGGTTGGACCACTTTGTTTTTGTTGGCATGTGTGGACCCTAAGCTCTCTACAGAGACCGCGTTTTTTTACAGTGTGTTCAGGGGACCGGCAGCTCGCGGATAGTGAGGAGATGTTTGCTGTATGTGACAAAAAATGTTGTAGCCTAAAAAACGTGTGACATCGCTTAGAGTACCTTTAACAAGAAGCATAGTTGTTGACATTTGAAGGAAAAAAAAAAACTTGCCTATTTCACAACAGCAGCATAACTTTTATGATCTGTGTTTGTAATGCAGGTTCAAGTTTGGGTTATAAATTCCAAAATTCTTTTTCTTAGCTATAATCATTTGCATTGCCATTCTGATTTCTATCCACTATGTTTGGAATGTTCCGCATGTGCAGCTCCAACAACAAGTGTACTGCAATGTCTTCTAATTAAAATGGAAGGAGTCTCTGTCTGTCTGTCTGTCTGTCTGTCTGTCTGTCTGTCTGTCTGTCTGTCTGTCTGTCTGTCTGTCTGTCTGTCTGTCTGTCTTTGGATTTTCTCGGCCACCGTTCATCTGATCGACTTCACACTTGGTGGGTGTTTTGCTGAGGACCCAAGGAAGTGTAGTGTTGAATGTGAGCTCTTGAGATCTACAGGACATATTTATTAGTAGTGTGTTATGTACACACTGTGTAGTGTATTGAGAGTGGACCGCTCCCTGTAGGGTCTCCTGGGTGAGCATCCGTCCATCCATTTTTTGGGGCGCAGACACGAGCGATGTCAAGCTTAGCAGTCTTCCTTTACCACCGCTAGTTCTTGGATCTGGGTTTGGTGTGTCTGGACCTTTACATCCATCACTTTATAACCATACACACACACATACACAAGTACTTCTCTAGTAAGTGGAAAAATTTGAAAAATGTAATTATAATTTCATTTAAAACAATGTATCCACATTTTGAGTCAGCAGTAACACATGAACGCCATATGTTGCAATAGAGAGTGCGTGAAAACTAGTTAGCAAGCAAGCAGAGAAGCTGAAAGAACTCAAAGTAATGGATAAACGGTTGAAATACAGTAGTTGGTTAAAACTAGTGGATAAATATGCGACTGTTCAAAGATCAGCATCACTTTAAATTAGCAGTAAATGACAGAAACATGGAAAATAAGAGAAACTGCTGAATATCAAAAAAGCAGAGGAAAGAATAAAGCTTTGGTGATTAAGCAACTGAAAACATCATAGAGCACCAACAGCGGTCACCATGGTCTCCGTCCATGTGGCAGAAGGAACAGTAAACATTATCATGTGCACCACAGCTTGGCACAGTCCAATATAAGTCACAAATCTATTTCTGAGTAGTAAAACCGATAACCTCTCAGATCATCAATAATGGGGCGTGGAGAGCGTTATAACCTCTTCTAGGATACCCTGAGCTGCAGCCTGTCCTTTAAAAAGCCCTACCTCTTCCTCAGTTGCTATGGTAACCGGAGTGGCGGGTGAACGTTGCAAGCTGGGTGGGTGGGTGATTTAATGTAAGCCCTTTCCATCGCACATTACCCTCCTTTTTAATCTGCTCAGGATGTTTATAGGGGAGAAAATAGGATTGTCTCTCTAATTCAGTGGACAAAAACAAATAACAAAGCCATTAAGGATTACAGGGCAAAATCTAGCTTGCAGTCACTCAGAGGCACTGAAATCCTGCAGAGCTACATAGACGAGTGGCCAATCCTTTGTAATACATCAGTCTGTATAGTATTTACATGCGATGTAGAGTGTTCATAGCCTCTCGAGAGAAGCTGAGGAAGCGGAACCTGAGAAGGATGAGCAGCGACAGGAAATGAGCGTGGTGAATGAGAAGACCACTCTCTGCTCAAGGTGACTTTCCTTTTCATTGACCTGATTATCTGCACTCCGCCCCCCATGGAAAAAAGTATGCCATCCTCTCTCTCTCTCTCTCTCTCACAAACTCGACACTGATAACAGGCTCCATTCGCCAAACCACAGAGGGAAGCTGGTGGGAGGTAGCAGCCTGTAGCCTCTGTGCATGAACACATATTTCTACCACCACCTCACCCTATCTCCAGACCAGCCTTGTCATTAGGGGGGCATTCCCCACATACACAGGACAACTCTCTCACCACGAAATCAGCCCCGGGGCCCGGTCCGAGCACCCTGTCATCCTCCCCTCCCCCCGGTTACTAAGGCAACACCATTTTTCCGCACCAACACCTCTTAATAAGACGTGACACAATCACCTACGTCTTGGGGAGAGGAATCCAGCCTGTATCATGGGGAGCGATAAAGCAAACCAGCAGCCCTGACTCCCCTCATCCACAGACACTGATAGCCTCAGACTATCTATCGGTCACATACAGTCCACACACACACACACAGATAAACACGCAGAGACACTGATGGCCTCGGACTATCTACTGGTCACATGCAGTCCACACACACACATTCCAATTAGCAGCCGGCTTCGGCTCTTGCACTCATTTTCCCTGCACTCATTTGATTACAGGGTGGAATGGGCAGATTCATTGAGCTGGTCTTACCCTGTCCAGTAGTGAGCTCGCCTCTGTTGCATTCCCTTTATATCCTCAACTCACTGCAGCATCCAGCTTTCTGCACTGTCGACAGAAAAGCACAACATGCAGCAGAGCATTTCCTGCGCAAGGTATGTAATCCACGCAGGTTTTCAAAGTCGTCGTTAATAAGCAATGAATCCCAGAGGCTGTCAAAATCAGCAGAGAGGAAAATCCCAGCTAGAGGGAGGCAGTTTTTCTCTGATGGGGGGCAAACAAGGGATAAACTCGCCGTATAGCATGAGCTGCTGTTGGAGATCTTGCAAACAGACAGCTGGCCGGCAAGAACTTCTCCGCGGCGTATCTACTCCCTCCCTAACCTTCTTCACTCTGCCTTTCTCTGCAGAAGGCTGTGGGGGCAGAGGGGACAGGCACAGATGTTACTGGCTCCAGGCCACACCCCTTTTCAACACTCCCAGTCCTAATAGGATGCAGCCGAGCTGTGGCCACCGCCCAGCTCCCCCCCCTCCCCCCTACACCAGCTTTGGACAACTTGTTTAGGGTTTGTTTGGAAAGGGCTTGTTTGGAGAGCTGCAGGAGGGAAATAAAGCTAAGGTGCAAAGCGTGTGTGGTGTAAATGTGGGTGTGGGAGGGAGGGAGATGCAAGCCAGTGAAAGTATGACGAGGCTACTGAAGAAATGTCAAAAACATAAATTAAGAAAGAAAAGAGGAGTTTAGCTACTTCCCATCCTTTACAAGAAACACCTCCTGTGTATAATAAAAACACATCTAGCCCAAGCAACTTGAAGCACTGCACATACCGTATTCCATCCAAACAGTCTGGCAATGATGACACGAATATCCAGAGGATTTTAATCTAAACAATTCCAGACACTCCCACATGATTTACAGCACAAGCATAATTCCTGCACCTCAGCTAATTACTGACTCACAACATCCAGCATCCATAAACATCCCTACATTGCAACATAGTGACATTATTTTGGAAATGAAAATGTTTAAAAAGGAAGTTTCTGTGGAGGATGCTCATCAAAAATGTACAGAGTGAGGGTAAATTGGCCTTTTGCGGCAAGATTCTTTTTTTTTTTTTTTTTTTTTTTTTTACAAGAACCAGCAATAATAAGATCTATTTTAGTCTGGTCCTTAATTACATGAGAGTTTTCAAAGTAAATTAAGTGAAGTCACCAAAAATGATTTTCCCGACAGAAAAACCCCATTAATACTGCAACTGCTAAAACTCTGTGGTTCATTTTGACATCAACAGACTTTCTATTCTTTCTTTTCTTTTTTTGTGAAACCCAAAAATGGCAAATGTCGGCGGTAGTGGGTCATATGAACAGTCTACTTTAACGTTCCTTTTGTGAGCAAGTTGATGGCAGGACAAAATTAAACTTGGCTGCTGACGGGTTTGTGTGCTCTCTGCAAGCCGGTGTCTACACTCAACCAAAGATTGTTTATGAGGTATAAAGAAGCATTACTCTGTAACACCACAAGTGGACTAAGTGTTTTTATTGTCCCCACAGCTCTAACAGTGTGATACAACGTCTCTCAAGCTGATCATGTCACATCAGTTTCAGGAGTCGCACTCTTCCAGTTAAACTTTCAATTGCATCATATCAATAATTTAAGCTTATCAACTTTATAGTTTTGAATTAGTATTTGGATCCAGTCACTTGTGAAAAATTAGGTGAAAGTTAGAAGGCTACAGCTGTTATTTCTCATTATTTTTAGGTAAATGTTGACGTTGGTACCAGCAAATACACAGTATTAAAAAGGAACACGCCGACTTATTGGGACTTTAGCTTATTCACCGTACCCCTCAGAGTTAGATAAGTCCGTACATACCCTTCTCTCCTTATCTCCGCACAGATGAGAACAGATCCTGGAGGTAACTGGCTCCATTTAGCCTACTGTTCCCAATAAGTGACAAAATAACGCCAACATTTTGTTGTGATTTGTATAGTCACAGCTTGTACAAATAACAAGGTCACATGAGACACAGCCATCTTCTATCTGGGGGATACGGTGAATAAGCTAAAGTCCCAATAAGTCGGCGTGTTCCTTTAAAGGCCTCGGATCAGGATCGGAACATCCCTACCTCGAGAGGTTTCTACTGTTACAGTATTGTAACTACATGAGAGGGGTGTTCATTCAACTCTAAAGATCATTCTTGAGGCTATAACATCCAAACCACCTACTACTTTGTCCTTGTTAATACAGGAGGTGAGAACATCAGACATGTTCTCATAAGAAAACAGTAGTCATCTACCTGATTCAGGCCCCACAGGTTTCTGTGCAGGTGTTGACAGAGTAAGTGTTACCTATCCGGCATTAACTTCCTGTTCTTTAGAAGTGAGTCAAGCGTTAGTGATGGATATCGCGTTAACAAGACGTCATAGTGCTTTTGTTGAATATTTTGTTATGTAACACAGCTTTGTTCAATCAGCATAATCACAAAATGTGGCAGAAACACAGCAGAATATCAAATGCTGTGTAACTGAGACTGTCACTGAGACTATGGATTTACACTACTGGCCAAGAACATTCTGGACTCGGACGACTCTCTGCCAAAAGGAAGTCACACATCAAACCTTAAAGCAAAATTCAGACTTTTTCCTTAACAGCTGTGAGTGAGCACTCCTCAGCATTAGAAATGCTGCTTCGTCTTCATCTGTTAAACATAAAACACAGCACAAACCAACCACTTTCCATTAAGGATTATGGACAATTATGGTCACTTTACATGATTTTGGGGTTACTGAAACTTCAAACTTTTCAAACAGCTGCCTCTCGCTGTCAACGTGTAAAGTTGCCTGCAGCTTTAAGATTTCTGGACCATTTCCAAGTCATATGTCATGCTAGCTGATATAATGCAATCTTTTAAAGCATTGCAACGTTCTGCTTTGATTTTAATTGCCATATCTGAGACTGCACTGTAGTTTGACCCAAAAAAACTGTGCTTGTTAGAAACGGTTTATCTTTACAGGACTGGTGTTGCAGACATCAGTGGCGAGCCGCGCCAGTGCAGTCATGAGTGGATAACAGTGGAAGCTGTACAGTCCTGGGTAGCTGCCTCTATAAAGAATGGCATGCAGCTGGAATAACAGACAGGTCCTGTTCTCATGGAGGGCTTCTGTTCTGGTGGGACAGACCATCCGCGTCAATACAAGCCAGGACTGATGTTTTGGTGCCCTCAAGGGCACCAGGTACATACAACAGGAAATGTATGGTACACTGTGGATGATGACGGTTTCATAGACAATGGCATTGTCGTGCCTATCTGTGTTGTGTTGGAGGATTTAAAGTAAGATGTTTTGTGCCTCTTTGGTTGAATCACTCAGTGTTATCTGTGCCAAGTCTCCGGGAACTGACAACGATCAAAGTCTCTCCTCCAAGTTAAGAAGAGAGAGTTTACTGTGTCTCATATTTGCCCACTGTAATGTGTAACCTCCTTGTTTGCGCCAATTTAAGATGCATGTGTAAGGTATGAGGCAGGGGTAGCCTGGGAAAACCCAGCCCACTTCCAATTTTTCCAAATCGAGGCACCAATCACAACCATTGAGGCAGGCTTTACACCAATCACAACCGATGAGGCGGGCTTTACACGATGACAATAGCGCAGCGACAGCAAGCAGCTTTTTGTTTCAGAGGCATTTGATGCATGGTGTTTGTGTGAACCTCCTCTCTTTACTGCACTTTCTATTAATTATTAAGCATGTAAGGGCAGACAAAATTCAATTTTGCCCTTTTTTCTAAATTTTCAAAATGTTCAACAGCCAATAGTCTATTTTTCTGTTGCTTTGGTTTTGACCTAGCAGGCAAGCAATATAAACAAAACTTAACATATATGGGAAAATGCAATAAGGCACAAAAATAAACAGAATCAAAATCCCTTGCCATTAAATCCAATGATTGATGCACCTACTCTCCAAACATTGCTTTTGGGACACCATGTTTGACAGACAAGAAAAAAGTTTAAAGTTGAAAGCGGCTGAAGCTTGGAAATCAATTTGCAATGAAAGGGTTAAAAAGAAAGAAGCATGGAAATCTGATTGGCTGCAGATTGTAGATGACCCTGAAAAGTTCAGCTGTGATTACCTGCCTGTTCTCTGTTTCTCTGGTAATATAGGACATAAAAGGACTTTGTTGAAATGTTACCCATTCTGCTTACAGTGTGAAACATGGGGTGAAGACTTACATTTCTGCTACATGCTAATGATAAGTATATTCTCAGCAGAATCATGACTGACTTCTCAGACTGCTGCCAAGGAATGTGTGAAGTGGGAACGTTATATTATGGCTCGTATCATGTGGTGGAGGGGAACAGGGCTACACCGTACATATGTTTCATTCATGGGTGGGGCTATATCCATAAATTCCACCCATGCAGCCCTTCCCTTGGAGAAGACCCTAACATTTACAAATTAAATGCCAGGATTGAATAAGGTCCTACTAGTGTCTACCCACCCTCTGGAAAGCTTGTCATTAACCCCTGGAATAGAAAGGTCCATTCCAGAAGGAGCTACGCAACTTTCTGCATCCACTAATCTCTAGAACGCAGCCAAGCAACTCCGAAACACGAAAAGAAGGTCCAAGCACAGATACAACCCGTTACAGTTTAGACGCTGAGATAAAAGGAGCCGCATTTCTGAAAGAAAACAGCAAATGAAGAAAGTGTTTTCAAAGAGGATAGATGTGGCAAACTCCAGCTTGTGGTGGAGAAAATAACATTAACCTAAGGGTAGAAATGGGCTTTCTCAATTCATACATCATGGTTGGAGTACCCACATGATGTTTTCTCTGATCTCACATAATCAGAAAGAGTGAGCCTCACTGTTTTCAGTCCAATAAAAGCATATAGCAATAAAAACATCATGAAGCATATGGTTTTTTTCAAAGTTTAACATTTGTATGGCCTCCTTTCACATTTCAGTCCATATCTATTTATAAACCGACATAATAAGTCTGATTACCTTGTCTCCAACAAACAATTCTTAGCTCAAGGTCCACCAACTAGCTTTTCCGAAGTGTTCAACCCATCTCATGGTCTTCCTCAGTGGATGAAGTTGAAAATGGAATATAAGCACTAGAAAAAGCTAGTAAGATATTTTTTCATAGCCTGATTATCCTTTGAAAACTCAGCTTTATCAAACTTATTAACTTTTGTAGTTTCTTTGTTCCATTGTCTAATAAGAACAAGGATATGAACACGGACTGTTGGTCACCCCTCAAACAGCCACTAATCTCACATTTAAAGTAGATATGTACTGAAACAAATTTACTATACATATAGTATAATGTGTTATTGATATGCAAAGAGAAAACTAACTTTCCAAACTGTACATTTCTATCTACTTCTTTGATGCTCAACTTTTAAAGTATCTTTGTTATACAGAGTAAACCCTGGAGAGTTTAGGGATGCAAAGATAAAAGACCTACTCAGAAGAAGTGGAAGGCACTGCTGCAAAAGCATTATGAAGGGAATGGCTGCAGCTGCAGTGAACGTGCTTGTAACGGATTGACAGAATTTGAGGGTTAAAAGGCTGTGGCTTAACTTGTTGATCCCTCCAGATGTAGGCCAAGCTTGCTGCATTGAGAAATCAGTGGTTAATGCTTTCAGCAGAGAGATAAGGAAGAGGAGGGAGCATAAAGCACTCAGTATTACAGTGGAGGTAACATAAAAACAAACAAACAAATCAAATAGAGTAACGTTAATCCAACATAATCCAATCAGTATCCAATCTGCTCCGAGGGTGAAGACAGCTTCAAAACATGGCTATTAGCTAATGTCACACGTGGATGCTCTGAGAATTAGCTCACCAGACTAAATCCAGGTGAAAAGGTCTGAAGTCTCTGCCCTTATCTGTGACCGCCGACACGGATGTGAGACTGGCTTTTGTCCAGCCGGACGCATGACTGACTGACTGACTGACTGACTGACGTAGAGGTAAAGTATGAGCTAAAACCAAGCCGGCATACAGTGCGCGGCCATCTTGCCTGGCCGAGCTACAAGCTGCTTATCTCAGAGTGCGTCTTAATCTCAGCAGAGAAAAATAACCTGAGACCAGACGAGCCAAAACTAAATATTAAAGCTAGGAAAATCCATTGGTGAACAATAAAACCAAGAGCTGGGCGGTGCAATGACAAACTAAACTAAAATGCAAACAGCAGAAAAAGGATGTTTGGGGACGTTAACAAGGACACCTGCTGTTTAACAGGATCGACCTGACAGCCTCTGCCCTGTGGCCTTTTTAGCTATCAACTGCTGGGACACAAACACCACTGTGTTCAGGATAGCAGTGCTGATATCTCTGTAATTCCCCTAAAAACAGACTGACCTATACAACTGTAAAACAACCCCCAAATGACACTTTAAGGGTTGGAGCACTGAAAGGTGGACCAGTTGTGACCTAAAAATCATAAAACTGGTAAAAAAAAGTATAACAAGTTACATTACTGTGAGAAAAGAAAGAAATATGGACGTGAACAATGGTCGCTAATAAAAGCTGTAATACAATCACTCCTGAGGAACATTTAGCTGTTGACGCAGCTGGTTTCGTCTGACTGCATGGCTGTTTTGACGGCTTTTCTACAGTAATGTTATCACACAGATATGTTATACTGTGGGAACTTGCTCATCGTAGCAGCAGCCTAAAACTCTGCCCAAGAAAACAGGAGGAAAGAAGGTGGCTACGGAGGAAACCTTTTCTACCTGTGGATATACTGCATCAGGAAAGAATGACGACAGCAGTTTTAGTTTATAACCAGGCTGGGATGCATGCATTACTTTCATGAATGTTATTTGTAAGAAGTCACAATGTGCTTCACAACAAAAAGGACAAAGAAACAAGGGTGCTATTTTAACATCACAATCAACAATCACAATTTCTACAAATTCAATAAGAATGTGCATGACTAACATTACCGGTTCCAGAGACGCCAACTAAGTTAACAGGAAATTACATTACCATGGTGAAGACACCAACGGCATCTCAGCCTAGGAGACATACAAACAACAAAGAGAAAGAGAGACAAACTAATAATGCATGTAATAGTGCATTTATTTCCATATATTATGCAGAGGATTATCTCAGTTAGGGCTACTCGTGGGTGGAACTCTATCCCAAGTCGCATTGGAAATTTTAAAACGTATACCTCTTTTAAACTTAACTTAAAGAAGTGGCTAACAAGTAGTCAGCACTGTCAACATTAGTTTAGGCACTAAAAGTTCCTGCTATCTTGTCTCTCCTGCTCCGTCTGTGTTTTGTGTGCTCTGCCTGTGTGTCTGTTTCACTATTGATTATAGATAGGCAAATCTTATGTTGCTTGTTAATGTCTCAGCAATGTTGTTTTGGTGCATGTCCACCAAAATGTATGTCTATGCTATCAACGTGATATCATGACTTTGCGTACATGAGATCAGTCTGATGCTATTGTGCCTTGTGTGTTCATCTCTGTGTGTATGTGTGTTGATTTTACCCAACTGTTCTTATTTTTATGTTGTTGTCTTTTAGCATTAGTTATTATAATCAACTTATTGTATAGGGCCAAATCTGTATGTATTATTGATAGCTTAATCGTTTTATCTCATTTTAGGGCGACCTCTTACCACCTGTCCAGGGACAGTGGATGTAAAATAGCCTCCAGGCTAATTCTGGCACATTTTACTTTGATGTAGTATTAGTGTGTATTGTCCCTGATAAATAAACCTGAAACAAAATAAAAAATAAATCAAGGCAAAGCAAGTTAAATTCATTGATGATCAGGTCCAAAGAATTTAACTTTTGTCAACTTACGAACTTTTGAATTGATAAAGTTGCAATCAATTCATGAATGAAAGAAAGGTAAAAAGATATAGCCTAAACATATTTTTTTCTGGCTTTGCTCTTTTGCTGCTACAACTTGTCAGAACTTGAGCGTGCTTTCTGGAAGGTAGGGGCGGCATGTTAACAGCAGGATAAAGCATGCCGTGCTCTGGCACAGTCAGCTGCTGAATCTGCTATCTGTCTGCTGTTTCAAGGCCTGTTAGACATGTTTTGGTTTGTGTCTGAGGGAGAAACATGTTGGCATTGAAGAAAGAGGATGCACTGCATATTCTGCCAATACACATGTCATTTCTTAAATGGTCCACTGATTATTTTTAAAGCATTAATATGTACCCTTAAGGCTTGGAATTCAAAAAGTGGGATTAGTAAGGTCATCACGTTGGAGTTGAGCTTTGTCTGGTATTGACAACAAGCTTTATTGTCACAATCATCATCATCTTCTGTGATGAATCCTGTTGATAAGCATGCCCTGATGAGATACAACATACAGGAAATCTTCTGACCTCTAGTATTTAACGGTTGAAATGCTGTTACGTAACAAAGCAGTATTAGTGAGCGTGATAAGGTTCGCTTTGATATGTTGAACATGCGTCAGCTTTCAGTGGTTGAGCTGTTATTACCATAACTACAAGCAGCAGCCTGAATTGATGACTGCACGAAATTTGCTGTTAGACAAAATGCTGGCATCCAACCAGCTGGAACCTCTCCTGCAACAACAACAAAAACAAGATAGAGAGCTCATAGACCAACCCAAACTGCAAACTCATTAAAACAAAAAATCTTATTTCCAGCATCTCTGCTTTGGGAATTAACATGAATAATGTGACCTAGACAAAGGGGATGGAGGCCAGCAAGGATTGAAACATGAATCCCACTTGGCCCATAAAACCCCCTCCCATCCTCCCAAACCAACATCTCGGTTATGGGACTCCCCCACACACGTACAGGACCCACATGCTCCCTTTGTTTGAACCACAGCAGGGCTACACTCTTTCCACATCTTGCGGCTAAGGCACACAAGTGATTAGTTTTAAAGCTCATTGTCATGATAATCTGAAGTTCGCTTCAATTCTCTGTCTGGCAAGAGAACAGTCACTATCTGACTTTGTTAACTAAAACTGAACGCCACTCTTGAGCAGGAAAAGCAAAGCAGGGCTATTAATTAAAAAACTACACAAGCTGAAAAACATTAAGCGATTAAAAGACTTCAGTCAGCAACAAAAACCAAGCAAGCTTGTGTAAATATAGCCTCTGTTATGTGTCATAATGTAACAGCCTGAGACAATTAGGTCACTCCAAATAACAACAACTAAGGAAAGACTATTTCCAAAAACTGAATTATTAGAATTCATCATAACTGTGTTGAGCTTGGAGCAGTAAGAGGACTTCATCTTTTTAGCTTTGGGTGAAAATTACAGCTCAGTATGCGCATAAACACTGTCTTATGTTAACATATATTTAGAGATCTCACTTATTCTGTAATGTGGTCTTATACATCTCCTAAGGTAAACCATTTTTCATAGCATAGATTTACTGTTGTACTGTCTACAGGATAAGTAATAATAAAGAAAGCGCTGGTGGTTTCTTGCTTATATCACAGCAAATAAATAATACCTGGACGTGTGGATGAGGGGGACTTCTGAAGACTAAGAATTTAATATAAGTTAATGCAACCTCACATTTAAAAGTAATATTCAAATTATTCTGGGATTAGGTTACCAACTATCCATTACAAATATCATAATATGCTTACAATTTGTTTTAAGACTAGACCTAGTCTTAAGATAAAGAGTTTTAATGTGTAAAATACAGCACCTGTGCTGTATTTTATACATTAAAACTCTTTACCTTTTTAAATAGTCTACAAAGAACAGTATCTCTGCAGGCATCAGAAGTAGCACAGCTTGTACTGTGCTGTCGAGGGTAAAACTGCAACAAATTCAGATTGGCCCAAAATATAATTTCATAGGTCACCCAGTTCTAGTTATAGAACCAGAAGACTGCAGATCAAGGCTTGTTTCTCTGGAGGGAGCCTGCTCTGTGAAGAAGAGTCTGTGCTGCAACAGTGAGTGGGCTGGACTTTGAAATAGCTCAACACACCTTATAATTAATCACACAGGTTTACGATGATGGAGGCTAATGTGCCAACTTTTGCAAGCGTGTGAGGATTCACACTAAACTCTTAACAGTGACAATAGGCTCTTCAGACATTATAATCTTATTTATTAGAATGGGCGAAACATCTGCAGCGATTGTGAGTGTTTTTCCCATCGGTTTCCATTATAGACCCAGTTCACATCATCTAGTAGCTGTGATGCATTTTTTATTGCTAATAACAATTGGGGAAAGAGTGAATGACTTGCAGTAAAGGATCAATTACTAACCAACGGGTCTGAAAGCCGTCAACCTTAAGCCCATTAATTAAGAATCTGCCACCACTGAGTGGCTGAGCTGGAAACAGGGTGCACTACCCTTTCACCTCTGAACAATCAGGAAGGTCAAGAGTCAGTGGTCTTGGGAGGGGACAAGTGTGCATTCATTGGGTGGGTATCTAAACTCATCTGCCAGCTTAAATGTTTTGTTGTGCTATGAAATAAAAGAGTTGCTATGTTCTGTTTGCTTCAACAATTTTATCAAATGGCAGGCTGTAAAAGATGCACTCAAAGTCAAGCAGTTAGCCCTAACTTATTTTAAAAGCTGTGACATAGGGCTAGCGGTTAGGGTTGCGCTTTAATCCAAAATTATGTACGTTTTTCGCATTCTTCCAAGATGTAGAGTTCTAATAGAAACATTTTCACATGAAGAGCTTTGACTGATGGTTTCTCTCAGAAAAACTGTTCCACCCACATTCTAACGTATTTCTTCTCATAATCAAATTAGTTCGTAGATAACTGCCTAAACAATAGCTACACTAAAACATGTGACGCTTTCCCTTTGAGAAAAAAGCAAATATGTTCTTTCTCCCTAAAGGTTTATTTTTTATATCACAAAAAAAGTGTATTCATTTTTATATTAGAGAAGAGAGGATGCGGTCCTTATTTCAGGCAAGGTGGCCCGCCTCTGCTTTAAAACACTGCAGGAAACCCCCGATTCTCTTCTGGTCTCCATCTAGCTCAGGGTAGGAGTTAGAGGAGCCTTTGGTTTGTAACATATACTCAACTTTTTACAAATGAAAACTGTGAAGCTGAGAGGTGGTCCAGCTCGGAGAAACTATCCTCAAAATGTGAGGTTGGGTCTTGGGTGTGGCCGACAACGGCTGTCTAAGCCCAGCTGTCCCAACAGCGAGGACAAGTGTAAAGCCGGGCCAGACTGGGGGCAGGGTGTGGCTGTGGCAGGGGTGCCATGGTGACAGAGCAGGCCTCGATAGAGAAGGGATGCTAAATGAATCTATTGTCTGGCCCAAGTGAAGCACACCGCACAAAAGAATGGCACATTCAAACAGTCATACAGGCCTATTGTTGCAGTGGGCCAGCAGAGTGCTGCAGGTCCACAATTTATCCCACAGGATCCACTACACATCATACAGAGAGAGCTGGATCGGAGAACATGACACTCTGACACCAGCAGGAAACGATACTGATCTGGAGGAACCTTTCTCCCAAACAATTCAAGGACTTTTTTTTAGATCAATTCAGCAATAAACATCACTGAACGGGTCCAACTGAAAATGGCTGCTCTAGCTTTGATGCATTTGCTGCTGAAACTGACTTATTCTGATATCTAAAGCAACATTTAATCTATAACAAAAAAATAAAATAATTGCTGGACAGACTACTCTCCTCTTGAACTCCATTACTGTGTACTGAGTAAAGTGAAACAAGTAGTCAATCCACAGAAAGATAATCAGCAACTTTTTTTGACAATCAATCGTTTAGGTCATTTTTTACAACCCCAAACATTCATTGGTTTCAGATACTGAATTATAAGCATTTGGAAAATGTCATTCTTTTCGGACATTCTGTAAACGTAAACCAAATAACTGATTGAAAGAAGAATCAGCAGATTAATCTAAATTAAAAACTATTGTTAGATGGGGCCCTAATGTGGTGTGGTGATAAAATCCTCTGCCGTGGTACATGTAATTATATTGCAGTCCAGTTCAATACCTGACAAATAATGTAGGCTATATCATCACAATAAGGGAAAAATTATCTAAAATGTTAACCATTAAGCACTTGTTCACACCCAAAATTATATTAAAAAAGGTATAGATACCAAAATATAAATTGTATGGCAAAATCAATGACAGTAAACAAATGTATACGGTCTCACAGTATACAGTACATTGTCATATCGTCCAAGCCCTGGAGCGAGTACAGAAAGTAAAATAAGATGTGACACATGCAGAATGAGTCAATATTTAAACCACTTTACTAACTGGATTTGCTACCTTCTCATATTATAACTATTCTTTTACTTAATGTCTACTAAATGCTTCACCTCAGTAATAATGGGCATTAACACACATCTAATGCATGTGCAATAGTTAAACAGGTTTCCACAGTGGATGATTTACAGTAACAACATTTTTATATCCCTAATATGGCCCAGGATGCTAAAAAGAAAGTCGATATAACAACTGACATCTTAAATAAGGATGTACATTTTCATTATTCTCATGGGGAAAACAGTCATCACGGCTGTGGCTCAACACCTGCCTCTGTACATTAATGCCACCACAACATCCAGAAACCATGCTGACATATGGTGGTCTTAGGGGGCTCAGCTGTGTTACAGGCTTAGCTGTGTTACCTCCTTAATGACATCCACCATTGAAAAAATGGTGATGGTGATTTACTCTTTCAATCTGTAGTGCTTAATATGAGCCAACCAGGGAGGCTGCCCCCGCTGCACTGCCAGTCCTGTGAAATGTAACACTCAGTTCATTAACACAGTTCCCTGAGAGAGCCTCAGCACTGTTTGTGACAGGAGAGCAGGTACAATACACTGCCACTGTTTATGGACTGGCAACTTTAGTGCTGGTGCTTTGCTGTGGTGAGCAAGAACTGAATGGAAGACTTTGCCAATTTTCAGTTCAAATACCTGCTATGGCTCAGTCTTAAAGCTAGCTGCATCTGTTTCCTATTGCCATTAACTGACACATCCTGATGGGATGTCAATAATTTAATGATAATGTATTCACTTTCTTCACCATCATTAAAGCTCAGAATGGTCACCACTGAGGAAATGTAAGGACAGAGCATCTTTTCCCATCACAGATACAGTACAACTGACCAATGTGTGCTCTGGTTCTCCACCAGTGCCAACTGAAACTGAGTCACAATGCTGCAGTCAGTTTCACCAAGGACAGTTTTGTTAAAACTCTGTTTCCGACAGCAGCACAGAGAGTGTTGGTGTCTGTGACAACTGGAGGATGACGTGAAACATCAACAAACGACCAGTGCCAACAAAACAAGGCGGGCAAAGGCCGTGCTGGTGTAGCGCAAGCAACGCCATAATGCAAGACTTAATGGGTGTATGATTGTTAAAAAGTGACCGGCATAGCAGCAACTAATATGCTGACCTAACAGAACAACAAGCTTGTCAAGGAACATTGAAATGCCTACTGTGTTTACAGATCTGTCAGGCAAGAAGACATAATAAGGACTTTAACAGTCAGATGAACACACTCACTGCCAAAATGGGCTGGTGTGAGGGTTTACCAATAAAAACCTAATGCAAAATAAATAAGTAATGTCAATGCAAAGCCCTCTGAGACAAAGTTGTGCTTTGAGATATCGGGCTATATAAATCAAATTCACTTGAATACTGGTACATGTCAGGACAGGCTTTGTTATTATGAACAGCATCAAATGGGTTTATACTTTAAAGGGGGCCTATTATGCTTTTCCATATTTTCTGTCATGTCTATAATGTTAAAATGTCAGATGTTCATATTAAACATAGACAACGCTTCAAAAAATTTGGTAAACGTATTGTCAAAACTAATCATCTGCAATGTGAACCTATTCAGAAAAACAAGACGGTTCATCTGTCGGTATCTGTCGATGCTGATCTGTAACCAGCCAACTCCCTGTCTGAGCATTAACACTGTGGACAAAATAACAGCATGGTACATCACGTAAGGCTTCTCCCATGTTTACAGTGAAAACATCACACCACAGCAGTAAGCCCTTTCACAAGGCAGCGGCCCATTACAAGCACGTACAGGCCCCTCAATGATTTAGAGCATTTTAATTCTCGGGAATGCAAGCCTTTTCTGATAAGTGCCTAACTGGGAATAAGCCTACCACTACGTAGAATGATTATGTAGTGTTATAATCTCTGTGTTGTGCTCTTTGACTTACCTGTGACTTCATGGCTTAGTGAGTCATTTCACTTCTCAGCAAAACGATAAATATGAATATTAACTCAGAACAGGTGAAGTATCATTTGTCTGAAAGATCCACAGGCTGGTCTTTTTTTATCAAGACAAATTACACTTCACCTGTTCTGAGTTGTACCACCAACTGTATGTGAACTCAATTCATCAATCACGATTGACAATGGTAGTGGGAAGAGATGTAAAGAGATGATCAACCCTGAATATCAATATAATCACACTTTGTTTTAGGTTAAGTGCAGATTTGTTGCTATCTTAGCATATTTGACAACTCAAATCAAAACTTGATCCACACAAAAATCTGTAAAGCCGAATTAGAGGTTATGATGCATTAGTGGTCCTGTGTGCCCACAGATTACAGACTCACTGATAAATCAGCCCTGGCAGCAGATATACCGGACAATATTACCTTTATCAACTCAAAACCACTGACAAGTTTAATTTTCATCTATACAATGTCCCACATCTTGGTCACAGTTCTTTAATAACCAAATCTTGTTTATATATATATATATATATATATATATATATATATATATATATATATATATATACACACACACTATTATCAACCAATATGTCATTATTGGATGATTTTTCAAACTCCCAAATATTGACACTGATAGACCTCTTTTTTTTTTTTTTTTACAGATACTGGGTCAAACAATTAATAACGTTACCATCCCAACATTAACCACCATTGTGTAATATATCAGTGTAAAAAAAGATCCCCAAAAGATAAAAACTGAGTTACATAAATCTAGACGTTAATCCCAGTGATCCATACACACCTTTCACATCTAGGCTAGTCAATGTAATGACTTTACAACTTTCCCTCACTCTGGGGGACCCCGGATGATCCACAGGGGACCCTGGAGGTCCCCGGACCCCAGTATGGACAGTCGTTTCTAGATAGCTTCATTGGGGTTTTTGGCTAAAGTGGCAGCCGTTGTTAGTACGTTAGGTTCCTGTGTGGACAGGTCAGCTTCCCCCACAGGCAAAACAAAAAAAAATTGCAAAAGAGATGCAAATGTCACCCGACTCCTGTCTGTCTGTTGACTCGTGTCTGGTCACTGGGTTTAGGCTATGGGTTTAGGTCACAGAAGTGGAAGCTTCAACAAAAGAGCTTCCGTAAAGTCGCCACTAACGTCAATGATGACTGTTGTATTGACTGGCCACACCGGTACAGAGGTCAGCACCAACAAAGCAACCAAACGGCCCGGTGTGGCTAATTCACGCTGGTATTTGTTTTCGTTATTGTCGAAAGTGTCCTAACGACATCGCCCTTACCTCGTCACGTTGAACATTTTTCTCAGTAACCGTGTCCACAAGCTCATCAGGTAACCAGAAAAGTGAAGCAACTGAAAAACACAGAGTCCAGACGGCACGGAGATAATTCAACAGACTGGTTGGTCCGGGCTGTTCGTGATGTCATCGGTTCACTAGAGCAGTTAATGCGCATGCGAGATCCTCTGTGAGTCCGGTGCTTCATGGATATTGTAGTATAGGATGTCAACAATTCACAGAAACCTTAGAAATACCAGTCTTTAAAATGCATGTGACAAAAGCTGAAATGCTTTTCAGTTGTAAATCTTTGAGTGGAGGTACTTAGGTATTATTTATCTATTATTTTCTTGTAGTTTTCCCAAAATCATTTGTTGTTCTAATCAACTGAAGTGGAGACTTTATAAGAAAGCAAATAAAAAAATATGAATCAATAAAGAAAATTAGTTGCAGTCCACATTCATAGCTGACTTGAAACAGGGTGGCTGTGTCATATCATTGCAACTGCTAAACCATAGGCCCTGAAAAGATATTTGGGAAGCAAAGTTTTCTTTACAGGTAGGCCAATTTAATCAGGGATACCCAGAAGCATTGTGTTGCCAAGATCTTATTTCTTCCAAAAAAATGTATGAGGCAGGTATTATTCTTGTCATGAGAGCTGTTGGTCATCAAAGGGAACCATGACTATAACCAAAAAGGTACAGAATGTCTCCATCTGGTGACTAAACAGGTATACACATTCAGGTTATGATAGTTATGGGATTGTGCAGTAGGTTTATATTAGTTTTCTGTCAAAAAATCACTGGGAATCTGGTGGGGTATGATGTAGCTACGCATTATTGTGGAACCCACACAACTTCTAGGCAAGACCTGCCCTTCAATAGCATTCACACACTACTATTGCCAAAAATAAAGTGCATACCACAGCTTTAAAGCGCCCATATTATGCTAATTTTCAGGTTCATAATTGTATTTTGAGGTTGTATCAGAATAGGTTTACATGGTTTAATTTTCAAAAAACACCATATTTTTGTTGTACTGCACATTGCTGCAGCTCCTCTTTTCACCCTGTGTTCAGGTCTCTGTTTTAGCTACAGAGTGAGACCTCTCATTGCTGTAACATCTTTGTTGGCAGTCGCACATGCGCAGTAGTTAGGTAAGGATCATATCAGCTAGTTAGCTGTTTAAATAACTTCGGTCAGGTACAAGGCAGGATTAGCCGGGAGACGTCTTCTAAACGAGGGCGCACTTCCAACTTTGCGTGGAATACATGCAGAACAGAGACATGTAAGTAGTTCTTTTGTAGATTATGGTGAACTAGTGTTTTGTAGCAGTGTTTTGCCATTGAGAACGAACTAGCATGCTAACCCTAGCATGCTACAGTTAGCCCCTTCGTTTGGGCTAGTGACGTAGAAAGCCCTGCAAATTTTGAACAGCTCACCCAGAGACTGAAGGCAGGTTACATTCAGAAACCCGTATCTCACTCAAAACAGCATGGCTGTTTGTTTTTTAACAAAGTTTGTATGCGTGTGGAAGCACCAGAGACACAAAATAACACCCCAAATACCTGAAAAAGGGATTTTTTTTCATAATATGGGCACTTTAATAGCCTAGAAATCTAGACACACCCTAGCAGCAGCAAATGTATTTGCAGCCAGGGGGGTATAGGCACTCTCCATTGGCTTGGAGCTGGAAAAACCAAACTCTGGTTAGGCCAATCACATCGTGTATAGAGTCGGTGGGCGGGCTTATGGCTGCTGCTGCTGGGAACAGCGGTCTTTTGGAAGACTTGGAGTTAAGCTTTTCCCATTTTCTAGTGTACATGTAATCTGGCAAACCGTTTATATGAAATTTTTTCAAATGCTGCCACCCTAGCCATTTCATAAGCCCACTCTTGGGTTGATGGCACCTATTCATTCCTCCAGAATCTGTCTGGCTATCCTTAGTTTGGACCCAGCTTCTTATGTGCTTATCCATCCCGTTTAGGATTGACCCATCTCCCAGAACAAATAATCTTGGGCGGAATGCAACCAATCTGACATAGGTTATCATGTATCACGGTCCTAAATTCCTGGACCTTATCACAGGACCATCGGATATCAAGTAATTGGCTGTTTTACATTTCCAACAATTTGGTGTGTCTTTCAGACCAAGTCTAAACAATCTGGAGGGAGTCCAATAGAAGCAATGCATAATCTTGAACTGAATGAGGAGCACCCTCACATCACATGACATAGTTTTAAAATTCCTACAGATTCTGTCCCACTCTTCATCATCCAGTGTAATACTCAGATCCCTCTCCCATGTCTTTTTGAGGGCTGATCAGGCTCAATCCCCCAGGTTCTGCATAAGCATAGAATAATACCTAGAAGCCTCATGACCTTTTCCATATTTCAACAACACCTCTTCTAAGCATTCTGGTGCCTTCAGGGCTAAAGAACTGGATCCAAAAATCCCCACTAACAGATGGCGAATATGCCACCGAGATATAGATCCCCCAGTGTAACAACTCCCACCAATTATATCATTTTAATTTCAATACTGATGCATCTGGTTGAGGTGGAGCATTAAGGGAATGACAGAGGCCATATTCTTATTTTAACAATGTTGTTTCTTGTAAAATCTTGTATTGACATATTTCTTTTTTGTTTTTTAAAATAATTTTTTGGGGCTTTTCCATTTAATGACAGTGGATAGACCGGAAAGGGGGAGAGAGATGGGGGAATGACACGCAGCAAAAGGCAGCAGGTCAGATTTGAACCCATGTCACTGCAGGACTCAGCTAACATGGGGCAAACACTCTTACTGGGTGAACTAGAGGGGACTTGACATATTTCTTTAAACTGGAAGAGAAAAAACATTGATTTGTGTTCGCCAATCTTAGTAGTTTATTACATTTGACATCCAAGAAATTACTTTGGCATCTGGTGGTTTTACCTTCCATCACATCTTCTTCCTGGTGTACAGTACAGTATTAGGCCACCAGAGGTCCCCATTTATTGAGAAAACAGTATTATAGGCCTAAACTATTTGTCTTTCACTTCCTACAGTAGTTGCATAATGCTGGAGCAAAAACAGGACTTGGAATGGTAAAAACCTGCTATACATCTGTTTGGGGATTCTTAACATTATAATATTGAACTCCTGTCCCTGTAAATCAGCATATCCGTACATCTTGAATTTATTCAAGATGTATTCACGACTGTGGTTGTTTTTTAATTGATTTTTACTATCTATCTATGTAGTGTAATTCTCTGTATCAGTACCCGTGTGTCTATATAGATTCACTGATATATTATATGCTCATCTATGTGCAATTCCAGTAAAGCACCTTTCCATAGAATTACAAGATATACAGTACAATATACAAGTATGTGCTAGTCTTGCACCATTTACACATTGGCACATATCACCAGGCAACCTTTTTAAAATTTAGTTCAGTTTCTAGTTATATTTTTATGCATTTGTGACTTGTCTGCTGTAACTTGTAATTGCACTGTAAATCCCCCTGGACAGCATTCTGTCTGAGCACACAGTTTGCTTTGTAAATGCTGAATTTACCAGTTTTATTACTACAGGGCCATGTAGCAACTTGAAAGCAAAAGTGTGGTATGTAGTGGAGAATAAACCCATCTTTCTTTCTGGGTTATCCACCTCCATCAATGAGCTGTCAACTACAGCTCCTATTTAAACCAGAACTTAAATATTACTTTTTATTTGAAAATACATTTGATTTGGACACACAGGAAAATCAGGAAAACCAGGGTTAAAACGTAAAAGATACATCCTGTTCTTATTCGAGTCGGTTTTCAGTGCTAATGTGTCCTGGGATGGTGAGATGCAGTCTGTCAGTTATGTCACCAACATAGTGTCATTAGGTTCATTCTGGGTGAACATGAGTCTGACCACAGGGTGGTTAGTGAAAATTTGACTTGATATAAACACCACAGATTACACACTATTCACTGGGTTTAGAGCTCTGTAGCAATAGCATTCACACATTTTTTTAACAAATAATGTTGACTTTTGAATATGTAAAAGGCTTATAAATTAATTTCTTCCCCCTTTGAATTCTTCGATTTTCTTATTTTACTTTTTGTGGGAATTTTAAAGGTTTGCCTCTCTACATCAGTCAAATTAGACTAATAGACCTAGTTTCTCCATATTCATATGTAACATTTCTTAAGATACAGCTGCTTATAAGGAAATCCTGATTTCATTCATGACCTTAGAAAAAGAGAACAATTCACACATTAACAATATTTACACATTTTATAAAATGAAAAACTGCATTATTTCGCCGATACGACACTGAAATACATTAGTCATGCCAGAGCCTCTGTTTTATTGTTCACATTTACAGAATTCAATGTGTGAGTACAGCGTTTATACAGAAAGCCCACTTGTCCATACAGCAAACAGACATAGAACACATCTCCTCACACTATGTACAGATTAAGCCATCATAAAGCCTGGGCCATTAGCACACCTGGCATACCACTCAGTCACTCAGAGTTCAGAACAAGTTGTTGGACTCTAGATGTATAATAATGTGACATATAACGCATGTATTAGTGTTACTGGAATGGTGTATACCTGAAAGGGGGGCAGCTAGAGGAAGAGAACTGGGCAAATTCAGGATTGTCTGAAGCGAATTTAAAGACTGAATCTGAACATTTGTTTTCATGTTACATTTCAGACACAATAACCATCTCTTCATCGATCAATAATTTATGCCCATTGCTGATCCGTTTTCTTTTTTTTTTTGGTTCGCTGCTCAATTGAACATGATGTTTGTTGAGATAGAAAATAGAAATATGATCACTAGTTTAGTGGTGGAAGAGTGTCAGCAGCACCATGTTGGTCCTGAGATTAAGTGTTTCAAGTGGAGTTTGTCACAGCCACAGAAAAATAACTGCAACGTTAAGTGCCCAGAGATCTACTTAGCAGCTAGTAGAACAAAAATAAGTTATTAATATTGAGTGTTAACTTTGTCTAGTGGGGTAACAAAGTTACTCGTTATTGTGTTTTGAGTGATGATTTCAGTGTTTTTTGAGGTGCAGTGAAGGATTTCATTAAATATTTGCAAGTTCTTCTTTTCATGTAGAGATACTGCTTGCAGGTCTCCTTGCCATGTTGTCAGAAAAAAATAAAAACTATGAATCTCTGTAGTGAGGGCCAACTTATTATAAATGCCTAAAAACATTATACATACTGCAAATTACTTGAAAATAGCAAAAATGACCCAATAACACCATTAAGAACTAGGACCTGTCTGTCCCCGTGGAGCTGATTCTTGCCCGTCTCACCACTGTGGAATTTAGAACTATAAAAACAACTTCTTTTTCCAATTCTTAATTGCAATACCTTTAGATCTTTTACATTTGTAACCTTTATGCATACTCTACAGCTCTTCTCATCTGGCAACGTTTTTGGTTAAGCAAAAATACTGGTTTATTTTCCATTTCCATCACAAGATCTTTTCGAAACTGCAGCATGAGCCGTTCATTTCAGCGAAATACTAATTCTGTGTGAATATTTTGATTGTTCATTCAAACAGTGTTTTCACACAGCTTGATGCATCTTGAAATCTCCCATTATAGAAAAAAAACTTTATAATCCACAATACTCCTAGATTCTGAACATGTGACACTGAATGAAAAAAAACAAGTCTCGCAATGATGTACATGAAATGCGATCCATCCTTTTCTTTAATACGCTGGATTTGTTTTGACTGGCCTGTGTAGTTAATACTGAGGGTTTACAACATTTTCTATTTTCCAGTCCTGAATCCATTTCCTGCTCCTTGAGCATATTTAGAAGGACTTTAGATCATTAATCAATACTGATAGCAGCAAATCAATTGTTTGATCTCACTCCTCAACCTTTCTTCAAGGTCTTGGGGAGTAATAGAATTAAAATGGGTAAACCTATATTCATCTTTGGTGGTTAGACTACAGCAAAATCAAACACAGAGCACATTTGTCGCGCAAGGGGATCAAATTGGCATTAAAAAAAAAAAACTTAATGTCCTATAACTCAAAGTACATTCCACTAACAAAAATCAGCAACGCCTCACCAGTAGAGATGATTTTCCAGTCAACATACAGTGTCATGTAAACCAGTGCCACCACAGAACTCATGGCTGAAGAGTCCACTGCAAGAACTACTGAGACATGGGTTAGTGTTTTATTCTTCAAGTTGATGTCTGATACAGAGCTGACACTGAATCGGAGTAAGATCAAGTTGGGACAATGACAGAGCAATAGGGTGAAAGGTGCTGGTTGTTGGGGGTGCAAATCAGGATGGAGTGGTTTAAGAGATTTATTCGCATTTGGAGTGCTTGTGTTTCATCGAGTGTTTCTATGTGCGTGTAGATGTAAATATGGGTATCAGAGTTCGGTGCCCACTGCGTCAGAGAAAAAGGATTTGTGAGAAGCACAAGGCCGGGGGAGGTTATGGCCACGGGGAGAAGACAGAGCACCAGGCTCCTTTGTTCTCTGCTCCTGGTTTTTGTCACTAGTCCAGCTGTTAGCCAGAGGTCAGTGGAGTGAGCCACTATGCCAGGGAGCGCTGACGAGGCTTGATCCTAGGATAGAGCTGCAAAGAAAACAACCACAAACAGGAGGAATGTTTAACATGACTAATGTGTTATTATGCACATTAGCGCATTTGTCACTGACCTCCCTGTGTACCCGTGACTCAAAATGTATTCATATTAGGAATTGATAATTTGTCAGAATCCTAAACACATTTTACAGAGAATAGCATCGAACAGGTCATACGGTCATTTAGGGCTGCAACGATTATTTTTAATATTGATTAATCTGCAGATTTTGTTCCTCAGAGGTCACAGAGGGGAAACCGGCTTGAAACCTTCAACCAAATAATAAAACACTGCTTTTCAGCCTGCTCTTAATTTATTATTAGTCTATGTTTGGTATTCTTGCTTGAAAAATTATAACCAATTATCAAAGATATCAAAATAGTTTGCAATTACTTTTCTGTCCTTTGACTAATCTACTCATGATTTCAGCTCTACATTTATTAATAAGGATAAACAAATCAGAAAATGACAAAAGAAATGCCATGCATCAGCCATGACAACTTGTCTAGCTCTTCCCATGACAGTTTTAGTTAACCCTACTGATGAGCTGATGGAATCATGTGACAAATAATGTATTTTGGTGTTACCCCCAGCAGGTTGCGGGGCACGTAGCCCTCGTTGTCCTCGAGTCGCGCCCACCACCACTCTGTTTCACTGTCGTCCTGTCGTCGCAGAATAGTGATGGCGTCCCCCTCGCTGAACGCCAGCTCGTCCTGGTTCTGAGTTTTGTAATCCCACAGAGCATACACGGTCCCCTTGTTCATTACACCCAACTTCTCCTGAACACCTGCATAAGAGGCCAAAAACAGACTATCAATATCACACCAATATCTTTAGAAACAAAGTCATCTCACAAAGACTTTTTCCAACTTAAACCAAGCTGCCTTACAGTACCAGAGCTAAGGTGTTTGGTTTGTACAACCTGTAATAAATCTTGGACGGAGAGAGATAGAGGGATAATGTTTTAATTTTGAAGTGAACGAGTCCTTTTAGAATAACATCTGTGCACCCTGGACTAGGTGGTTTCTCACCATATAGAAACTGGGAGCACTGGATGTAGCCCTCTTCCATTTCCTCGCATTTATCTGCAGCAGTCTCCACATCACTAATGGTGCTGGCAAAGATGGCGGCCCCTGACTCGACCAACAACTTGCAGAGATGAACACTGTTGCAGGACGCGGCGCAGTGAAGCGGAGTCCTGTTCAAACAAACAAGGAAAAACAAACATAATATATAAATGGAAGGATACAACAGCACAATCAAACGTAATGAAATTGCTTAAAAATGTGTGACATCGTCACTCACCAGCCATCACTGTCTGCAGCATTGACGTTCACACCGAAATCCAGCAGGAACTTGACAATGTGGTGATGTCCCGCGCACACTGCATTGTGCAGGGGTGTGATGCCCTCGTCATTGGCAGTGCTAGGATTCTCCACCTGGAAGAAAAGAAAGACCCAGATGAAAAGATGAGTGCTTATACGGAATTGTTTGCAAATACTAATAAATCAAAAGTATACTCACACAGTCGTGACATACCTCATAGATGATCCTCTGGACGAGGTCAAACTCTCCCTCCAATGAGGCATCCAGCAGCAGGGCCAGAGGGTTGAACTTCACCCTGAAGCCGTGGCCAGTGCGCTCAGAGTTTGGCTTCTTCAGGTTTGTGCGCTTGTCCTGTGACGATGCAGAGAAACCCATTACAACTTTATTTACTGAAAATGTAACTCTTTCATTGCAATAGTAAGTCTGTTGATGCGCGTGTCTCACCAGGGGCTGCGAGGCCACTTTGCCGCTCTCTTCTGGAGTGGTCACCTCTGGCACGGGGCTGGGCAACGATGCCTCAGAGCTTCCCACATTGTTATTGTTGTCGTCCTCCTCGGCTTCCTCCGCTTCAGCAGGATCCAGCTCTGGTGGCGAGGGCAGTGGCTCATTGTCATTAGCGTCAGTAGATGGAGGCGGAGCCTCAGAGCCCAGGTCCTGTCCCTCCGGTGGTGGTGGTAGCGGCGTCTCAGAGGGGAGGTTGCCATTGTCGGTGTCGGCCACAGAGTCGCCTCCCAGATACGCGGGAGGATTAGCTGGCTGATAAAATGGCGTTCCATTACCTGCACCGTTGCCACTTCCTGATCCACTGACTCCATTTCCCTCTATGCCTCCTGCTAGAGTGTTGAACCTCTGGTAGAGCAGTTTCTGGATGTTGGGTCCGCTGGGGCCCTCCGGTTCTGTGATGGAGCTGCGCTTCTTGAGCGGTCTCGGAGCGTTGGCCAGTTTTTTGCGGAGCACCTCAAGATCGGCGTCACTTTGGTAGCGCAGCGGGGAGTGTACCATGGGCGTTAGCTTAGTAGGGCTGAGTGGCCGTGGGATGTTCTCCACACTGGGAGGAGGCGCTAACGGCTCCGGGTGCTGGAAGTACTCGTGATCATCAAATTCTCCATCCAAAGTGTCCTCACCACCAAGGTGGCCTTGGAGCAACGGGAAGGCCCCTCCTGCCGGGGCGAAAGGCAGAGGCGAGGGGGGGGTCGAGCTAGGGGGGAGAACAGGCTTCCCATATACTGGAGACAAACAGAGAATGTAGTATTACATATGGGAGGGCATTGACATCATTAATTAATTTCATTATTCATTTACCTGTACATTCTTTTCAATTATTCGAATTACCCATCAGCCCAGAGCTCAAGGTGACCTCTTAAAATTCCTTTTTCTCACAGTCCAACAACTAAAAGGTATTCAATTTACAACAGGAAAATATTATATATAGTATTTCTATATATTTGAGGCTGCAACAACCTAATGTTTAGCATTTTTCTCTTGACACATAAACAGGATTAATTAAAAGTCAAAACTGTTGTCAATTCCTTTTTGTTAAAAAAAATTCTGTTTATTTACATTTGAGCCTACCGATCTGAGTTGAAGTAACTTCTGTATGTTTACCACAGTGTACTTATATGCACATTTTCTTCTTTACTGTATTGTGAGCCGCAGACCGCCTTGTCTCTTTTGATTTTTATGTGCAACTGTGTCTATTAGGTCTGGGCGATATGGAGAATATCAAATATAACGATATTCTTGACCAAATGCCTTGATGCCGATATTGCAACGATATTGTAGGGTTGACAATTGGTGCTTTCACAAAACATTTTCACAAGGAGATTTTAGATAAATAATCATCACTAATGTGGATATAATGGTTAGGTGGGTAAAGGCAAATACTAGAACAGCTAGAACAGTCTGGTAAGTTCAGAAAATTACATCACTTTACTGTAATGCAGCCTTTAAAACCAGGAAAACACATATGCGTTATGATACTCAAAATCTAAGACGATATCTAGGCTTATATTACGATATCGATAATACAGATATATTGCCCAGCCCAACTGTCTATATCCCTCCTTGAAGGGTCTCTGTGGAATAAAGAAAAAGGCTAAAAGTCTATAAGATTAATTGACTAATTCTGTCAGCACTAAGTTTGGTAAATGTTGAAATTACTATCTGCTGTACATTTTATAAGTCTCAAGGGCCAAATTACCATTTTTATTTATTTTTTATCTAAAAAGACAACATTGGCGCTAACAATACTGAAAGAAACACTATATCACAATTCAGAACATAACGAATGATTAAAATACCAATAAATCATACATGTAAGGCTTCACAAACTGGACCATCTCTTCAAACCCAGCTCTTACCTGCTTTGAGAGCAGGCTTGAGCGGCTGGCTCTTTGGCGCTGCCTGCTGGAGGTACATGTGATAGATGGAGCTGGAGTTCATGGTAGGTGGGCCCTTTCGGGGCGACTGAGGCCGTGATCCTCGGTCTGGGATGAAGGGGCGTACTGCCACAGCTGGCGGGGGATCCAGCCGCTCACTCAGCCCAGGAGGGAAAAGCGGTGCATTAGGCTGAAAGGTGGGACTTGGCGGCACCGAGATTCGCTGCTGGATCTGCTGCGAGGATGAGCCTGTGGAGGCGGGGACGCGGGGCCAAGCAGGTGCTGGCGGGTTCGGGAGCGGGCGAGGAGGAGGAGGTACATCCTTGCGTCGATCCAAGGAGCTGGCCGAGTTTGCAGAGGTGAGATGGGAGCCATAGGGAGGCGGCTGTGGCTTGGATATGGCAGGGGAGGACACGGTCATTTTGGGGTCTAGCACCTGTGAAGCAACATAAAATCACACGCAAACACCCATCGATACAAGTTTTTATTTTGCACAGAGAAATTCAATTATATTTAATCAAGACAGTATGACAGTTTATCTCTAGCACAATCTCAAACATAGAACATGTTTGTGACATTACATCAGGAGGTTAACAGTGACAAAACAATGCACGGGTTAGAAGAAAGAGGACAAACCTTTTCTGCACTTGGAGTGACGGGGGAGCCTGAGGGAGGACTCTTGCCCTGGGTATCAGTCCCTGAGTCTCGTCTCTCAGGAGGCTTTAGAGATGTGGTGGTCTTGCCTAAAGTAGGCCAACCAGTATCATTAGCTAGGGCACAAACAGGACACAGTAAGTGGTTTGCAAAAAAGAAAAAAAGACCATACCCAATGATTGAGGTGGTATGAAAAGCATAAGCCTCTTTAACAACTCAGGGTAGTGACAAAGCATGTCCACCAGAGCTAGGTCTAAACGGTAACGTTTTCTCATTTTCACATTAGAAAATGTGTGACTTTGTGTGATAATTATAAAGTGGAATATTAGTGATGGTATGTGTAACATTTTATACACATGGAATACATATCTGTACCATTTTGACCTAGGATTGGTGTTAAATGGAGGGTTCAGGATTTTGAGAAGTTTATCCTATTAACCAGACACCATTAACAGAGACATTCAAACACACTCCTTGTTGCCTTTTTGTTGACCTGAATTCAGCATATTTTACATGTATAAGCAAAGATAATGAGAGAATCAAATCACAAACTCCTGCTAAAAGCTTGATTGATTACGTATACTGCCACAACCGCAGAGAAATGGCTTAATGTACCATTTACTTAAAATACTGAAAATACATACACATTGACCGAGGGATAAGAAACTTCCCATAGACAGAACATTTCTATTAGCTGACTTTTCAGGAAGGCACTTTAAATATTAATGGTCAGTTCTCAAAATGTTACATGTCTGGCACATCACCAAATGTTTTATTTCTTGCACAAAGGATTTACAAGTTGTCCTACTGTTCTTCTTAAAGAAAACAATTGTTTTAAGAGGGGCTATTGATCAATAGGATAAAAATCCCGAGCCTTCACTTCACTGCAATGAGAACAATGAATGTATCTGCATTAGTATTTTTGCTACTGTGTTCTTGTAATTAGCGTTTTAATTTAGTTACATTTGGTAAATGGTAACTAAATTGCAATTTAGTAGGAGATTTCAGGGACTGCCAGTAATGTCAGTACGGTTTGTCTCCAAGACTAAACTGATTACTTGGGGGGAAGAAAAATAAAAAAATAAAAGGATGCAAGGATAGGTTGAAAAGAAAGAGGATGGAAAAAGGAAGACAAACAAAACAACAGCAATAGTTGTGGTAATGGAATGTTGTTGTATAATATTACAATAACTGAGTAGACCCAAAAAGTATCAAACGCCAATTATGGCTATTCAGATGTCCAATATGCTATTTAGTACCTATGGTAACTTTAAGACAAACAAACAATACAGTAGAGCTGTACAAGTGTGGTCGATTTTAAAAGCAGCTTCCAATATTTTCTTCAATGTAGCATTGCTAGAGATGAATACAGTAATAATACAGCAGTTCTACCAACACTAAAAAGGAAACAGCTTGATCTGGGTCTTCACAGGTTATCAGGAGTGACACAGTTGCTAAGTGAATCAGATGACGTTTTAACACGTACAAGTAAAATTTCCTTGTGCATGTTAAGTGCTTGACAACTAAAAGTAATTCTCACAGCTTAGTTGTGACGATGTGGTGTGAAGGTTAAGGTTAGGCAGGCCGGGGATGTTATCAAATTAGAACAAAACCCAAAATATCTTGGACTGCTTTGCATGTGTAAATTGAAGAGGCACTCGACTTATTGAACCTTCTCAGAAGTGTAGAAACACACACAGGGGTCAGCAGTAACACTTTCTTCATAAGATGTCAACTACGATTAAGAGCATCACATTTCTGCAGATGGCAGCTAAGTGTTTCAAGATGGCGCCCCACTACTTTGACGTCATTCGCCGATCCACAGCGGAAACACTCCAAATTAAATGTCAACATGTGCGCTCTCTCAAGTTCAGAAAAACTGGCTCAAATGCTGCACTGACAGGAGAGATTAATAATGCCAAACAAAGATGCTTCCATCAGTCAGCCATTGTTCACATTAACCAGGAACAGATGCTCACCTCCTCCTCAGATTCCCCAGCTGTGCATGTAAGCCTTGATTTGTCTGGTGGACAAAATTGGTTCCATTACTTTTAAAGTGAAACTGTTTTGTGGAGTATAAAAACATCAGTTGGTGACTAGAGTGTAGGGGGCTCAAGGAGTGATCGGAGCGGAATACAATTTTGATCATCTTAAATTCATTGCCAATCAAACGGACTTTGATATTTAAAAGATAAGGCTGTTGTACGGAGTAAAAACTCAGTGCATGCTGAGGATCCCTTGCGACAATTGAGAGAGAAGGTTCAGGAAGTGCCATCTTTCTGCTTATGCAGCACTGTGCACTCACGGGACGTGCCGTCAGAGCCAGTGGAGGCTCCAGTGCCCGGTTGTAATTCTGGAAGGGACGGGGGTACTGGGTCCACAACGATGTCTAAATCAGACACTTTCCAAGGGCCGGGAGGCTTTCGCACACCGTCTGCCCCAGGAAGAGTTGCCCCCACCCCGCACCCAGTGAAACAGAGACATGACAAAGACAGGACAGCACAGACACATGAGAGAGGAGGAGAGAAAAGGAGGGGAATCACAGTATACACAACACACGAAGACAAGGGGGTTAGAGAGGAAGGGAAAGGAAAATCACAGAAATCAAGGCAAAGAATTACCTGAGAAGTCAGGTAGTAAGGAAACTAACAGTTGGGGCCCAGGAGGGAATTTCAGTCACAAAGTTTTCATGCAAGATGTGTAAAAACATGCAAGACTTCTGCAATGCAATATTCTGCTATATCAGGGCCTGTGCAATCTCCTCTCAACCAAGCGGACGATCTCCATTTTATTTTTCTTGTCCCAAAGTACATTGTTTTCGTATGTACCGTCTGTTACAAACTGAATAATTGAAATTGAATGTATGTGTTTGTATGCAGCTGTTGTCAGAACTTCTTGCAAAAGACAAATTTCCTTCGGGACAATAAAGTTTATTCTATCTCATCTTACATGTATCCAAGCTACTCTGTAAATGAATCCAGGATCTAACTGACCATGACCCTGTTCCTGCTTTCTTCAAAAAAAAAAATAAAAAAAAAATAATTCACTTTACAAAACTTAAAGATAGTGTATCACCTTGTATCCAGTACTACAGTTATGTTTTACAGCGTGCAGGTGGGATCTGCACTGCAATTATAATTTCAACCAACCTGACTTGGTGCGGCCTTGGTTGGCGGTGTTATTAACGCCCAGAGCCTGAGGCTTCAGTGGATCTGGTGGTATGGTGTAGCCTCCTTCCTGCCGGCCCGGTACAGGGACCTGGATGTACGGCCCGACAGCAGCAACACGGCCCAGAGTACCAGGAGCAGGCTGGGGAGAGGGAGGCCCGTTGGCTCTGTTCAGCTATAAGAGGGGAAAGTCAGAAACAATTTTAAAATGTTGAGTGCAAAACAATCAACATGTAGATGACATGAACATAATAATAATATATTCAATACTATTTCACAAGAAAGTACAAGACATTATTTCCATAGGCGAATAGTTTCCTCATGGCAGATGGTTTACGGAGCAAAGGGATGTAAGCAAAAACTTTTGCCAGAAGCATTTCCACAAAAAGAGTCTGAATGGGGAGATGTGTTGAGCGCTCTTAGTCTTACGGGAAGGTTTTCTTTTTGACGTGCCTCAGCTTTTTTCTTGTAGAGGCGTTCCCGCAGCTCGCTGATGCGCTTGTCCATGAGCGTCACTTCCATGTTGCGTTTGTTGAGAAGGTCCTTTTGTTGCTTCAGCTTGCTGTTTTGCTCCTGGTTCAACTTGTTCCGGATCTAAGGGTGATAAATGCGGGGCACAAACACACATACAGATTCACTAGATCCTGCAATAATTGTAGTCAGGTTTAAAGTAAACATAGTGGAAGCTATAAAAGTGGTCACTAGATGATGCACTTGTTTCTAGGGATGTCGCGATCGGATCGGGAAGTATCATATCGGAGCCGATATGGAATGTTTTTTTAACTGATCGGGCAGTACTCCGATCATTTACGTCAGTAAGTTCTACACCATTCTAAGTAGAAGTTGATTTTACATAGGAGTTTTACAAAAATGCTAGCTGCACTAAGTTAAATATATTAAGCTGAAAGCATCTTTTAATTGCTTTGTTTACGTAGTTATTTTTGTAAACAAAAAAACAGTGTGCAGCTCTATTATCTAGGCAAATACAAGTATCGGATCGGGACTCGGTATCGGCAGATATTCAATATTTTAAAAGTTGGGATCGGGGGCCAAAAAAGCTGATCGGGACATCCCTACTCGTTTCTATTATGCAGTACCTGAAGCTCCTGGTAGAGTTTCCGGAGCTCTAGGGCTGCAGCGCCGGTTACTTGCCCCCCCAGGGCGGTCTGTATGCCGTTGAGCTTTCCCCTGCGCGGTCCTCCAGCTGCAGGCTGAGCTGCTCCACCCTCAGCACTGCAGACTGTAACTCGGCTTGCTTCTCTTGGAACAGGCTGCTGACTTGCTCAATCTCTGCCGCTGGATGTGAGAAATCAAGAAACCACATTAGCTCATTTCCTACATGTTTGGTGACTTCTTCAATCTCTCTTCTCATCTCCAGTTGTGGGGTTTAGGCTTCCTTCCCAACTCCTGATGTAAATATATCAAAGTACCTGACGGCAAGAGAATAACATCACCTCACACCCAAAATTGTAGTTATTTGTGGTGGCCTGGTCAGAAACATACACAACTGCATGAGTGTATAAAAACAGAGTTACTAAATGAGGTACACATTGAAAGTATACATACACAGGTTGCCATTGATGACCTTGCTGTAGTCCACCTGGCCTCTCATTGCCCGGATCTTCTTGAGCTTTGACTCCTGGCTCTCCACGCGGTCTTTCAGCCTCTGCAGCTTCTCGCTCTCTGAAACGGTTTGCTGCTGACGGCGCTCCTGCTGCTTCAGGTAACGCAAACGTTGCTCCTTCAGAGGACGAGACAGAGATCGATGTTTTATAGGCGACAGAAGGTACAAAAATGATGTCAAACTGCATCCAACAGTGTCTCAATACTACAACCAGCAAGGCACCACCCCAAAGCTTACAAGATATCTCTGTGGCAGACATACCCTGAAATTAGGCTAAATCTTTCTACTGTATGCACTAAATGAAATGCTGTGTTGTGTCAAGACTGTCTGAAGGCTGAAGAACGGGTCAGATGACTTCATCTCTCTACCCAACTGAGAACTGCTCCAGTTAAGGTCCTAAAATAGGAAATGACAGGCCCAGGTTTCCAAATGACTGCGGGGCTTCACGGGGGCCTACTTTCCAGACACCACAACAAAGGCGATAAATAAGTCTTTCTATCTGCGGGTCTACAGTGGGCTTCATCTTGCATGACTGATCTTGATTGATCAGCACACCACAAGCCCGGTGGTCAGACTTAGCGCACCGAAACGCCTTGTTAGGTTGTGTGGAGGTTCTTATTCCTTCCATTACAAGATGAATTCTCCTTTTTATGACTGAGCCATGTCATTTCTTCGACGATCCATTGTCCCGACCTCTCAATAACCCTAAAAATTCCCTTTGGTCTTACAGCCCACTAGTCCGACGTATGGCCACGCCAAGCCCCGCCCTTCAATAGCATTTATTGGCCAGGCATCCATGCTTATGCAAGGTAACATAACCCCATTTGTTCAGGTCCTATCCCCTGACAAATCTGCTATACTAACATTAACCACTTGAGGTCAAATGCATAACCCCAACAAATCGAGCCGCTTCGTAGGGCGGGTCTTGGCGTGGCCGTAGTGGGATTCGTAATTTCGCCACCAGCGGGACGTCGGACTAGTGGGCTGTAGGACCAAAGGAAATTTTTCGGGTTATTGAGAGGTCGGAACAATGCAGCTTCGGAGAAATGGGCAGTCCCCTTTATGACTGGTCTGAGAAAGGTAGTATATTCAAAACCAAGCATAATTTACATGCTTGAGTAAACACTGCAATGTCTGTGCACGAGTTCCTATCAAGACTGCCCTGAACTATGATTTCTGACAAACACATAGCACATTGACTCATACTTCCTTCTCATCTCATTTGTTACATAACTGTTTGCCCCAGTTTCAGGTCATGATGGGACTCTTTGGATGAGAGTAGTGCAACAGCAGTCCATTTTCTCTCTATCAGAAAGGTTCGAGGCTGTGTACTGAACTTACTTGGCTTTGAACTAATGCCCAGTCTGTGTCTGTGGCGCAGACTACATGACATAACATCAGACCGACCCGCACCTTTCCGGTCACCTCTGTACGTTACGCAACACGTGAAAGATGGCAAGCTATGATTAGTCGGGCTTTAACGGATAGTCTGCCATGTCTCTCAGCCAAGTTACTGCAAGAATGATTGCCTCGTCTGACACAGTAACCATCTCAAAAAGGCACAATATTTTGTGGTGTAATCCCAGTATTAGAACGCAACATTTAGGTTTAAGGAATGACAAATTGTCTGACATAATTCCCACATAATTCTCTGGTAGTGTTTTGGATTTAACATTTAAACTGGAAAAGCAGGAAGATATCGCAGCTTGTGGGGAGCCTACTGTGTAGAGGACCTGTGAGCCCTCTAATATTCCCCAGCAGGAGCAGTAAAAAGCAGAATTTGAACGAAGGGCCATTATAATATCCAGGGTAACGATTTATAGTAAGATAAACGTGAGCCCTCTCATATTCCCAAGCAGGAGTAGTATGAAGCATAGCTTGAAAGAAGGGCCATTATAATATTCAGGGGTAACGATTTATAGTAAGATAACAGAATGAAGACAAGACGCTACCTTTGCGACGAGCATCTGCTGCTGAGCCTCGATTTGCTGCTGCTGCCGCGTGGCCATCTCCTGCAGCTCTGACAGCGTGAGCTCCACGCGCTGATTCCCCACCTTTACACACACACACACGAGAAATGGTCAACAACACAGAAATCTGAGCAGAGTGGTCCTGATGTTGACACCACTGAGCAGAGTGGTCCTGATGTTGACAACCTCTGAAATGTTGCAAGAGCCACTGATGTGTAGACTGATGATACATCATTTTTTTTTTTTTTTTAACAGTAAGGGTGTGGTTGTTGGTGCTTCTCTTCTTTCAAACACCACTGAAAGTTTTGATTCATGAGAAAAACAACTAATTTAAATAAATACATTCTGGGGCAGCCTCTAGCTCATCCAGTAAGAGCGTGTGCCCCATGTTGGCTGAGCCCTGCAGCGGTGCGGGTTTGAATCCGACCTGCTGCCCTTTGCTGCGTGTCATCCCCCATCTCTCTCCCCCTTTCATGTCTATCCACTGTAACTATAATAAAAAGGGAAAAGCCCCAAAAATATAATCTAAAAAAAATAAATAAATACACACATTCTGTCAAAAATTGTTAGGCTCTATCTTCCATCTCAACATTGTTTGATTCAAAGCAGAGCATGACCCAACATTTATTTATTTTTTGCCCTGTGGGAGCTGCTAGGAGTACGATGACACACTAACAAAAGATATGCGACTCTCTCTCTCTCTAGCCAAAACAACTCCCACCAGGAGCAACAAAAGGATTTATACAACGTTTTTCCACATATGTACTAGTACTCGACACCTCTAAACAAAATTTGAAAAAATTGCCGTTTTCTTCTTTTCTGTTGATCAATTAATCATTTCACCTGTAAGTGTAGCAAGACAAAAACACTATACAGTTATAGGGTCCATATCATGTAGACCAAGCTAGTAGAAGTAACCGTAAAAGTGGCTTTGCTAGAAATGAAACAAATGGTTCACCTCCATAAACATTCAGAAATCAGCACCCATGTTGTTGGTTGAGAGCTCACGGAATAAAGAAAGACTGGCGATCACATTTGATTCTGTTTTCCCCCAAAACTAGCATTCTATGGACTTCTGAATATCCTAAAAAACAGTTGGTACTGTCAACACACTGGTGGACTACTCTTCAATAAAACAGCATAGTGAGTGAGCAGCGAGTACAGTCCTCTAAACTACAAGCGGTACTGAAATGCTGACGTGCTCCAAGACTTTGCCTTCCGTAATTGAGTTCAAAGAGGAGCAGGAAATGTCATGGTGTTTTTTTTAAGAGTGCTTTTTTGTTTTTGAAGAGATCAGTAAAAGGCATTGAAAGGATGACGACATGATAAATAGATAATATAATAAAGTCCTTATGAAATAAAAGGGACACGCAAAAGAAAAAAATATTGTATGCACTTGCTCAATTAGAAGAGGATTTTTGTGAGTCATCTTGTCTGATTAAAACATGCTTGTTTTTTTAGGAACAAATTAGGAATGAACATGTCATGCATTATCTCAAAACACTCAGGACGGACACAGCATTTGCCCATGTTGCTGTTGCACAGTGTTTTCTAACCTGACATTTGTTAAGGCATTCAGATAGAAGTGTGTCTGGGAAGACTCAGAAGGGGGAGGTGAGCCCCCCCCCCCCACACACACACACACACACACACACCCACACACACACTCACTCACACACACACACACACACACACACACACACACACACACACACACACACACACACACACACACACACACACACACACACACACACACACACACACACACACACACACACACACACACACACACACACACACACACACACACACACACACACACACACACACACACACACACACACACACACGAAGAGGGAGTTGGAGAAACACTGACCAGGGCAGACCAGGAAGAAGAGGAGCCGCGGCAACACTGATGGGGGAGCACGTTACTCCCTCCAACAGCTGAATAGATTTGTACGTAAATGAAATGGAGAGCGATCCATGATTATAGCTGAAATGATCGTGTTAAAATGATCATGAGGATAATGTTATAGAATAAAAAGAACCCAGGTATTCATGACTATTACTCGTATAATAATGTTGGGAAGATTTTGTCAGAACTGAAACAATTATTTGATTAATTGATAACCACTGTGATATTAAATTAATCTTGTCAATAATTTCTCAAATAGTAAACTGAGTGTCTTTCGCTCTTGGTCTGTTGGTTGGATATCATCTTGGGATTAAGGAAATTGTGATCAGCATTTTTTACTATTATCAACAGACAAACATTTTACAGACCAAAAGATCAATCAATTAATCAAAAAAAAATAAATCAGATTAACAGATAATTCAAATAATTGTTAGTTGCAGCCCTAGATCTTATTGAAATGGGCAAATACAGGGCTGCAACTGTATCAGTACTGCCAATAAGCTGTCATCATCAATTATGGAAGCTAAAATTGTGATATTAAAAAATATTGAAAATGCGTGTGATGGTTGTAGCGTTCCCTTGAGGCACCTCTGCTCTTTACGAGGCAGCAGCCCTCTCAGAGGATGATCAGCTCTGCATGGTGGAGAGAAAGCCCCTGGGCTTTGGGCAGCAGCCCGTGGAAAAGCCAAAGCAATGATCCTCTTAGGGCCCGTTATATCATCCAGACGGCTGACTGATATAATCCTCTAAATCAGATATTAGGAAGAAACTCGGACACAACTGAGCCTCGGCGCTTGGAAGGTTAAGCGATGCCGGCCATGCAACTGATAACGTTTTCTTCTTTGAGTGAACGAATAGTGACGATAAAATAGATGTTTTCACTTGTCATGCTAGGTGCTGTGGGTTTTATAGTTTAGTAGTACAATAATGGCAGTGCTTAATCAGAGACTGTCGCTTAATCCATAAAATATATTTTACCTTATGATACTTTCTCAACACAAACAGAGTCGCAAGTTGTGAGTTTTCAAGATAACAGGAATGGCTTCTGGGTGCTCTTGTGCTACAGTCTTCTTCTTTCTTCTTTCCTCTGCACTGTCCTCCACCCTTAAGGTTGAATTAGCTACAATTCCTTGACCACAACACTTTACAATTTTGTAAAATCTGGGACAGATGGTCGGTTATGAGAAAGGTTGCGCCAGAGGCTGCTTTTATCAGAGTCACTCACATCTCCTAGCACACTCATCCTAAAGCTAGAGCTCAACACGCACAATAATGGAACCACCTGACAGGAAAATACAGGCAGTGTGTAGAACTGGAGCAGTTCTGGAAAACTGTGTCTGTGATGTTGCTCTTAAACACCGGCTTAATATCAATATCATGTATCCACTGATAATTATACTTTAACCTAATACTAGAGACTGGATTCATGCCACTATTGTGCTGTATTATGAAAACCCAGAAAAGCTGCCAAACAATAAACATACAACTTGTTCAGTGTCCATTTTCCCAGTCAATTTTATGATAATAATCAATTACTTAATTGTGTCTTCTTTTCTGTCGCTCTCTTTATATATGCCACACTTGGTAGGTTTTTCTTCTACATATAATTGAGGGATTTCATAATGGCCTACGTGCTTTGTTTTGTACATTTCTATTTTAACATCATTTAGATAATAATTAAGTCTCACCCCGTTCTCATTGTGCTTCTCTCCAGTGTTTCCACTTCTGCGACTCGTCTGATCCTGAGACTGCTGACTCCCTGCAAAAAGAAACAGTCGCCGTCACAAACACAGGCAGGCCAGAGACACACCAGCACACACAAGTGCAGATTCAAAAGCAACAACCATTGTCAGTAGTAGTTTGAAAAGTCACTGACTTGATTGCTCATGACAGAGGCATTTAAGAACTGGGACAAGCATGGCTGACTAAAGCCACCTAACTCAATTTATTTTTTTTTTTTTATAAGAAAGGCTTGATGGAAAGATGAGAGTAAATTATTTAACACTTCACGTCACACAAGGATTCCACTTCTGCTATACTTCTAAAAATACATAAGGATATCATGATGGTACCTTTGCTGCAAAAATACACTTTCTTAGTTAGGTTTCAAATTGTTCTTAAATATGAATCAGATCTGGATCATGTCAGAATACATTTATTCTCTGCTGCCTGTTAACTTTGTGTGTACTTCCTTTATTTGTCTACACATGTTCACCAACTTGAATTCAATTCCAACATTGGAATTATTTTGTCTCAGTGAGTCCCTCATCGTGTGCAGAGCTGTTTTCAGTGATAAGGTGTGTTTTTTTTTTTTTTTTTTTTTTGTGTTTTGTGTGTGTGTGTGTGTGTGTGTGTGTGTGTGTGTGTGTGTGTGTGTGTGTGTGTGTGTGTGTGTGTGTGTGTGTGTGTGTGTGTGTGTGTGTGTGTGTGTGTGTGTTTGTTGTGATATTAATAATAATGTTGTAAATGTAATGATTTATTCCTTTGACATGGCCCATCAAGCATCAATAAAAACTTGCAAAAGAGAACTATTGACTGACAGCAGAACCCAAAGCTGAGCAGCCAGCCAGAACAGGTGTCGGAATTCCCCGACAACCCTCGACTCCACCCTCCACCCTTCAGGTAGAGACTACACAGAGCAGGAAAACCTCCAGACAGGGGAGACGGCGACAATGCTCACCTTGATCACTGCTCTCCGTTGGCGAATCTTCATGCCGGAGGAAGAACTTGACTTCTTGTTTCCGAGGCCCCCATTTCTGCAGATGTTCATACATCATGTGCTCAAAGGGAATCGCTCGCTCTACAGAGACAGAAGAGTTAAACGTATTTCCAATGCAAAATTCGGTGTTAATAGAACAGTTTAAATAAAAAAGATTTGGTATTTTGGGAAATACGCTTGGTTGCAGACAGTTAAATCAAAACCACATATCTATCTGTTACATATGAAGCTACAGCCAACAGCCAGCCTAGGTCTGTCCAAAGGTAAAATCCACTTAATTCCTGCTGCTACTGATCATGTATTGTAGTATTGCAATATCTAATAACTAACCCACAATACAGCTGCCGCACTGCAGGCCAATGCAAACCTGTCTTGGGAGTGGAGGAGGAAGTGTGTTTTTGGTGTTAATGTCCTGACAGCTAAAATTACCAAAATTAATGAATCAAGTAAAGAACAACAGATAAACTAATGATGCTGTCATTTGTCTGTGTCTAGGCATTAAAACTGGGACCGCTGAGATTGATGGATAACTACGCGTGCTAAAACTTTTTCCCATTTCAAGAGGACGGCACTCTGTGGGCAAAGAGAGACAAAGAGACAGAGACAAAAGACAGAGAGGTTTTAGGAGGTTTCGAGGGCAGACAGCAGCATTGTCAGGCACCAGCCGAACATGATTGCATAACGTGGGTTAATAGAGCCCTTGGCTGGGATGTTGTTTTCAACAGGGGAGTGGCCCCTCAGCTGAAAATGCTGATAACAACGGGTGTGTCAGCACGACTGTGGTCATTTGGACCGAGTGGAATCTGTTGTGACAGTGTTGTGGACTGTACCAGCACGTAACTCTTTTCTGACCTACACATTTGAACTTTAAGTATATTATTGTAGTCTGATAATAGCTGATGTATTTTTGTTAATACACACCTTCCTTCTCTTTGATTGTGTGAAACTTTCTCCGTGATTTTCCTCCACTCCGGTAGTCATACATGAACCTGCTCAGCAGCTGCACTCTTTAATGAAGTGCTTGTTTTTACATTAACGAGGAAAGCTAAAAGGTCCGGCTTGATATAATTAAATCGTTGTGCATGTGAGTCAAGTGTCAAGCTCAGAGATAATGGACTTTCAGATTCATGCATTACTGGTGACACCCACTTTAACATGGCAGAGCACTGAGTGCTGCTTCCCACAAGAAAAGAAGCTCTCACCGTTCTGAACTCTTACACTCTGTAGCGGGCAGCGCTATTTCAACCACTTCTTACCGTTGCCTCTCCAGACCTCAGCCAGGTGGCAGCCACTCTCGCCGGGCTCCTTGCAGAACTCGACAACATCGCGGCACGTCGTCTCAGGGGTGATGGGCACCTCAGTCACAGCCTGTTCCCCATCGCTGAGGTACACCGTTAATATCATCTGAAAGAGGAATAAAACACAAAACATAAAAATCATGAAAGAAAAACGTAAAAACACAGTGACGGATCATACTGGCAGATAAAACTTAAAGATGGCATTACATGAAAATGTGTTCTGTATCAAAGTATGAGAAGTGAGAAAATATGTAATTGTCTAATGTTGTGGTTTAAAGATGAAGCTTAACCCACTCTTTCGTTGGACAAAGCCCAGTCTGCTGATGCAACATTTTTCCGTCCACCAGCACCAACTGTTAGTTTGAGCTGCTGGTGGACTCATGCCTGTGCCTGCCACCTTTCTGATTACTATGATTAGGGCCTGCCATTGCCTTGAAGATACACTGTACAGCCTGGGAAGTAAGACATAGCAATACAAGCCCCCACATGCTTCCGTCTGTACTCACGTAACAGTAAAAGCAGAGATCCCACACTTAACTTTCAGGACACGTCGAGTCAACGGATGTCTGAGCAAACTGCAGATCTTTCCTAAATATATTCCCCTAAATGTGAGCTACTGCAGCATCTTCAAGTGTAAGTTCAGAGGGTTGCAAGAGCTCCTTTGTACCTGCAGCTGTCAGATTGTGCAACACTACCGTCCAAACCTGGCTGGAATGTATATATGACCTTTGGACTAATTCATAGGGCACTGCCTGCATAGTGTGTGTTTTCAGCTGAAACACAAGGGCTGAAATGATTGTGTAACAGCTAGGGCTGAACCATTTGGGGAAATATCTATTATATATATATATATATATATATATATATATATATATCAATCAATCTATAATATAGCAGTATATAGATTTCTTTTTTTACCAATATTGGGATTTGAATTAAAATGTTCTGTAATTAAACTTAGAATATCTTTGCCTAACATAAACAGTGCAAACATCTCATTAACCAGACAACAGTCTGTCAGCCTCTTAGGGTCGTTTGACCAACTTAAGGAATTAAAGTCGTCATGTAAGTTGCTACAATGGTCATGGTGGTCACATACACTTGTGATTATTAATCAAAGGGGAGGTCATTACAAACAGAAATATTTTGTCAAAATAAGCAATTTCACTAGATCAATTTGGCTCCAGTAACTTGTAATGGGCATTCTTTTTTCATTTTATAGACTTAATAATAGAATGAATATGTAATTTATATCATATAATTTTTTTCTCCATCATATTATCTATCTGGAATGTGGAATATGAAAGACCTCCTTGAACTTTTTCATGTTTCAGTGTTTAACAACATTGAAGCATACAGGATGTAATTAGATTTTCCTTTCCAACGCATGTCCAATGTAACCCCTAAAGGAGGAGAGCTGGAAGAAAGAAAAAAAAGAAATCCCCAAATCCAGATGGTCCATGCTGATAAAAACATATCTAAGAAGATTCAGTGATTGCAAAGTATTGACTGACTGGGTTAAATACTGCTGTAGGGCATACAAGACACTGATCTACTTTGAATTTAAAATTTAAAATGTAAAATGTGTGTGCGTGTGTGTTATTTTCACAATTTGACAACTCATTTTCTGGGTAAACAACTACGTGGATCCTGTGATGAGATTAATCGACGTCTTGACGGTTGAATAAAGCCATAATACAGGATGAGTGGAGCAGTGGATGATGTCCTCTCAAGTGCTCTATGCACACTGAAGTTATGCCATAACTGTTACATTGAAGGATATTCAGTTTTATTAATGTGATAATGTTTCCCATCTGGCTTGTTCAGATCAGCCCACATTAACTTTGACTTCTTTGAACTATATATGAACTCTTCTATATTCACTGTTACAGTTGTGTGTTTTCCTTCCGTCAGCTTTGCAGTGTTTTCTATGACACAGAAGCACTCTATGGGGTTAAGGTGTGCCTTCCTGTTTCATGTGACAGGCCTCACTTTTTGTGGGACTACAGATAAACAGGACTGTGAAGAGATCACTAAACAAAGTGCAGAGAGCCAAAAGGGAGACTAGATCTAGAACAAAGATAGACTTGAGGGATTTTCAAAATGAAATAAAAATGTTGACTGTGTTTGAAAGAAAAACAAAAAAAAAGGTTCTATCATGGCTTTTGTGCAAGTTAGATGCCAGTTCAGCTAGTTGTCAGTAAACAGAGTAGAGAAGGGTAATCTGGATTTTCTACATTTCAGTGGTTTGCTTTTAACCTCTCAAGGTTTTTGCACATGCGTCACTGCTGGTTTAACATCACAGGGAGGATAGTCAAGAAACACTTCAAGTACAATGCTAGGAAAACCAAGTAATCAAGACTTTAAATGAAACATTACTATCAAAGGGTTATCCTATTCTTGCTGTCTAGACCAACACCACTTTGTTTACACATGGTTCACAATGTCAAACCATAGTCTACAATGTGAAACCAAATCAATGAGCCAAAACCTCCAACGAGGACTACAACAAACCCACTATACACTTTACTTTGGGAGTAAAAGATTTTTAATGCATCAGCTGCAATTCAGGTATTTAACAAATGAATAATTTGCAGGTGCTCCAATGCAATGTGCGATGAAGTTTGATTTAAGAACAGTGTTGTGTGTACAAAGTAACGCGTTACAGTAACGCAACTACTTTTTCAGGTAAAAAGTAGTGTAACTACTGAAAATATAGTAACGAAACGTAGTTCCTTTTTCAATTCGGCACGTTACTTTTCCCAGGGACAGATTTGACAGCAAACACTGCCTTCTCAGCTGCGTGCTCTCACAAGTTCCACACGGTACGTGACAGAGGCTGGTAGCAGAGCAATCATGGCAAGCGAGAAGCAGCCAACGCTAACTTTTGAGAGCGTTTTAAGCTTCGTGGCTTTTTGCTGGACAGCGCTCCGAGCGGAGAGCTACGTGACACATGCCACTACATCGCGGAGGACTGGCGGTTAAAACGGCCGTCCTACAAACACAGCATGCCAGGCAGACACAAAGCTGACAACCTCACAGATGGATGCGGTGGAGATGGGCTCATACATAGGCTACACGCAGCAGACCGCTGTGGACTTGTGTTGGCTCGACCGGTACAAGTCGATACAGACATTACATACACACTTACACCGTGTAACGCCGATGACTTGCCGATGTGCATTCAACCCGTGCTGGACTCGTTCATACTGAATCAGCCGTCACTCTGCGAGTGGAAAATCCAGTCTGCAGTGTAGTTCAGACACTTCACTGATAAACCATAGATTGGCTTTATGGTCAAAGATAGTTTTTGTATAATTATGGCCCGACCGCGGCGAAGGCCCTATTGAAACTGAAGGAATTATTACTATTCTTTCTTCTTCCGCGCAATGAATCGCCTTTTGGGGGACCTTATCATACTGAAAAACTCACTAAACTTTGCACACGCATCAGGCCTGGTGAAGAATGTGATATTATAAGGGTTTCGGGATTAGGCGCACAAAAATGGCTCGCTAGCGCACCCTACAAAATTTTAAAAAATTGATACACAAACTTGGTACACACATGAAGCATGTCAAGACGTACAAAAAACGTCATTGGAGCCGTACCCTAAACTCAATAGGAAGTCTGCATTTTGAAAGTTAAGAAATTAGTGCGATTTTGGCCATTTCCACATGCCGTACTTTAACGCCTCCTAGAGATTTCATCCGATCGACTTCAAATTTGGTCTGTGCCATTAAAGATGAAAAGTTATTAAAAGAAAAACTTTTCATCATACGGCATGGCCGCCATTTTGTGCGTTTCACCATCGAAACAGGAAGTGGGTGTAACTTGAGTGTACACTATCCAATTGGCTCGAAACTTTTCAGGATTCATAAGAGTCCAACCCCGAGGACATTTACAGGCCGATATTGGCTCAAAGTCATAGCGCCCCCTAGTGGCAACAGGAAGTAGGCCTAAAAGTCAAGGTGCTATACTTTAACAAACTCCTTCTAGAGATTTCATGCGATGGACTTCAAATTTTACCTTAAAGATGAAAAGTTATTAAAAGAAAAACTTTTCGTCAAACGGTGTAAAGTAACGGATTAACGAGTAACGAGCAAACACTACTTTTTAAAAGTAACTTCCCCAACACGGAACATAAGAATGACTGTACGTGTGGCCTCAGGGTACAATAATTGCCAGTGTATGTCATAAAATCTAAGTTTAGTCACCGAGCTAGCTATAGATTATTACTCCGGGAGTTTCTCTGAGACCAAGTGACTCACCCTTTGTAATAATGCAGCTGTGTGATTCATTGACATTTTCTGCAGCAGCCTAACTGAAACAATATAATCACTTGTGCTTGAGAGCCTCTTTGACTTCACTCCGATGATTATGAGCATAAGGGCTCAGATTTAGGCAAATTCAGAAACTATGTATAATGTAACGGTACTGAAGCCGTGGCACTTGTTCTTACACTGTCCATCCATACCATCCATCTATGATTTCATGTTGCTCCTTACAGTGTTATTAGGACCCAGATAGACAAGTAATGGATGTCATTTTGGGACCTGATCTGCAAGAGCATTGCAACAACAGAAAGAAAAAAACAAAACGGGGGAGAAACTGTAAAAAAGTGTCGTAAGTAAGCTGGAGACTAGTTGTGTATGTCTACATTTTACTGATAAATAATTACTTTGCTAATCCCCCAGGGATATTGGAGTGTTACCAGCTGCATAATAAGACAACATAGTACGGAAAGAAAAATAGTGACCATGGCAACACAGACCTACAGTATATCTTGATGCATCCCAAAACAAACCTTCAATTTGGACACACAATTAACCAATCAGACAACATAACTAAGGCACACATTTAGGTCTAATTTAAATTGGTCACAAAAAGCCAACCCCAAATATTCCAAAATATACCTTCCCATATATAGAAACTACCACATCATTTGAATATATATTCAGAGAGTGAAGGCATGGAAAACAGAAACTCCAATGATCCAGCTGACTGATCACTCGAGAAATACCAACCGCCCTCACTAAGTTGCGTCTGCCCATGGTCTTGGCTCTTCTGGCCGCCCGCCGTTTCCTCCTGATCTCCTTCTTTGGTGGCCGGTGGTGCTCCTTTGCCCAAATGGGGTTTTCCTTGGAGAGGCTAACAAGGCCGCGTAACACTATAGTCACAAACCTCTTCATCATAGCACTGTCGCTCTTGCAGGACTTGAGACTTAATTGTTACGCCATCCCGAGGGGACCACTGAAACCGACAGCAGTGCGTGCATTTGAAGAGTGCTGCAGAGGAGACTTGGGAGGAAAAAAAAACACTTGCTGTATGTGTAATTCAGGGAGGGAGGGGGAGAGAGAGAGAGCTAGGAGAAACAAACAGTGAGAGAGAGAGATGGTGGAGGAGGGTGCCGACAAGTCCTTCTATTGGAAAACTGTCCCTGGGTTGTGCCAGTGGCTGCAATACCAACAACTCCCTGCTAATGAGAATATTTTGGCTACAACTGTGACTCGCAAGCAGCTCAGGGCATCATGTAGGGGCAAGAAGAGGATCATCCTTACACTTTTATGTTGGCTGTACATAGGGTTGTCGCATTTATGAAATCTGAGATGACGATTAATTGTCATACAAATAATTGCGATTAACGATTTATTCGTCGGTTTCTGTTCATTGTATGCCACACACAGTGCTGTTGCGTTTGGCTTTGCAACTAGACCTGAATCCATGTTGTTAATGTCAACAGCCGCTCATCGAAACGATGCGATCGTTGGCAAAGGAGCGTCAAATACTTTGCTGAAACAATGTATCACCTCTCGCTCTGCTGCACAGATATATTTTAAATAGCTTGTATTAAAACCGTTGTATATGCCGACCTAATGCAACTAAAAAGCGGCCCAAGACTGCAGGATTTATTAAGGACCCCACGCTACTACGCTTATGTTTCCATCTAAACCTTTTTGAATGATCTGTCTAGAAAAGCTGGATGGGAGCGACAACTCCAGCCTAACTTTCCCCAGAGCTGGCAAACACACAGCTGCACCTGTAGGGAAGACTCTCAGCTAGAAATCAAGAGAGCCATTATCAGCACCTCTCTCTGTCATCATCTTGCTTCGGAAAGCAAAGATGTGGTTTGATATGACCTGAAACGGAAGAGCCTGCCCAACAGCAGTAAGATAGACAGCCAGACATCAGACTGTTTTTTTTTTTCCTGACATTGGTACCTTGCTGAGGTAGACACTTCATTTACCCAGCTAATGGAAACACAACTAATTTACTTTTTATTTGCTGCCACATTTGTAACATTGGCTTTAAATTCCATTGATTGTGAAATCCAATTCAGCGATTATGCTAAATGATCGCAGTCAGCTCAAATAATCGCATACAGGCGATAATGTAGTAAATGAGACAGGCCTAGCTGTACATGACTAGAAACATACAGTATCCTTCTTGCCTGATGCATAATGCTACAGTGGGCATCATCTGGAGATTGGGGCATTTATCATTCAACTCCTGAGAGGGAGAGAGGGATGCTTGGCTGGCCTGATCTCCAGCAGGATTATTCAAACTGTCATTTCCTCTTACAAATCCTATCACTCATTTACTCCCAAAGAGGTACCTACAGTGAAGAAGAAAGATCGAGCAGAATATTGCTTCCTGAGAGCTTTAACTTTAACTGAAAAAAACTTCCACAAATCCCACCAATTTAAGACATTGCAATTAAACAAGGATGTATTAACCTTCCATACATATCTATTCACACTGTGACAAAAAAATGCATTGATCATTAAAAAAATTCTAATCCAACGCCCAAATGTGTGGAACAACTAGGTAAACAAATGTGACACTTTGATCAGTATAAGGCATCATTTTGATTCACCATCTGGTCAGACACAAATGTAGACATTTCATGCAGCCAAAACACTGCCCATCTGGCTAAAATGGCACTGAACTATGTGAAGGAAAGATGAGGAAATGTGTAATAAACTGAAACAAGGGTGACAGAAAACTGAAAAAGAATGCCGTTATATATAGGCCCTAATAAATGTATAAGATGTGAAAATGTAAACATCTTTCTTTTAGCTGGGCATTTGAACACTGGTGCACACAAGATGGTCTAGATCCAAATTGATATTTAAAAAAAGCTAAACTAGATAATCCAAGTTATAACTACAATGGCTTTGCTATTACAGACTAATCTAGTAGAGCTTGTACGTCTAGTAGCTATCAAGCACAAACTCCTTTGATTGCAAACTCACTTAATAACGAGTGTTTTATGATATAGTTGTGATGGCTTGGCTAATGTCATTTTCAACCAGCATACCTCCAAAATTTGGTAAAAGCGACAAGATGCAATGTTTACATTTCCTGTAAATCACGCTCTGGCCAGCTCCACCATGTGAGATTAATGCCACTTGACAATCTACTCAGCTCAAAAGTTCCCCTTAACAACAGAGCATTAGTCGACGCAGCCACACAGACCTAGATCTGCCAAGGTCTCATTGGCTGCCGGAGTCACGCGAGACCCGAGTGCAGAGCTGCCTCTCTGCTCTACTGGCTCTTTGACTCTGATAGCCTGTTGGTGCCACAGGCTACAAATGTCTACAGAGGCTATCATCGCAGTCAATCCTGAGAACTCCATGGCAGCAGCGAATATGGAGTAACTTCTCTGTTACCTTGTACTCCTGAAAACTCACAAGCCTCTCTGAAAGTTGTGCTGACGATAAAAGCAAAAGGTTATGGTGATACTTTATTTCCAACCCACGCACATTCGTTCAGAAAGATACCTGGCCAAAAATCCCCTCCATTTATGACGGCACCTTACTGAACCTACCTACTGTAAACTTATCCTGCATCTGAGTTCGTGTTCCCCTCCCTGAAGGCCCAAATGGCTGCAATTACATTTCCCACAATCCATCACTGCATTCTCAGTACAACAGATAACAAAAGAGGTCCCAACAAAGCACGACTCCTATAGTGTTGCCATTCAGGTATTCTATTCTTTGCAACACAGAGTGTCTTAAACAATAACCTACTGGACCTGCTGCTTTAAATATAGCAATAGTTTTGTTTCAACATTATTATCATAGAGAGAGTAGAGGGTGTGAAGTTAACCTATCCTATTCTGATATACAGGAGTGTATTTCTACTTCAATATTGTACATATTTGCTGGAAAACATTCTATTTGTGCTAAAAGCAAATAGACTTCAGATACACCACAATCCCTGCACATCAAGTTATGACATACTTACATCTCCCCTTCCTACTGTCATTGTAACCATCAACATGAAAAATGCAACAACAAAAAAAGCTATAGAATCAAGATGCAGAGATGCTGTACAACAGATAAAGTCGTCGTAGATTAAGTTAAGCTTTCTTTTTTCTCATTTCTAGGCTAGCTGAGTGATGGTGGGAAAGGCAAATGGACAGATATTAATCTTGCTTGAACTTGTGTATTGTTGGTCAGAGAGTCAAACTGTGCTCCTTATCTTAATCTGTTACCTTTATATTTTTAGCCTGAGGAACCAAATGCCACAGAGCAATATTAAAAGCTAGGTGAAAACGGGAGAGTAAAATAATTGTTTCATGCCAGGAGAGCAGGGCTTGTGTGCACTTACCGGCATCATATTGGCAGCTCTGGCAGGTCAAAACCAGGGGTGCATCGGCAAGTGGACTAACAGCTCACCCACTTATGTTCAATGGCACCACCGTAGAGTCAACCAAGACCCACCGTTGCTAGTTCTGGTCTCCGGTTACTCCAATGTGACAACCAAATGGGCCTCAGTCCTCTCTGTAAACAAAACAGGGGAATTATTTTCAGTTCCATAAAACTGAACATTGTAAGGTCAAAATAACACCTGTTATCAGCCCCAAGCGTTCATTTAAATGGCCCAGGCGTGGCTCTGTGCAGCTGCTGCTGCTACAAACAAGCCGATGGTTAGCCAGGCAGTTAAATTAGCTCGCAAAGCAACGCTGAAGCGACTCAAAACAAATTACATGTAATAACTTGATATTACTAGCTAAGTCGTAACACATTAAATACACTCACCAATGTCAGAGACAATTCATTGTTTCAGGGACTAAACATTAGCAACGATACTGTTGAAGGCAGGTAGCTAACCGAACCAGCTGTCAACCAGCCAGCTAACGAGATCTGTACTACGGTGTTAACGTTAGCTGTTAGCTGGTTTCAGAGGCGGCTAAAGGACGGTGTGCAAGGCGATCTCTCCGCTCTCGTCGGTCCTTTAGCTTACATTGACTGCACATCGGCACGAGCTGTCGATGTAGTGTGTTTCAAGAAAACAAAAACGAATAAATGTCCATCCAGATTGGCTAACTCGTTTTTTTTTACGAACGCAATGAATCATTAGCAGGCTAGTAGTGCTAGTTGACGAAAATACAAATAGCTGGAATCCAGTTGTTGACGGTGGGAGGGGCGGGACTACACCGCAGCAGCGAGAGCGTCACATGAACGTAGAATGTCAAGAATATAACGTCACCAGCCGGGATAGTTTGTCAGCTTTATATAAACTATAAGCAAGATTGACTGTTTTGTTTGTGAATTTTGTTTATGAATATGCACCACCAAAGCACAACAGCACATAAGACATAAGGGCCTTGATGTAATGGTCCATGTTTTATTATAGCCTATCTGAGGGCCCCCGTGTTATTCAGTGCTTAATTATATTATAATTATATATAATATTTCTATATTAATTTTTCTTTTGTCAGCAGTGGTTAGTGGGACAACCTGTCAATTCAATATTGTTTCTCAGACGTCTTGTGACAAAGTGGATCAATGGAGGGCTGTTCTACCTAATATTACCTTATATTTATAGCTAGCACCCATGTAATTCACAGGTAAAGGAAGTTTGGCTCAAGTGCATGGGTCAAATGGATTATTCGAAAACCCCCTTGAGATCTGATTTTCAAGGTTTCAATAAGCTCAATTTGCAGAAGAAAAAATATAAGAAATATGTGGCTCTTTTGTCTCTTTCCAGTCGGACCACCTGTTAATACAGGAGAAGTAATTGCAGAGCTTTCAGGATGTTAGGGTGATCACATGCCAACAGGTTGTGCTGTTGTCGTAGATTTAGAGTAAGTAAGATTTTAAAAAAAGGCACTAGGTCTGAGAGATGATGTCATTTGCTCTGAATGCTGTGTGACAGCTTCTTCCAGACTGACGTGTGCTGTTGATGACAGATGTTATAGTTTTGGACACCTTCTTCATCGTTTTAGCAAATTCATGATGACACAATGCTTTGAATAGTTTTCCTCTTTCAATCTCACTACTGAAACATAATGACAACTGAATAATACAATGATTCTTTACATAACCTTTTAGGGTCAATACACATGTATGTATGAAGATAGCCTACTGAACATGAGTATACAGCAGGATAATGTCAGGCTGAAATGACAGAGAGAATTTTTTTTATGTGTCCTGCTTTATTATTTTTAAATAATTAATAAAAAAGGTTTGAGAGTCAGCTTATGAAGCCAATAGGTTCATCATGCACCGCCATAGAACAAAAAACATTGACTACACTAGTGACATCAAGTGGCTCACAGAAAGAACTGACATTGTTATGAAAACTAGTAATGCATCTTGAGTCACCGTTAATTGATTACTTTGTTTTTGAAGAGTACAAATTGAAGACGAAACAAAAACCTGCCAACAATCTTTTTTGTGTGTGTGTGTGTTCTCATAATGAATTCTGTGTTTTTCCTCCAAACAGTGTTGTCCAGACATTAGGTGCTGGCAGAATAACAAAGACGTACATTAGGAGCCATTGTCCCCTGTGATTATTAAAGTTATTAATATTAATGCAACCTTTAAGACTTTGTCAAAGATGGTCCCATTATTTGGAGCTCCTCAAAATCTTTTATTAATACAATGTTAAAAAACAGATTGTACCCCAGTGCATCAGGTTATTATGACACAGAGATATCAAAGGTAAGCAGCTGTTTTCGACTGATCCTCCTAATATACACAGACAAGTACAATACTAACAAAAACGATTGTATTTCCCAAAAAATACTGACTTAATATGGTAAAAAGGTACAATTAAATGATTATATATTATATTTTCATACTGTATCAAGATATACTGTATGTTTTTAAGGTTTGAATTTTTTTTTCAAACGTTTTCTATTTTTATTTTAACATTAATAAGTGACACAACATAACGAACAAGTTAAACACAGCACAGAGGAACCGATAAGTCACTTCCCCTCAAATCCCCACCCATCCAACCCAGCACAGGTCCCAAATGGGGACAGACAACACACACCCATGCACACTGACAAACACACACCAGTAAGGACACACAACATCCAAAAGACAAAATTAAAAAAGATAGACAAAATAAAAGCAATAGAGAGGAGAGAAAAAAAAAGGGGGCAGCTGGTGTCGACTGCAGCAGTCCAGAAGGAGCTCAGTCCTCCAAATCAGGGGATAAGCTGAGGGAGTCTTTAAGGTTTGAATTTAAATTTTCAAAAAATCCAAAAAAATCCAAAAAAATCCAAAGAGCCAAAAAGCAGTAATTCTCTCCTCATTGCACAACATGACATTTGATAGCACTAGGATGAATTATTAAAAACATATATTTGTGGAAAGGTTGAACTTTTACAGCTTCCACCTTAAAAGAAAAAGAGCCATTTTATTCCACTTTTCTCCACAACTGAACCACCAAACAGCATGGAGGAATATACATCATAACTCATTTACACAAAAAATGTCAAGTCAGATAGAGAACTGATGTAAAATTGCACTCAGTGAAGCGGGATGAAAATAAATAACCTGTCAACATAAAAAAAGGCCGTTGCACCTTCAGACTCATGTATCTCTTCATTTGACTTCGCCGCGAGTCTTCAATTGAGAAAGAATGTTGTCGACCTGCAACAGAGCAAAACAAGAAACGTCCATTTAACAATTAAAGTTTAAATATGTTCATTATCTAAAGACAACAATGAGATTTTAGTATTTTTACTAAACCTTTTTACAATTGCAAAATTCACCAACATTTTCATTTTATGAATTGAATTATATGTTGTTGTTTTCTTTAAAGATTATTTTTTGGGGGCTTTTCCACCTTTAAATTTGACAGGACAGCTAGGTGAGAGAGGGGAAAGACATGCAGGAAATCATCACAGGTCGGATTCAAACCCTGGACCTCTGAGTCGAGGCATAAACCTCTCAGTATATGTGCGCCTGCTCTACCTACTGAGCCAACCCGGCCACTATATGTTGTTTTAATGGATAAGACAATCATCGTATACTGCTAAAACTTTCTTTCATATGAAAGCATTTATGAATATTTAAGATTTAGTTTGTTTTTGTCATTCCACTTTTGCCATTCTACATTTTGTGAACTTTATTTTATCCCCTGGTGTTTCATGGTCCCTGTGTTATTGTTATTTTGTTTTTTAGTTTTCATCTGCTGTTTTTTTTCTTCCTGTAAAGCGCTTTGCAACCTTGTTAAGAAAAGAAGCATATAAATAAAGTTTATTAATATTATTAAAAAAGTCACACAAAAAAAAAAAGAGTCTACAATTATTTTGGGTGCACACTCCAGTCTCAATATAAATAGAAAGACATCACTCACTGGGATGAACCAGTGAGACTGCTGCCCGTAGCGAAGCTGCGACTTGAAGTTCATCGTACTGGCTGGAGCCAGAGCGTGGAGGTGGAGGTGTGGAACAGATGAGAATGGAGGCACATGGAACCCCATCCTGCACAGAGTCAATGTGGGTTTGAAAACAGACACATCGGCAAAGGTTTCCATAGAAATGATTAAAAGCTAAATTATTTCTGTGATGCAAAAGCGACACCGAAAATAATTTAAAAGTTGATCACAAGTCACAACTCTGGTAATATCAGGAGACTGATTTACCTGACGTCATTCAGGTTGCTGACTTTATTCTTCTCTAGTATACTCCTTCCCATTTTTTCCATCCGCTCCACTATCAACAAACAAATCACATCAATATGGTGCCGTCATACAGCCTAAAAAACAAGAGTAGGCCTACATATAGGGGTATATTTGCTGTGTAAAATGATTACTCATCTCACTTTTATATATCCATAAAAGGCAGTGACTCAGGTACGCCTTTTGGTTTTCACCAAGCATTAAAAGATATGGAGTAAAATAATAAGTGGATAATCATTCACATTTTCAGTGGGTTTTCAAAGTTTATATCTGTGTTTAAAAAGAAGAAGAGGGCATACCGTAAGAGTTCAAGTTATTCCTGTTCCCCAGGACACAATCAGAGAGGATGCTTTCTGATGTCACTGGGAAATATGGAACCCCATATAGAGTGCAGCCATGACCTCTTCAGAGACAATGATTTTGGCTTTATGTTTCCATTATCACACCAAAAATAAGGACACATTCTGGCTTCATTGACAGATATTAACCAGTAATTAAAGCTTACTTGGATTTTCCTGTAACCTAACAATCAAATCAAAGACTGCTCAATTATCTGTCTTTATTGAACTTCTACCAATAGAATGATAGAAAAAGACGTTGCTTTCCTGCTTGAGCTACTGGCTACTAGCGGTGAGATTGGTTAGTTGGGTATCAGGGTAGCCAATCGGAGGCAGAGTAGGGCGGGTCATGCCTTCGCTCACCTAGAGGTATGTCGTCCTCCTGGAGAGTTTTGCAGTTGTTGATATGCGTCCTGGGAACAACAAGGTAATGATGTGTGGCGCTAGGTTTTATGTCACGAAAACAAAGCAGCTCATCGTCCTGTACAGAGGTACAGAGAGAGAGAGAGAGAGAGAGAGAGAGAGAGAGAGAGAGAGAGAGAGAGAGAGAGAGAGAGAGAGATAGAAAGTTGTAGAACTTATAAACATGAATTAATTAATGAACAGTCGGTTCTTACACTTAGCAGGATTTCTGCGTCAGTCTGGTTGTTCGCTATTTGGCAGAAAGGACAGTCTTCGCTCCCAGAAGCGCCCTGAGTCCCCATTTGTGTAGTCTAAAGTCTCGTTAGTGAGCTCATCACTGGTTGAGTCAGAATACCGATAAAGTGTGGGCGTGTCTGCGATCAGGAGCCAGGACGCCTCGGACAACTAGCCGCTGATCGAGTCGGTCCAGTGCTGCGTTCACGGGAACCGCGTAAATTCTTACGTCAAACTACTTACAGTTTTTGCCGATTGCCTACACACTGAAATCAAAAATATTACACAATTATCAAAACCTTACGCTCAAGTAGCAAACCATTGGCCCAGATGTGCACGACTATCAACACAATGTCAGCCTCACACTTTTTGCACACAGTGATTTGCTAAACACTAAACACACTTGTATACATTAGACACAGAAGTATATCAGGATGTCACTTCCTTGCAATTCTAAAGCACTGACTGTCAAATGACCATGAGCCGATCTGTGAAACACGGCCTTCAGGTGCGCAAACACGATTGCTTAATTGTAGACACACCAATCAGGTTTAGGTGCTATAAAAATGCAGCAGGTAAGTTTAGTATATATATATTTTTTTTCTATTTTGTAATTGTAACCTGTACTGGATACAGTATTTTATGTTTATCTGTTATTTGCTGAGCTAACAGTGTTTTGCACACTACTGTAGTGAAAACTGGGACATGTTTTGTTGGGATTCTCCATGTTGACTGATTTGGGTATATGAAGAGAAATAAATGATATGTTCCTCAGTCTGCAGCATTGGGCTTGTGTAGTGTTTGGTGAACTTATTGTGTAATTGCACTTTTTCTGTGTACTTCATTTACAGTACTCTAATTACTGAGAAGTAGAATTGCTAAAAGGGTTTTAGGTTAGCAACAGCAGTGGGTAACTGGTTCAGACTGAACTAAGTCTTATGAAACGTGTGTTTCATATGGTAACAAAATATGGTTTTGATAAATTAGTGTATAGTTTTTGCAAGTGTTTTATTTTTGCAAAGGGTCTGAGGTGTTCTGCTAATTGTGTGTGTGGTGCTAATTGTGTGTAGTGTTTTTCAAAATAGTGCTTAAGCAATCAGGGGAAAAAAGCTATAGGCCTAATAGGCTATGTAGCATATCCGCAATAAATTGTCTAAAAACGACTATACCTTTATTGTATATTTTGGTGAGTTGTGTACTTACATTATCCCAAATGTTTCCAACAATGTTCAAACCAAGAGAAATCTGTAATTGTGTTTAACGTCACGGACTGTGTAATTTGGAGGAGGTGAATGCCATGTGTTGAATAATCCAACATTTTTCTTCAACTTGGTTGTTGCTTTGCAGGCAGCATAATTAATTGACATATAATGACTTTGTGGTGAAAATGGGTATTACACAATAAAAGGGCCATTGGGGAATATGTTGTCATGAAATAAACACACACACACACACACACACACACACACACACACACACACACACACACACATAATGGAAGTTTAACTCTTGCATAATATTCATAGAGAAGAGTTAAATACATGGGAAAGTGATATCAGTGACAGCAAACAATACAGTTAAGACATTTTATCAGAAAAAAAGTACATTTACAGCTGTACTATACTAATATACTTCATCATAATTTATTTATTGATAGTTTGTATAAATAATCAGAATTTACAAAGTAACTAGTAACTGAATTTATCAACCAAATCTGGAGTAGAAGTAAAAAGTAACGTAAAATGGAAATACTTAAGTACATTTGGATTTAAGTAGCCTACAGAAACATTACTTTTTTCTAACTTCTCAGAAAGTGAGTAGACAATGTGTTTGAACACCTTCCAAAATTTCTTTTGTAACAACAACCAGAAACTCTTTAAAAAACAATTTAAAGAAATATCTCAACAAACCCTTATACACGGATCCATGGTGTTCGATTGACTCAATCAATTGTTTTCTTATATCACTAACCATAAAAGTAGAATTCATTTCACACTTTGTCAATGAGCATACATTCATACACACAAAGCCTACAACAAACAGTACATGCACCTGTTTATAAGTGTGAACTGTTTGCTGAACATTCAGACAGTCCACAGTGACGTCTCAATGCTATGGCTTTCCTTTCAAAATTAATTGATTTATCAATTCAGTTCAAAAAACTTCATTTGTCTCTCGGGAATCAATTTTCAGAGGCAATTAGTGTAGTTCAGTACTGCTTGGTTATCTCATTTACTGTCCTGTCTCAGTTTCCAGATAAGGTTCTTGACAGTTTATAATGCTGCCATTGCTGTAGTGTTCCAACATGGGAAACACAAAGCATCCATGTGGCTCATTCTGGTTCAAAGACTCCTCTGAGATGACTGGTGGAGCATTATCCTTTAGACGCTTCTGGAGACATTCTTCCTGTAAAGAGAAAGGGCAAACAAATTGTCCCGATAAAATGAGAAAGTCACCATATGCTGTGTTTCAGTATCTACATTTACATCTGATGTTGAGCCATTTGTCTGATTCACACTAACTAGAAAGACAACAAAATAACCAGTTAACCCTTGTGTTGTCCTTCGGGTCCCAGTGACCCGAAGGACAACACAAGGATTATGTACTTCCATTTACTTTGTTGAGAATTGCTCTCTAAACAAGGGTTAATACAGCACCTTAGTTCTTGTTTGTACAGCATTTTGGTCAGCTTAAACTGTGTTTAAATGTGTTCTAGAAATAAACTTTACTTACTTACTTTAAAAGAAACCGGTTTTAGAGAGCAATTCTCAACAAAGTAAACGGAAGCACATAATCCTTGTGTTGTCCTTCGGGTCAATGGGACCCGAAGGACAACACAAGGGTTAAGTGCACATTTCATTTTTTTTGGGGGGGCTTTTCCCCCTTTATTAGATAGTGACAGTGGATAGACAGAAAAGGTGGTAGAGAGATGGGGGATGACACACAGCAAAGGGCCGCAGGTCGGACTCAAACCGGGCCGCTGCAAAGGACTCAGCCTACTAGAGGTCGCCCCCAAGTGCACATTTCTAGATCACTACAGAAAACGGCCATTGGATAACACTGCGATGACTGTAATATTCTTAGTAGAAGAGAATAAATCAGAAAAGGAGTAAGGAAAGTAGGAGGGGGGGATTTGTAGTCCTCGACACTCACAGTAACAAACCTGGAGGTCCTTGGAATGAACTTATACTGCATGCGCTTGGAGATTTGGCTGGAGGGGGCGAGCACGTGCAGGTGGAGGTGATCCACTGAAGTGAAGGGAGGTTGGTGGAACCCAAGCCTGCGGAGGAAAACACATCAATAAAATGATCAGCAGCACAATGACAAACAGGTCAAAGTACAGTTTTAGAAAATTCAATAGAGCAATGAAACACTTCAGCAAATAACAACCTTGGATTTTTTAAGTGTGTATTCTCACTTTCTGTTAGTTTTTAGCTTAAAGGTGCATCATACACATGTCAAACAATTATACTTTTTCCATTACTTTAACGCAAAAGTTTTGACAATTTAGGAAGTCCGCTTATTCGCTTTCAGGTGGCGATAAGAAGACTGAAATCACTATATTGACCTTCTCATCTAACTCTCCACCTGAATCATTTCCCAAAATGTTGAACTATTGCTTTAAACTTTGTGTTCATTAAAGCTCCACTGTGTAATTTTTAGAGTTGATTCTTAGCAAAAAAAAAACTTTGTTCTATCACAAATATGTGCTCATTCATGTGTAATTACTTCCACCAACTAATCAAAGTATTCTCGTACGCGTAGAATCTGCCATTCAGAATCATTCAGAATACATGTTGCGCCTCCATCTTTAAAATAAATTAGCCAAAGAGGGACATACCTCCGCCTTTCGTGCTTTTACACTCAGTGGCACTGACTGTGACGAATGCCAGAGAGGGGGAGAAGATAACTTGCGACTCGCTCGACTCGGCAGATTTGAAAGCCTGTTGAAGATGGAGGATCAAATGACGCAAGAGGTAAAGCAACAAGACCAAAGTTAATATGTTGATATGTTAATATATGTTAATATGAGTGGCTTTTCCGAAGTTGCCTGCTTTCTTCTCAAAAGGTAGTTCTGCCTATTTGTGTAAATTCTAAGTTTTATAGTTGCTTTGCTAACTATAGCATGGTTGTGCATAACGCTAGAACAATGTCTAGGATACTTTTCCTCGCGTCAATGATGAAAAAGGATTGTCTACTGAAGGAATATTATACCATTTAGATGTGTCTTTTACTCAGAAGTGTCTTAGTTAGTGGCCTCTTGACCCGGTGTGTCATAAAACTGAAGTAGGTACTGTTTCACAGGCGAGTCTTTGTCTGATGAAAACTTGTTGGAGCAAGAGGAAGTTGTGATGTATGACACACAGGGTCAAGCTGTCCAAAGTGGTTCAGTTGCCTAGCAACGAAGTAGAAAGTAGAAGTTGTGAAGTAATATTCAGTTGGTTGTCATATACAATTTCACCGCTAGATGGGATAAATTCTTACACAATAAATTAAAGATCAATAAAAACACACAAACCCCCCCCCCCCCACCCACACACACACACACACACACACACACACACACACACACACACACACACACACACACACACACACACACACACTACCTGCCCTAATCTACCTTATGTCCTTCATATCAGTGACCCCTTGGTCCTGGAGTACAGTTTTCCCCATTTCAGCCATCCTTTTAACTGTTGGATACAAGAAGATTAAGTTATTTCTTTGTAAAGATCTGGCTGAATAAAAGTTATTGACAGCATGAGGTAACTTACACATCACCTTATTAAACTGAAGCATTTGAAGAAGGAAAACTAAATAGGAGTGTTTATATGTAGATGTGAATAAGTTTGTAGCAGTAGCAGGAGTAGCCATGTTGTAGTAGTTTCAGCAGCAGTGCTAGCTCTAGTTATATATAGTATCCTACTGTAGGTAGTTATAAAGGCCCAAGTAGTAGTAGTAGTAAGAGTATTAGTAGCAGTAGTTGTAGGAACTGTAAGCAGTTAGTATTGTAAGTAGCAACAGCAGCCGTTAGCAGCTCAGTAAGTGGTTCCGTGGTATTTGTAATACTTATACTAGTTTGTAGTTCTCCACTGTAACTGACCGAGGCCGATGTGTCCGCTGTGCAGTGAGAGGCAGCTGTGTATGTGCTGTATGGGTACAACCAGGTAATGGTGAGGAGCAGCAGGGTCAATGTCTCTAAAACACACCAGCTCCTTGTTCTGTTGGAGGGGATGGAAATATAGAGATCAAACTCACACATGTTGACCTTTAGGCCAGTGAAGGCAGTATTGCTATAAACTCATGTGTAGGCTATTCAATCCGTAACAGTTGTGTGGAGTAGGAAATAGTGGGTCTGCTGCCCATGTGTTGTGCATAAAGGCATTTCCTCTTACTGTAACACAACTGCCCCTAGGAGGAAGAGTGTAGCACACCTAGTCTCATCATTTACATTTTAGGATTGTTAAGGAACATTGACAAGTTTATCTAGATACGGGCCACATAGATCACACTCTGATTTGTAGTCTACTGTAAAAGTCCATAATTGATTATCACATATTTATCTTGATGTAGACTAGTTTTATTTAACGAAATATATAAAACACAAAAAGACATTTTGTAGGCTACATAACTTTGTCCACTGCACGAAATGTGGCTAAAAGCTACAGTAAAATCAAGATATTAAACCTTTTGTCAAACTTATGCTGTCCCTGTTATGTTATACGTTACTATTTTATTGTTTGATTGTATTCAATAAGAGGTATAACACGACCTCCATATGTAACCCATGAAGATGTAATAACATTATAATGTATGCTAGGTGAGCTTCAACTCAGTTGGGTAACGTTGTTTAAAAGGAGCTTACCTTTTTAATGACTTCAGTTTCTTTGTCTTGGTCGTTGGCTATCAAGCAGAAAATACAAGTTTCTGATTTGTTTCTCACCATGTTTCCCATAATATTTCCTTTAATTTCTTGAAACGTCTCAGCTGTTTCCTCCTCAACTCGCTGCTGGTAAACGTATCTCTGATAGGCTGTACGCGTGGCGAAGATCGTCTATGTTTGCGAAGAGAGATTATTACTCAATCTTTTTTTCCCTTAAATCCTCACAACAAACACTGCAGGCAAACAATTGGCATCTTTATCTGGCCTTTCAAAACATAAATATACAATGTTTAAATTATATTATAGAGGAAGAAATGTAATTAAATAAATATAAAATAAATGTAAGAATCAGAGTCATATATTGACATGTAAGGCGATGACGGCATGCCTGGAAAATTGTTAAAACATTTAAAAAGAAGCAAAAATGGTTTAAAGGCTCGGACCACACTAACTTCCCTACGATTAAGTTCAATATGAGATATGGACATACATTTAAGGTCTAACCATAGACTGTTAATAGTCTATGGGTCTAACGAATTAAACTGTGGTGCCTAAAAACAGAGGCGGAGTGACACCTCTTTGTTCATCTTTAGTGAAGACTAGCTGCACCGAAAATGAACAAAGAGGTGTAACTCCACCGGTTTTCTTTTTTCTCTAGTTCCTTCTATTACGTCAAGGTGTCTTACCGTAAATTGTAAATTACAGCCTTCTTTTACGAGTCCTACAATAATAACAAGAAACAATCAGGCCAGTGGTAATGTTCAATAAAAGCAATATATAAATATAATCTGGACATTAAATCCCACCGAAGGCCTTAAACTGAAAAATGAATGTGGAAATGAAAAAATATTGACAAACAACACAACCCAGATATATTTAATATTTATTTAGGTTTAAATGTGGTTGCAATAACAACACAATAAATAGATCCTCAGTGATACCACAGCAGTTTTGGATTCAGGAGAAATAATACTCAGGGAGCATTCACAGTTACAACACAAGACAACAAAGCTCATTTTCACATGAAGCGATAACTGACATTAGTGAATAGTATGGCAGGTATCATAACAGTGATGTCAGACATTTTCAGTATCGCATATTCATGCACTATAAGCCTGTGTTGGATACGCATGATATAAATGATTGTTTCTTTTCCGTGTTAGTAGATCTGAACTTTTTTAGTTAGTGGCATACCAGAGTGCAAAAAAAACAACAAAAAAAATAAAAAGACTGTCCCTTTCCATTTTTAAGTAAAGCAGATGCTGACCTGTGGTTGGACAGGAAGTTTCCCTTCCCTCTCGTAGTGGTGATCAACTAGCACCCAGTAATAATTTTACATTGAAGAAATGCGTAATTACAAAACACAGCACTGACTCTCGATTCATCCTGTAGTGCAAAGTGACATCAAGTTAAACTTCTACTGGCTCTCTAAACAAGAACGACAAATGATAATCAAAGAGATCAAATCAATCGACGTGAGATATGCATTCAATACTGACAGCCAGTCAGTTCTAGTGCTTGTTGGGTCCAATCAGAAACATTTAACTAAGTACAACCATTTAAAAAAAAAAAAAAATACAACTGAGTATTCTTTGTGAAAAACAGAATGTAAAAATAAAACATCTAAAACATAAAATATGATGAGCTCACAACAAATGTGAAATTAAAATAAAACATATTTGGTCATTGCAAACCTGGCTTTACCACTTGTTTTGGATTGTACGGGGGAATTAAAACATACGTGGTTGTGAGGAAATGCAATGAAACAATCTCATTCACTTCATCTAAAACTAAAAAAAAAATAAGAGAACAACACGGCCTTCAGAGGAAGTGCAACTCTTCCATTGTAAACAATTACAACATTTTCTGCTGTGAAAATTCATTTAATGGTGGAGGATCTAAAAAAAAAATAATCTTCCTTTAAGTTTGAAATTCATTGAATCGTAAAAAAAAAGAAAAAAAAAAGAAAAGAAGAAAGATTCCAAAAGTCTTCAGCACATTATCCTGTACATTCCCAAATCAACTAATTCATCATTATCTTTGCACAAAGTAACCAACATCATTATGGGATACCTTGTTCTTCCATACACACTTGAAATATGTTTTATAGAATAACCCCAACAGTAACATCAGCAGCCTTCCTATTCTCCCTCTCCTCATACGCTTATGTTGGTAAGGCAGTCTGCATGCTGGGAAAGCTGGAGGCGTTGACAGATGTCTAAGGCAGCCAATAAACAGAGAAACAAAAAATTGTTCACACTTCCACCTTTGAAGTGCAGAGGAACCAGACATGAACTGGCCAACCTACCTGCAGGTCAAACCCACCTCAAAAACCAGTCCAGTCACAACTGCACAGGCTTCTTTCACAGAACATTTAGTGTCATTGTGGGGTAGCTAGGTTTGCCTCCAAGTATACAAGTGCGTAATAACACTTGGGGGGGGGGGATGTTTGAAGGTTTGGAGCGGAGAGTGAATGTAGGAGTAGCTCGAAACAGGTGGGGCCTACTCGAAGGTCCAGACCTCCACACTGTGGATGTTGAAGTCCTGCTGGGCGGAGAGCGGCTGGTTGTTGAAGGTGGCACATTTGGTGGTGGTGCCTCGGTACAGCTCAGCGTCCAGCCACAGACCCAGCTGACCACTGAAGAGAAGAGAGGGCAGAGAGTTAGAAAAAAAGGTGGACATTATGATGTTATGCAGCTCATCCTCCCTACCTGTATACAAAAGTAAACTTTTTTTTTTTTTTAGGCATTGATTTATAGGACAGCTAAAGACATGAAAGGGGGGGGGGAGAGAGAGAGAGAGAGAGAGAGAGAGAGAGAGAGAGAGAGAGAGAGAGAGAGAGAGAGAGAGAGAGAGAGAGAGAGAGAATGACATGCAGCAAAGGGCCAGAGGTTGGAGTCGAACCCACGGCCGCTGCGTTGAGGAGTAAACCTCTGTGTATATGGGCAGGTGAGCTACCCAGACGCCCTACAAAAGAAAACTTAAGAGAAATTGTGCTCAGTGGCTATCTAGCCTCCTGACTGGCTAGTATTGAAAATATTTTTTTATTATCTAAATCTCCTACCCTTTTGATATTTTATTCTTTTATTGTCCTTGTTTTGTTTTTGTTTTTTTATCTACACCAAATTGAGTTTAAGCCTGTAATTATTTTTGTCATTCCATTTTAGCCATATTGAGTTTTAGTTGTAGTTATGTCCTACTTTTTGTTTGTATTGTAAATTAAGTTTTAGTGACCTGGTGAGGTTTCACTTTAAGCCACCCGGGTTTCGGACCTCTCCAGCTCACACTCTTTGTCTTTCCATGTGAAAGACATACTGTATGTTGTGATTTATGCTGTATACTGTTTTGTATGAATGTGTGTAAACCAATAAACCAAACTAAACCAAACAACACCACATCATGGCAAACAATGGGTTTAGACTGTTGATATACAGCTGTGCTTGGTCACAGAAAAACACATTAAACAAAGCTAGTCATTTGCCACTTACCCTCCTCCTCCCATCTGCAGAGAATCAGTATTGCCCTTCACAAAGTAAGAATTCTCCCCCGTCCAGCGGTACACCTGAAAAATAAAAAAACGACAGCAAACAATGTCTGAAATTGCCATTCGTGGAATAAAACTAAATACCCAAACGGAGTTCTTAAGTTAACTTAATGCAAACCTTGATCTCAGGACAGAAGCTGTAGAGGAATGTCTCTCCTGTGCCGTAGCAGTGTTCGCTCACTCTGAAGGGATCAGTCGAGAAAGCCCCAAATATCTGTGGTGAGAGTCAGAATCAGTTGGAGGATGAAAAAACTTTCTATAATAATGATCAACTGAACTGTTTGAACTAGTAGTTAAAACCCTCATTTGAAGTTTTATGGCTGTAGGAAAATTTAAATTAGCCTGAAACCATAAGTGTTTTTTTTTGTTGTTTTTTTTTAAAATCATACACACAGGGGCCATAAACTAATTGTTAAAAATGCCAAATGTAAAACCAAAATAAAAAAAGAATTATGTTGCTCTGGGGAGTTGTGACTTACTCATTCATGACTGGGTTGAGGATGTGCATGGATAAATAATGCTGCCTCGACAGCATTCAAAAGAAAAGTGGGAAACAGCCACAGACATTTTTAAAGAAAAGTTTAATTTCAATTTGAATCCCGTGTAATATAAGAAAGACTCCAACTACACAATTTTGAAACAACATGGACGCTACAAAGCAAGCAAGCAAACAACACGTCGAAAGCTGTTCCCAGTAATTGCGTAACGAAGAGCAAAGGAAATGGATCAGATGAGCCATGAAATAGGATCTGAAACTAATTTTTCTGATTATTCCGACACCACATGAATGAAATATCTCGCAATGTTAACGAAAGTAAAAATCCACCCTGGTGTATCTGGCCCGTGATTTGGATCTGCTCCAAAATGTAACGGGTTCTTTCATGGCCAATGTTTCACCCTTCCATCAAGTGTCATGAAAGTCGGGCCGAAGTTTTTCTGTAATTCTGCCGACAGTCAAACACACCGAGCTGACAACGCGACCTCCTTGGCAGAGGTAATACATATGTTAACCCCATTCATTTACATACAGTACATTCCTTTGGACAGTTATCTACCTGGTTATCCATATCTTTAATGACCAGCAACACAGGACTGTCCACATCTGCCAGGCTCCTGTACAGAGTCTTCAGGCTGGTCCCATGTTTCACAGTGCTGTAGGCCAGTCTCCAGGGGTAAATCTGCACACGCGCGGGCAAGCGACAGGCAAGCTGGAGGGCGAACACATTGTCAGTTTGTGGGGCGTACTGATAAGTATGTTGCATATTTCTTTCTCAAAGTTTTCTTGCCGGTAACTGGATTATTTTAATGCGGTTCGTAGCCCAGAGGCAAGAAACTGGTTAAAAAAGAAAAATGACCTTCTCAATGTGTGTGTCCTGCAGCACATCACTGGCATCACTGAGCATGGGCAGCGCATCCACTGGCAATTCTCCGTCACAGCTGCTGAAACTCTGCCTACGCTTCGCCTCGTCAATGGTGATGATCTTAAAACGAAACAAGCGTAATAAGCAAGTCAACAATAAAAGATAAATTAGTCAGTCATAAATGAAGCTCATTTCAAAACGTCAAAGTGCCACGTGCAAAAAAACATGGTATTATTGTTTAGGACTGTATTAGAATTGTAAGCGAACACCCTATTATAGTGTTCATTCTGTGACGTAAATAGAAGGAAGCAAGTGTGTTGCCTGCTTTTCCACTGAGCTTACCTCCCAGCTGCAAGATGCAGGGTCACTGAAGAAGTTGTCAATCATGTCCAGCTCATCTTTCTCCACCACAACAAAGCCCTGCTCCCGAGCCTCCTTCCCGTACACATGCGGAGACCACTGGACGAAAAATGCATACAGATGGTCCACCCTGGAACAGACACAGACACAGACACACACAGTATATTAGATTGAAAGCACACTGCTAGCTTACACATATTGTAGTTCAAGACAAGGGACGAGGATCATCTATCGGCGTCTCACCTTTCTTGTGGCACAGCAAACCAGTACTCTGGCTGTTTGCCCCGGCCCCCAAATGAGTAGGCGGGACTAGAGGTCATCCCGGTGGCAAAGGACTTCCTCATTGGCTTTCCCACTTTGAAGCATAGGAACATAGGTGGGATTTTACTCTTCTCCTCGGATGAAGAAAGCATGTCTATAGAGAATGGGCAAATTTAAAAAACAGAGGAAGAGATTTTGATTAGTTTAACGCTACACTATTGTAGCCCCCATCGTTGCCACACCTGGAGTCGCCAAAGTCTGAAATGTTCATATTCTACACAAAGAGGCTTTAAGAAATCCAAAGAGAAGATCTGGGGACACATCAGGGAGAGTACATTTTTCGACATTTAACATATAAAATGTCCAATAGCTACAACAATTGTGACAATCTACCTATGGGTTTAATATCTAGTTTATAATTCCTACCTTCTATTGGAGCCTGCACCCTCTCCAGCAGCCATGACTTCACTTCTGCCTCATAGCTTTTCTTCCGAGTCTCCTCCTCACTGAGTTCAGCCCCACCTGCTGGTCTGTCTGGGCTTTGTCTCTTAGGACTCGAGTCCCCACCAACCTCGGAAGCCTCCTTCAGACTAAATTCCCTGTTTTGGTCCACTGGTGCGCCGATTATTTTATCATTTAGCAGCTCTTCGGTCCCTTTAGGTGTGATATCTTTGGTTTCCTCTTGGTTTACTGGTTTGTGACGCGAGTCACCCTGTTTTTTAGTCTCTGAAGAGAATTGTATTGACTCTCCATCCTCAATAGAGTTGTTCTGAGCTACGCCCTCATCCTCTTCATCATCTAGCTTTACTTTAGTTTGACCAAGAATCGACTTGTCCTGAAAGTGTGCCCGGCCTGGGCGGCTGGGTCCGAGTTCCTGTTGGTCCCTGCTGACAGTGCTGAGTGTTTTGGACATCCCCTCTGTCTCTTCAATGCTCCCGTTGACAGTTGGCTCCAACTCTGTGAAGCCTTCGTCTGACGGAGACTTCTCTGTCTGCTCGCCCTCTGTGCTCGCTGGTATTAAGATAAAACAGTTTTTTGTTTTTAAAGACTACTAAGAGATTTTCATTTCCAATCACGTTTATGGATTAATTATTTGGTTTGTACAATCAACGGCCATCACAATTACCCTACCGACAGTCGAAACCCAGAGTTACTCAGTTTACTATCATAGAAGACAAAAAAAATAAAAAAAATCACATCTGAGAAGCTGGACTCAGCGTCAATAAGTTTTAGCTTGTTGAAGATTAAGCCTCAATTGTCAGTAAATTGATATGAAAAATACATTTTAACTTTTAAATTTTAAAAAAGTGTCGACTAAAAGAGAAATAAATAAGGGTGAGGGTATTTGCACCCCTGGTACAAATAGCAGTGTATGCTATTCGTACCCTGGTGCAATTAGAAGTGCTATTCGTACCCTGGTGAAATTAGAAGTGCTATTCGTACCCTGGTGAAATTAGAAATGAATGCTATTCGTACCCCGCCGGTGCACACAGCAATGTGTTCCATTAATACCCCGTCTGGTACAAATATCAATGTATGCTATTTGCACCCCTGTGCATTTATAGTACCTTGGCATATATTTACACACAGTTAGCCATACTACTCATATATTACACCTTTTTGGAATATTATCGCCCTGACATTCTTACCCTAACCATAACCAGTCCCACTCCTCTTGCCTAAACCTAACCAACCCAACCAGAGCAGGCATATTCATGAGTCTTCCCCTACCACCCTGCAAAAAAAAAAAGTCGCGTTCGCGGGCCCGGACTTGCGCAATTGCATGCAAATTATCCAATCCAAAATGAAAAAAACAAAATCGCCTCACCCGGGAATCGAACTCCCAACTCCCAGAACTAAGCTCAGTGTTTATCCACTCACCTAGCAGTTCTTACAGAATGTTGTGCAACTGTTTACCACTTGGTGTCTTCAAGCCTCGGTTACTAGGTAACCATACTGTATACAAAAAATAGGTACTATGGTACTAACTAACAAACTAACGGTTGTATGCTTTCACTGAAGACAGAAAGCGCAACTGTAGTATCCATTTTCCGCTAGAAATTCAATTGTTGTAAACTTTAGAGACAAAACTTTCCTAATATGCCAGTTTCTGCGGTCATGGAAGATGAACGTCCGCCATGATTTCGGTGCACGCGAGCAACGTTTTTTTGTTGTTCCGTCACAGGGTGTGAATAGCTCAGCTGTGTGGCCGAGGCTATTCGTACCGGGGGTGCAAATAGACTCTCCGAATAAATAAATACAAATTTGATCAGTGAGCTGAATTTGAAAATTCACTAGACACTTTAATTCATAAAAAAACCCAATAAAAAACAACCCCAAATAGTTGCTGGTTGTGGAGAGTAAAACAGATAAGACTAAAAAGTCATAACCCAGAGTTACCACCATTAGGAGTGAGTTCATTCACTGCTGAGATTAAGAAAAAGGATCATTTTGAGACTTGGACTCCCGAGAGCCAAATACAGTCGACATTGGATGACATGATGAGGTTACCGGTTTCTGACAGGGTTGATTCGATGTCGTCCAAGACGATTGGTCGCTTTGGATCAAGAGCTTCATAGCGGCTGAAAGGGTTTAGATCTCGCTCCGACGGCAGTTGCTCCCACTCGCCGGGCCTGTACACAGGACACAAATCCTGGGGTAGGTCTCTGTGGGGTCACGGGGCATCACACATACCGCACCGCAAACCAGGATGAAAATGAAAAGAGAAAAAAAAAAGAAGAAAAGGTCCAAACAGAAATTATAAATGACCAAAATGACAAAACTAAAATAACACATGTAATGTGAAACAGCAAATGAATCAAAAATAAAAAGAAGATTAATGAAGAACAAATCAAAAACTGGAATCGGAGAGTCTTATAAACCCACTAGTAGACAAGATCCAGTGGAAACAAAGGTACTTGATAAAAAAAAGGATGTGTTAAAGAGGCAAACGTGAAAAGTCCTGTGAAACGAAAGGACTTTTTGTACAGGTTAAGTCTTGAGAAGAACAAGAAAAACTGTAAACTGGAAGGAGGAACAAGAAAGGAGGAATCGGAGCAGAGGGCTGAAAGAAGAACCTTTACAAAAGAGGGAAATTTAAGAAAGCGAGACGGTTCAGAGCTCTTACGATGGCAGAGCATCTTTGAGCTTCATGCGCGACACGTCGTCATACAGCGCCACGGAGACCACCTCCTCCATGGGGCAGATCAGGCCGTACTCCTCGCAGCCGAGCTCGATCACCAGGGGGTCCGACTTGTGGGGGTCAAACATGATGTTGTTGGGGGTGACAATCAGCACGCCTCCCACCACTCCCTGCAATGATGAAATAACACAGGCAGTGCTGAGCGGGAGGGGTGGGGGGGTTGGGGGGCAACAACACCACAGCTGGATCGAAAACACCAAAATACAAAATAACAGAGTGGTAGCCGCTGATAGGTACTGTTTTGTTGAGTATATAAAATGTCGGGAAAATCTAATCTCATATTACCAGAGTCATTAAGGAAACTAATAGTTTCAGCATCCATTTCCAAGGTTTCTTACCATGCCGTCAGTAAAATATTTGCAGCTCATCTTGATGAATTTAACCGTTGCCGGGCTCTCGTCCTCGGAGTTTGGGGAGAGCTCACGCCGGAGGGACTTTGCTGACATGCAGTTTGAAACGCCGCCCTGAAGGAAGTTAAGAGGACCTGATCAGAGACCTGAATGTTATGCTTGGGTTTAGTGCAGCTTGTTTTGAAGAGTATAATCACCGTGTGGTTTCAGCTCTCATGCTAACTGTCAAATGCTGGAAGATTAAATCAACTTCCATTGCAAAATATTCAGTCCACGCTGTTTATGCACTCAACAATAGAAACTGCTCACTGAGACCATGGATTATATATTTCTATCAGAAATTGAGTTACGAGAGAATAAAATAACATTTTGTAGCATCAGAGCCATTATTTGACTTAACCCTCTGAGGACGAAAGACGCACCGGCGCGTCCAAACGATGTTTGACAAAACTCATACTCTAAAAGCAATATTAAAAAATTTCATTTCAGACGTTTATTTACTATTTTAATCATGTATAACCTAAGACTTTGGTAAACTCATTTCACCGAAACAATTAATACAACACATCATACTTTAACGTTTGTTTTCAAAAGAGATTTGAGGAATTTCAAAAAGCTAACATCAACGTTTCAGCTTTAGCGCCAAATTATCGCTCTACACTTTGCTCTAGAAAAAAAATTGGGCGTCCCTATACGGAAAGCTGAACATTTTGATATGTAACACATGGGGTTAAGTTTTATGCAAATACCCTTAAAACAGGGGTGTCAAACTCAACTTCACTAAGGGCCACACTGGAAAATAAGAATCACATCAAGGGCCAGACATGTTTAGTTTATAATATATGCTTTTATTTAATCAAAAAAGTAAAATATCTTTGACTGTATTATTACATGTGTCATATAGTCTTCTCACTTACAGTTTGGTCGACATAAAGTCCTAAAGAAGTCAAGAAAAAGTTCCTCAGCCTTCATAGAAAAAAAGCGCCCAACAATGTCGGGAAAAGTGACAAAAACTTTGGCAAAAGTGACAACAACGTCGGAAAAAGTTAGAAAAATTAGGTGAGCCAAAATGTATTGTGAACCTAAATTGATATGCGGGCCGGATCATAATCTGCGAGGGGCCGGATTTGGCCCGCGGGCCTTGAGTTTGACACATGTGCCTTAAAAGGTAAATTTAAGAAGCTATGTGAAAATGCCCTTAGGCCTCACAGTTAGAGAGCCAGTGTAGATCGACCATTTTGGACAAAGCTTGAAAACACACAAAAGAAGCGGTTATATTATCTAATTAACCAATGTGTAACTCCTACGACAATTGGTGGAAGACAGAAAACCTATTTAACACATTTGTTTCCTGAATGGCTACTGTAAACTACTGCACAATGTACTCTGAGCAACATAAAAAAAGTCCTTCCTACTTACATGGGATGCTTTCTCTGATAAGCCATTTGTAAAGGAGGGCTCAGAGGAACTCAGAGACCTTAGGTCAGTTTCTGACACATCGGGGACAAACAGCTTCTGTATTTATTAAGATGGACAGGAGATGGTTAGCCGGTCAGAGGAATAATGAGGGAAGTGAAGCAGTGGTTGGGGTTACTGCCGAGGTTCTCACCTGACCGGGGTAGACACTGCGAGAGAAGAGCTTGTTCAGCTGGACCAGTTTGTTTGGGGTGATGTTGAACTTGAGTGCGATGCTGATGAGGGAGTCATCAGGTCCCACCTGTAACAAGAGTGTTTTTTAAAAAGCACACAAGTCAAAATACTATCTAAAATTAATACAATCTATAACCTTTCTGTTAATAAGTCAGAATGTTATTTTGATTTGTTTTCACTTAGTTTGACTCACGATGAAATCCACTGTCCCTGGTGGCCTCTTCTTCTCCCTCTTTGCCTGATTCTTACTTTTACCGTCATCGTCTAGAAGGGAAACAGAAAATGAGAAAAGGTTTTTGCAGATTTGGGGTGACCTCTAGCTCACCCGTAGAGTGTGCGCGCCCCCCCCCCCCCATGTAGGCTGAGTCCTTTGCTAGTGGCCCGGGGTTCAAATCTGACCTGCGTCCCTCTGCTGCGTGTCATCCCCTCTCGCTCCCTCCTTTCCCGTCTATCCACTGTCACTATCTAATAAAGTGAAAAGCTCAAAAAATGAACTTAATTTTTTTTGCAGACTGAGGACAATTAAAAAAACGGACAATAATCTCATATTGATAAAAAAAAAAAACACAATTATTCTTGTAAGAGATGAATATAAGGTCTAATTCTGTCCATCTCATACCGTTTAGGTTGATTACAGATATATTTTAGTTTCTACCATAAACCGTAAAAATGAAAACCCCATCGGATGAGGGCGGTGCAAAGAAATACCCCAACAAAGACTTCTAAGTATCCTGTGCTTAATTGCCTTTTGAGTCAGTACCAGTGCTTGTTTGTCCCCTATCATTAGCCAGCCTTAAAACACTGCCCCACGCATGCTGAAGCAGTTATCATAAACACAATCTGACCCTTGTAGTAGACAAGGTCCACAGTCAGCATTTTCTTCTTGCCAAGAACACAGACGCTATTAGTGTACCACTCCCTGAATGCTAAATTACACTGCTGCCTCCTCCATGGAAACAGAGAGTATGACTAAGCATTATACAGCCAGACTCTCGACTGTACAGCGCATCAAAAACAAAAGCGATGGCACTTCTGGGAACACTGTCGCTTATTCGTTGAATTTATACTGGGCTGTGAATATACTACGAAGCCTTGCAAGCTATGGACTTTTAGCTGAAAGTGCATATGACCTAAAGAGTTATGTTTGCCTGTTAAACCACAGAGCATCATGTTTTGATTTGATGGGCTGCAGGTAACAATGTTGAGGTCTTATTAAAACACATACTGCAGAGTTTACACAGCTGGCTGACCCACTGCACGCATGACTGAAGTCCAATACCACTTTCAATAAGGAGTTGGTGATGATTTATGCTTTAACACATGATAGCATGATGCTCATAATGTAGCATACACTGAAGACAAAATGCAAGTTAGATTATGTTTATTGTTAAGGCAAATATGAAGTTATAGATTTGTTCTGACAATTCCCCTAAACTGACGTTGGTCCATCACAAATCATTTACTTTTGTCATTGTCAATGTACACACTGAGTTCAATAGCCCAACGATACAATGTAGTTGATTATTATGATTGGTGTATTTCAGCAAATTTCTCCTGTTTGAAATAAATCCTCAAAAACCATGAAAAAATAATTTATTTTAGATTTAAGAGTCATATTAATGGCAAAGATGCTTCCATCATAAATAGGTTTTTATGTCATTTTTAAGGAGAACTTAAAAGGCATCATAGCATTTCTATTGTGATTTAACCCTCGCACCAACTCTCAGTACTCTCAAACTTTGTGAGTACAGCGCCTTAAGTGTAATCGCCAACTGTAAAACAGTACAGGATGAAAGGTTATGCAACTTCCTGTTTACAACTGCTGAGGCTGTTCCCATCAATTTACAGAGGGCAAAAAAAAAAGAAGAAAGAAAAAAGGCTGAATACTACTTTTGGATTAGTAGGATTACCAGTTCTCGAGGTGTCCGTGTATTTACACACTGCAAATCTTCTGGGAGTTTTTGATACAGGTCTTACCCGAGCCTGCAGGTGGCTTTTCTGTTATTTTCTGGAGGTCTTTCTTCCTGTTGGGGTCGCTGTCATTTGGGATGTCTGGACAGGAAATTATCCCCGGGTTCTGCTCAGCCACATTCTTCTCGGACTGGCTCTGCTTGAGCTGTCTCCGCCTCTTCAGCCTGATGGGACACCAGAGGAGATGGACATATATATTTAATAGAAGTAAAAATCCAGAAAGCACAGGCGTGTAAACGGCCATTTGACCACATTTGTTAAACTTACGCCATGGCAAATCTTTCTTGGTTGGGATCAATGTACAGCTTGTATGAACATGTGGCAGGCATATAGCTGACCCATTTTAATGCTATAGTTAATGACCTTTCCATAATAAAATATCAACTTGTTATTTTTTACCAGTGTTGCAGTTGACTCCCAGCGGCAGCACATGCTTGTTAGTTATCTAATGTCATCAAAACTTTGGTTTTAAATTCAGACGTGTTGTCCAGATTCTGCTTTTGTGCTCAAAAGGTATTAGATTGAGCTTTAACTTTTCTATCGCTTTGCTTTGCTGCGTCAGCTGTATTTTCCTCACAGGCTTTGCTTTCCCCCTGTTTAATCATTGATAGGGAGGCAATGATGTAATGGCATCTCGAGACCCTGTTGGGGTTTATTAAGGGGGGAAACTGCAGTGCAGTGTAACCACCGGTTAGCGGTGCACTTAAGGATAGTGCAAGCCATATGAGCCCCGCTGAAACCTTAAAGTGTGGATATGAGTATGTTAAGAACAAAGACCAAATTGATTTATCATAAGCTTTGAGTGATAGGCGCAGTGTTGCCCTGCAAAGCCCCGGCCGGGCAAAGGAAGAATAAAAGAAAAGAGAAGCGTTTTAAGTGTTCTAGTGCCTTTATGGAAAGGCAAGAGTGGGTCGATGAGGCTGCAGACAGACACAGTTCAGGACTCTCCCATTGTCTGGAGGTCTCTCTTCTCTCTTAATAAAAAGAGACAGCACACATCTTGTAGTGAACTAAAAAGTCTAACAGCACAGTCTCAACAGCCCCGTCTGTTTCACTCTGGGGCATTTGGCAGAGTATCTCTCGAGCCATCAGTTTAAGATTGGCGCCATTCTTGTCCCCCCTCTAACCTTCAATTATCAAGTGAAAAATGAAAAAAAACAAAAAAAAAAAAACAAACACACACCAAATCACTAATAACATAAATAATCACACTCAAGACAATAGGCACATATAGTAGCAATAATCATTGGATTCTTTTTTGCAAAATGGATGTTTACGTGATCTGAGATTATTTTTATTTCTTGTTTTACCTGTCAAATGAATTGTTTTCATGTTTTGTGTGTGTGTGTGTGTGTGTGTGTGTGTGTGTGTGTGTGTGTGTGTGTGTGTGTGTGTGTGTGATGTGTATATATATATATATATATATATATATATATATATATATGTGTAGTTTTGATATAGTCTTATTATCGGATGCAATGTTGATGTTGTTACTTTACCGTTTACTGTATTAAATCTAAGGGCAAACATTGTTGACTGTATGCATTTTACTTAAAAATGGATCCCAGGAAGAGTAGATGTTGCCATGGGAACAACTAGTGTGGATTCCCGAAAAATTGATAAACTACAAACTTGGACTCCAAAACATTAATATAGCCTAGTCGTTTTTAGGAAAATTCCTGTTTTACTTTTGACTTCGTGTTTGCTGTTGATTTGCTGGAAAATAAGTTCTCTAGCGGACCAGTAGCTTTTCCTTCAGGGAATTTCTGTATTGCAATACTCAATCTACCCCAAACGTTATTGGGGCAAAGAGGCATGACCAAAGCGTGATGAAAATTGTGCATTAGGTGCATGTGGCCTTAGATCAACAATATAGTTTAGTACAACAGCCACAAAACAATGTTGGTGCCATCAGAAAATATAACATTTTCCCACTTTAGTTCACACAGTGTCCCACATATCTTCTGGCAAACACCGGCCAGGATGTCGTGAAAGTTTTCTCAACAGCCATTAAGCTGTGACCAGTGAAATCACCAAGACAACCGTAACTTCATGTGCAGTCTCTCTCCATCTCAGCCATGGATCTCTGTAGCTTCTTTAGAGTTGCCATGAGCCTTTTGGTGCCATCAAGCACAAGTGTTTGTGCACAGCCTGCTCTGAGAAAATGTACAGCTATTGTTAATGCCTGGTCTTATTGTACTTACTGTATGTTCAGTGCCTTTGACTCTTTAGTAAACTTGCTGCAGATTTATGTGCATGCATTTATTTTATGTTTTGTATTACTGCTTGATTTAGATCAGTTGGTTGATATATTTTTTACTTATTAACATTAGAGAGTATTGTTTTCATTTAGTGTCAAACAATTCTGATTACATGTAAAGGCTTTCACTTTTGTAAAACAATCAAACATGAAAAAGTCTATGACGGGTTAGTACTTGTTATTGGCATGTGTTCCACAGTGACTTTTCCTCCATTCGTCAGGAAGCGAGGCAGCATATGGCGCAACTAGCAGGAGAGCTACATGTTATAGCAGTAGCTATGTTGGGAGATAAGGCTGGTTTTCCTTCCTGACATGTTCACTTGCTGTCCACACATGCACGATATAGCTATAGGTCTTTACAGCAAAGGTCTGCATGATGTATTCATATTGCACCTTTCCACTGTTGTTTTGCTGCTCCCTCACACTAGCTGCCACCTTTGCAGGAAAACACCACCTCTGACTCAGCTCACAGCCTGCAATCCTATTACAATCTAATGCACTGCTTCCCTTATAACGAGGGAGCGACTGAAATGTGATGCCATTACAAAATAATATATTAATATTTCCCACATAAGCCAATCAAATCAATAAAACCCAAGATAAATTGCAGGTTTGTACTAGGTTGTCAGCAAAGCCTGAACAAGTAACCTAAGGCATAATAATCAAGAATAATACCCATTAGGCTACGCTGCATTACCTCACAAACCCACACCCTCAACAACTCTGATTTTAACAGCACACTCAGCAGACGACTTCTGCTTATCCATAAATCAACTTGTTTTCCAGGTTTCGGGTACGCTTCGGCCTTAATTCATATATGAGCAATTGTTTGTTCATTTTAGGCATTAAAAAGACTAATAAGTTAGGTTTATGTTTGTGGCGCTATGACATACTGTTTATGTTAAAACTGACCAGGCAAAGATGAGCCCTTTCTTCCTTATGTCTCATCTCGACGTCAGAAAGAAAGGGCTGATCTTTGTTCATAACCCGCGGATTTCTTGTCAGTCTATGCACCTTAGCTGTGATAAGCCTCTTTCCATGCACTTCCTGCTATCAGTTTACACAATGCTGCCAAAATTCAATTTTACAGTCCATATCATCGGCGTGGGTCAAGAAACTCTGACGCATGATTCGGATAGGAGGCTGTATCTGCTGGGTGTAGCTCAGAGACAGGTGACTTAACAGTGTGGATCTATGATTCAATAAAAGCCACAATGTCACTTCCAACATGCATGAAATTTATTTTGGACTTTACATTCCAGCATGTGATACTTGGGCTGAGAGACATACTGTAGATATACACATCACAGGAGCCAAAACACTTCCTTTTAACAGATTTATATTATAATATCTGTTTGTTTGGATAAAAAAAAACTTGCTTATCATTCATTGAACTTAAATACTTAATATCTAGACTCTAATTATTAATTTAATTAATGATTTTCTCTTTAATCGTACCCTGCAGGTTAGCTTTAACAGTTATTTCCTCCCCTAAGTCTATCAATACAGGGCCCCACAGGGCTGCGTTTTGTCTCCCATACTGTAAACTAGGGGTGTCTTCACTGGTCTCCCTATTTAATTTGATTATCCTGTCAACGATTCGAAATCCCGATGCGCCACTTCCTCAAATTTATTATATATTGCTACACATGGTTTTCATCAACAAATTCAAGCCGTCAGATATATATGAACTCCCCTTTTTATTGCATCTGCTCTTAAAAACAGACAACAGACAAAAGGTTAAAACAAAAAAAAGCAGCGACCGGAAAATCAACAAGAAACGTCAGTAGACAATAATCGATTATTGCCTGTCACTGCATCGATGCAGAATCATCCACGTCCACATCGCGATGCACCGATGCCATGATTAATTTCGACACCCCTACTGTACATAAGTGTTGAGCTTCAGTCTACACTTACACCTTTTTTAAGTATCAGATGTTTTTAAGTATGCAGATGATACAGCCTTGGTGGGGCTCCTAAAGCGTGATAACTAATTCTTGGGTGGTTTTGAGGAAGAGGTAGGGGACTTCACTAAATGGTGTTCTGACAATTTCCTTGAGCTCAATGTGACTAAAACAAAAGAAATGGTCATAGGTTTTGGACGTAGTAGAGGAGAAATCCCGCTCACCAAGGTTTACTATGAACCCATTCAAAAGAGTTTACACTTACAGATAGTTAAGGGATAGAGACTGATGTATGTGCCATTGCAAAGGTAAAAAAAACTGCAACTGTGAATGTTTTTTTCTTACGGAAACTGTCCAAATTTAATGTGGATCGTTTTGTTTTGCAACTGCTTTACAAGGCTGTCCTACAGAGCATCCTATAAGAACAGCCAGGTTTAGCAAATATTTGTTCCTTCAGCAATTAGAATGATAAATGAGAGAGACAAACAAAAACATAGGCTGTGATGGTATTTTGCTCATGGCTATGAGGAATGGTAATCTGTACGCAATATTTGTATGGTGCAATATATATATTTATTAATGAATGGATTATAATGCTGATGTATTTTTTGTGTATTTTGTGTGTGTGTCAGCATACGCTAGAGTGAGGGTACTTGGAAGTGCTGTGTGTGTGCACATACGTGCGAGTGTGTGTCTGTGGGAGTGTATATCAGAGCGAGGGTGTTTGGAAATGTGAGACCTGTGTGAGTGTGTGCATATAAGGGTGTGTGTGGGGGGGGGGGGGGAATGGAATCCCATATTGAATATTTGTTTTTATGACTGTTTTGTGTATCTGCACCTTGACCACCATTTGGGATAATAAAGTTTACCTTGACCTACTCATTCATTAGTTTATGACAGATTCAATGTACCACCTCGAGATTAAAGCAATTTGTCATAAGACACATGCTAAAGAAACATGCTAAATGTTGGAGCTTAAAAATCAGTTTTGCTGCAGGAAAAATACCTAAATTACATGCAAATGACACAAATTCAAAACTAACACACACACACCCTTACCTGGCAAAATATCCCGGCTTCCTGTCTCTCTTTTCCATCGGGCCAGGGTCCTAAATCTGCATGCAGTCAAGCGCATCCATTAAAACATTCACCTTACACATCCACGCCTAGTCAGTGTGTCCAAGCCAGGGGACTTGAGAAGATCACCTCTCACACTTCTTTCTTGTCCTGCAAAGAAAATAAACGAGGGAATTAGCAGCCTCACCGGGTGCCTCACTCAACAACACTCACTACAATGCAAACGCCCAATAACTGATGGTGAAGCCTCAGCAGTGGAGGGCGATGAAAGCACCCCGATAATAAGCATGTGGCATGTCAGGCCACTCAGATGACAATGGCTGACCAATAGGATGGAAAATGCATCACTCTGCTGCAGAGGAGAGACACATCTGCTACTAGTTAATGTCGCCAGAGCAAACATGCGTTTCATTATGTAATTATGCTTCATCACAACAGTGTGTCTATTATCAGCGACATCAGCTTGGGAATCCAGTTGATGTAAACATGCAGACTGGCTACACTCACAGCTAGCTGTAACAACAGGATTAAGCGAAAATGAATCAATAGATTACACGCAGGTCACATATCCTAAAGAACAGAAATCGTGAAACTGCGGTTCATTTATGTGTTGTAGCCTGAAAGCTTAATAACAGGTAACACTAAATAGCTTACCACAAATGAAAGGCTAAAATTGAAGCAACGTTACCCCACCTAGCTACATTCCTCAGTTTGTAGCAGCTTGCTCAATGGGAATTCCTCTTTTGACTCGGACCATTGAACAGATTTCAGCCTCTTCTTAAGGAGCAGCAGTAAACAAAAGACAGATATCCAGTTGTGCTAATGTTAAAGCAATGTGTGCGACCGCCAGGTCTAATGTTAAGCAAACACAGGCACAGTGAACATGGTCCAGATATCAAACTGAGTCAACAGCTGATGCTAATTGTGCTAGCTAGCCACTTTGTTTACAAGACAATAGCAACCTGGTGGAGATGGTAAGGATTATTTATTCGGTCCAGGCAGCCACTAGACCTTTCTCTTAAAATAGTTTATTCCTGTTCATGCAAGCTAGCCTAACGCTGACGCCAAACACAACGGCGCATTTAAACGCCAAATCTGACAGAAAAATAAGCAGCTAAATTTACCTTGCGTGCATTCTCCAACAGCTAATGAATCCCCCTTCACTACGCCCTCTGGTGTCATGTGCACTGTAAAAACATGAGCTCACCCATAGCTGTCTTTACCGTTAGCTAGCTAGCTAACGTTAACGCCATCTTAAGTTTTCTTAGGTAGGTTGAGGATTTAATTGTCAGTCGATATTACACTGCACGGTGTAGTTACCGAACATTAACAACAATGGAAATATACACAACAACAGCACATGTGCCATAGAATATATATTTTTCACGTCATAAAGTAAAATTGATATATCATATACTAAAGAAGAATCGGGATATCCGAGCTTGTATCAGTCCCTGGTGGTCTAGTGGTTAGGATTCGGCGCTCTCACCGCCGCGGCCCGGGTTCGATTCCCGGTCAGGGAACTGCCTTTTCTTTCATTCTGACTAAAATCTCTTTATACTCTTCACTCCACCAAGGAGTTAGTGGTTTACCTGGCCGAACCGCAAAAGTGAAATAGCCTGTTAATACACCACAGATTGACCGACACCGTGCACGCATGCCATTTTACTGTAATGGCTAATGGCCAGAAATAAAGTTTTTTTTTTTTTAAATACAATTGGATTACCAACGTTTGTAGTTTATTTTTATTTAATTTTTATCGAAATAACAGCCTAAAATGTGATGCTATTGTCTTTAATGTTTGATAGTCTACCTTTGGGTTTTTGTAATGCCTCTGCTAATTATTTAGTGAGTAATGCGTTGAGATGACGTATGCAGGCTACCACAAGCTGTAACAGGCGAGGGCAGGGTTCTCAACCTTTTTGGCTTTATCAACAATGTGTATAGCCTATGATCTATTAGTGCAGATATGATATTTGAGTGATTTTATTAATAGCTTAACCTGAATAAATGAATTAGCCTAATGCCTGAAACATAATAATAAGTGTTTTTTTGTTGTCGTTTTTTTACCATCTCCAGACGCCTCAGTATTATCTCGTGACCTCTTGGACAGTACCGACTCCCATGCACGTTGGGAAGCCAAGTATAGATAGGGAGCCCAAGTATGAGATACATGCACGTTCACTTGACGTTGCCACAGGAGCTATTTATCATTTAAACCACTTGGAGGCGACAGTTCACAACAAATGGTACAAGAAACAGACGTCTGCAAAATGTGAAAGAGGGCATTTTGTACTAGTCTATAGAACTGTGCAGACACTATACTGTATTGCATGTTAAAAGCATCTATGATAATGTTGAAGAAGATGTTTTCAAAAGGTCAACAATCACTGTGACCTCACAAAACACGTTTTTGGCCATAACTCACACTAATTATTCAAAATGCCAAACCTATGTCTAATAGGGTAAAATGATGAAGTGATGACATTTTATATCGAAAAGGTGCAAAAACAAAGTTCTCGTCATCCTCTCCGTCACTTCCTCCACACTGTCCTTAACAGCTTGTTGACTGCTGACCCCCAGCAAATCACTACAAAAAACAGAGCACTGGCTACAGACTGATGTAAGATCTGCAGGAGCCTGCTGCACACTGAAGGATCTGAATCTCCTCAGGAAGAACAGTCTGCTCTCTGTCCCTTCCTGAAGAGGGCGTCAGTGTTGTGAGTCCAGTCCAGTTTTTTATTGATTTGGACCCCAAGACCACCCTTTTCACTACTACCTCTCCTGGGATGACAACCATGACAGATGGCCTCCTGTCCCTATAGTCCACCACAAGCTTATTGGTTTAGCTGATATTGAGCTTTAGGTGATCATCTGGATCATCTGGAATCATACATGTCAATATAGTGATTACTTCCATTTAGCCAAAAAATACACTTAATATTTTTTCATTAAATTCTAAAGCCTTCACTATGAGTCTGGACAGACATGGATGTAAACTGCAACTTGACTGGTTGGCGGAGGCATACAACCTTGAGACGGTAGGCTACTTCTAGTTTGTTTGTCTTTACTAGTTTAAAAGAACAAAAACAACATTCAAATTGAAATTAAATGTCTAACGTTTTGTATAATTTCTTCAGTTACGTACCACTTCAAGTCCAATATTCATTACAAATTTATAACATTAATTTGAATATAATTTAGATGTAATATAGTGACGATTTCTTGTCACTCTATCCAATAAAGCTTAGTTGAACTGAACCTGCTTGAGATAGCGAGCAATGAGACCGAGATAGTGTGTGTTTGTGGAGCTTGGTTCCAGAGAGCCCTCTAAGGTGGGGAAAGACACAGACCCTGGCTGCAGGCGTTCTGATTGGACGTGGCAGGAGTTAACCAGTTCCTGGCTGGCTATGTATCTTGGCACTTATTTTGACAGGCGCTATCATTGTGAGAGAGGAGATAAGTTGTCTTAGGGATCGCCATGGCGCCGGTGTGTCCCTCCTCCATCCTGTAGTGCTACTCTCCACCCCCTTCTCTCCCTACCCTGCTTGGAGCAAAGGATTGTGGGGGCTTGTTTGGTTGGGAGCAGGGTTTGTGTTGGCAGGGACCCCAGGGCTCTGGGTATCATCGTCCCCCTTCAAGACCATCAAAACCTTCATGTGACTAAACAACGAGACAGCCATGATTACCTCCCAAATGTCGCCGTCCACCTTCTTTAAAATGTTCTCTCTTGCTCTTTGTTCCCTTTCCTCATTTCTAATATTTTCTTCTAGTTTTATATTGCAAAGTTACCCTCGATTTTCTGCTTTTCCTTCCTGGAAGAACAGACACGAAAGCACAAAGATAAAAAAGGAAATCACGTTTTGGCAGACTGAGAATTTTAAGCACAAAAAAAAAAACCAAGGATGAGCTTGAGTAAACTTTTGACTCTTTACTGTGTAATGTTTTCAAGATGTGGCTCTCAGACAGGGCTATATAATCTTAGTCGAAGTCCATCAAAGCTATAGCATCCCTGGTCTCTCTGTCATATAAGATCTGAACAGTACACAGGTAGTCTCATTTCAGCCACTGATATTAGAATTTTTACGGTACTGTCCCATCAGGGCCCACAAACAGCTTGGTAGCATTACAGTGTCTTGTTTTTGTTAATATTACTGCCACACACACGCACGCATGCACGCACGCACGCACACACACACACACACACACACACACACACACACACAAGCACACATGGAAATTTATGTTGCAGAGGATGAACAGAAAATGAGAAAGAGGAAAGGAACTAAATAAAAGATGAAGCACATTTTTAGCACACTGCATGTTTGTATTTGTGTCACTGATGATGCATGTGTTTTTGTATGTACCAACTAATAACACCATATTTAGTCTATATTTACAACTTGTTATAACCACATTTTAATCGTGTCTGGTGTTGGAATAAGATATTTAACTAAAATCCTTTCTCATTTTATCCAGTGTCTTGTTTTGCTTAGTCAGTGCTAATAAAAATACTATCTAGCTTGTATCTTTTTAAACTGTTGTGGTCACAAAGGTCTGACCCAGCACAGGCCTTGGAGAGATTTAAAATCATTTTACTCAGACGTCATACCCTTCTAGCTTAGACTACAAGCACTGATAACTTCAAGTACACCGTGGCAGCAGGAAGCTGCAAAACCTAAATACTGAAAAAGGATATGTCACACAAATGATAATTGATAGGAATTATGAGAGTCGTAATTCATTATAATGAACCAAAGCTGTGAAGAAAATGCAGCAAGAAAATCTTCCATCTCACAATGTCTTTATCTGCGTGTTTATTGGAAGACATAAATACAGACAGATTGTTGTGCAATAAACCAATTAGGACTAGAAATCTTTGAGAGAGAGTTGTTATTTCCCATCAGTATTGAGAGTCCCACTTAAGAACCTTAAGTGTAATATTATGTCAGCTTGCCAATATATTACGCGTTTAGGGTGAAGCGTAAAAGAGGTATTGGGATATGGTTGACACAGCTGACATGACACTTGATTAAAATACTGTTTAATAACAATTATTTTTATATAACATTTCACAAAAACTACACATTGTACATCAAATTACTAAACTTTATGCTAATAACTGAACAACAAAAAAACAAGGAGTTGCTAACAGATGTTTCCTAGCAAATGATTTTAGGTTACAGGTCTTTATAGCTAAAACATTCCCTATGTTTTAAAGGAATGGTTTGCTATTTTGGGAAATACGCTTATTTGCTTCCTTGCCAAGATGAAAAGAACAATACCACTCTCATGTCTGTAAATATGGGAAATATGAAGCTAGATAGCTTAGCTCATCATAAAGACTGGGGGAAACAGCTAGCTAAACTGTAAAATAAAAAAAATAAAAAACCACAATTGTCGTTATTACATGTTTTTATAAATGAGCATGTACATAAGTGATCTTTAGAGCTTCCCCCTTTTTCCAGTCTTTGTGCTAAGCTAAGCTACCCTAACTGGCTGCTGATTGTAACTTCATATCTATCATACAGTATTATTTTCATCTAACTCTTGGCAAGAAAGTGACTGACACTAGGCAGCACGTTACTAAGAACTCAGATTTTAAACGTGTGTATGGCGCAGCAATCGGCAATAGTTTAAATGTAATGCAGACAAATTTATCACTCCTTTGGTGGTCTAGGAGAGTCCAGAGTGAGTGAAAGACCACCTTCTATAGGTTAATGACCCCCTACACACACACACATGCACACACGCGCACACGCACACACACACACACACACACACACACACACACACACACACACACACACACACACACACACTGGCCAATTGCACCAGTAAGTTAACAAAGACAGAGAGAGAATGAAAGTGATGGAGACATGGCTTGAAGCGGCTCCATACTGTATACCATCCAGTGCCACTACACCCACTGTCAATCTGCCAATTCAGCTGAGGCACTGCAGCCATGACCTTTGACCCAGGAACTGAATGGCAGGGGAAAGGTTATCAATGTCAGGCTTTCGTTCTTATAAAGCTAAACGTCCAGACAGTGCAGGAGCCACACCTTGAGGAAGGAGCAGACGGTGTAGGAAACCTGAAGGAGGGATGGACATTACTGTAAGCACAATATCGCCCTCTCAAATGCACGCATGCACACACACACACACACACACACACACACACACGCACGCACGCACGCACGCACGCACGCACACACACACACACACACACACACACACACACACACACACACACACACACACACACACACACACACACACCATGGTAGGGGAGCAAACAGTACATGGTTGTTTACCCTGCTTATCAGTGGTGTTGTAACAAGCAGAGGAACACAGGCTGACCTCAACGCACACATACAAGAAACAAGAAACATCACGGGCAAAAAAGGTCTAAAAATCTAACAGTGTAAAGACATATGTTCATTTTCTGAATTTTATAACCTTCCTTGACATACCACAATTCATGATAACAAAGGTCTATATTCTCACACTTAGGGAAGCCCTGATAATGAGTAGATCATGAACTATTAGCTAACATCACTACTAAATCTCCCTTAGCACTCCTTAACTCTCGTCTGATCTCATCTGCCATAAAAAAAGAGGCTTGTCCTGTACAGTAACCATCTCTTTTCAGAAGAAAAAACACAGTCTCAACTCATAGGTGAAACTATGAGCCCCAGCAAACACTGGCCAATAAATAACAGCTATAAATTCCTATATGAATTGTGACTGTGCCTGCTCATTTATGATTGTGTGATAAGTCAACTTTTCATGTACTGCACAGGTAGTATTCCAGTGAAAGGCAAAAGATATAAGGGCCATGTTGATGGTAACTTGAGTGTGTGCTTACTGAGTGTTTACATGTGTATGCCTTTTGATGTGTGTGTTCTTGTGTGTGTGTGCATGTGTGTGTGTGTGTGTGTGTGTGTATGTATGTGTGTGTGTGTGTGTGTGTGTGCATGCGCTCATACATACACTCCCACTCTCACACTCAGACTCTGGTTAGTCCAAGCCAGCGCCACATCAGTCCATCATCACAGATATGGCTTGTGGTTAGATAGCAGGTCCGGCGGCGCACAAGACATTTTGTCCACTCTGTCATGTTTACTTATAATGATAAGCTTTGATGGATTCCCTGCAAGCTATAGACGCCACAGTGCACAAACACATGCTCAACGATTCACACATGCACAGTACGAGAAAAGCAACAAAAAAAAAAGAGTAAAAAGTAGTAAAAACAAGTTTAAAATATTAGCAATAAAATACCATTAAAATACATTTTAGTATTTATCTTTCACAAAGAACAAAAACAAAGCAAAGGCCTCAGAAGGCTAAATGTCACAAAGGTTGTTCTGTTTTGCACTCATCTTGGAAAGAACAGCTGATGAAAAAGAGTTTAAAATAATTTGCCACTATTGAGATCGGTCAAAGTTGTGTGGGCACAAGAGAAGGCCACCAAGCTGTTAAGTGAAGGGAGTAGATGTGTTTAGAAATGGATTCCTTGTGTGATTTTTAGAAATCTAACAAAGCAGGTCCATGAGAAATATTTTACAAGCTCAAATATTTTTTTATTCTTTCAGCAAAACACCTCGCTATATACTGTGAATTCCCCATTTGTTTTAGTCTAAATCAAAAGCTGCCTTTTGCAGGCTCCATGTTGCACTCTGTGATCTGCTGGTTGGCCTGTACAGTGTTTCCATTGGGTTGGTTTACTTTAGCCTGGCATGTGGCCAGACCACAGACTGGCTCACTACAACTGTTCTGGACCAATTAAAAAGACTAATGAGGCCCGCGCTTATCATGTCACCCAGAGGGCAGAGAGGCGGGCAACCGAGACAGGCAACATGGCCGACCACAAAGAGAGCGGAGGAGACGATACACCGTTGGTTGGAAACTGATCTTATGATGCTTACTGCCTCTGATTGATGACTTGATAATAAAATGCAAAGTAAAAAAAAAACCCCACTTCATTTCTCTTTATGATCCATTTACAATCTCTGTTAATGAATCAATCTGTTCAAACACACTCTTCCCAATAAACACATACATATATAGTATGCAGGCTATGTAACATAAAAATCTTGACTATTGTGCAAAGATCAAAGACGTAGAATCTGTAACGTGGTTTCCTGTTCTCTGCTATCTTGCCACTTTAGATGGAAAATGCAAATTTGGGATACAGAGTGGCATCTGGGTGAATCTGACTTGGGATATACGCAAAACAAAAAACACGTGGCTAGGTGCTGAATGACTGAGAGATCTGTCATCAAGCCCCTCTTTAAGCTTCAATATGGAAATTGCCACCAAGAACACATTAGAAGAAGTGAAAGGTGTTATCATTCAATTTCATGTAAAGTAGCTCAATTTATTCACCCCATTACACTCATCTTTGATGATATTTCAGGACATCGTAGTCAGTTATAATGCAATTGGTTCTGATTTTTGCTTTCTACAGCAAACTTGAGAATGAACTTGCCACAAACTTGTACTGGCCCTGTTGGTGCCATGGCCTACACCGACCACTACAACAACTGCATCTTTAGTCACTTGTGTATTGACTTCAATGTTCTGATCCAACCAAAACAATTTCATAATAATGTCCTCTACATATTTTTCTGTGCACTTGTTGACAATGCCACTATATTACGAATAATTTCTTTATTTTGAACTCATAGAGCATCCACAGCACAAGCTGTTGGGAATTTTAAGAAGAAAAAGCTCATTACTGTAACTGCACAATTTGTATCTGCTGTGGATGATCTTTGACAAGTTGCATTTTATTCTTGTTCCCATGCACAAAACTATTTTTAGAGTGCACCTTAAGTTCACCTTTCGTTTTTTTCCCCTCTTAAATTTGTATAGTTATTTACACCCAAGGACACTGCAGCCACTGGTGAAATTTAGGGAGTGTGTGTCTGACAAAGAGAGTAAGAGAAAATGACAGCGAAAGGTGGAGGAGAAGAAATAAGCAACTCAGAAACAACGGCCTCCTTCTTTCTCTGATTCTTATTTTACATCTCACCCCTCCTCTCGCTCTGTCAAGGCCACTCTTTTCTTCCTCCTACTTGCTCGGCCAAGAAGAGGTCAGAGTAAGTGAGAGAGCAATAGACACACACTGCAACCGTTACAAATCTTCTCCGCCTTATCGAGGACAACACACTGATAAGTGTGTCTCCACTCCCCATCCGACAGATCCATCTCCGAAAACATCTGAGACACACGTACAGTATGTGGAAATATATTTCTGTGTAACTGGCAGATTGATGGTTCAATTCACTCCCATTCTGGTAAATGAGTCAAACCACAGATGAATAGCGGAATAGGGTTGATTTGGGTGGTTTCAGTGGGTATGCTGATGTTAAGGGATGATAATTAACAAGGTTTAGATGACATGAGTTCTGTGTGTGTCTCTGTGAGAGTGTGTTTACACATGTTGGGAGTGCTGCACCTGCAACTAATGATGTGAAACTTGCCAAACTCATCTGCTGCAGGCCTCCACGCTCCACTCACTACCCTCAGATCAACTTGCACCTGTTGACCCATACCAACACACACACACACACACACACACATACACACAAAAAAAAAAAAAAAAAAAAAAAAAAAAAAAAAAAAAAAAAAAAAAAAAAAAAAAAAAAAAAAAAAAAAAAAAAAAAAAACATTTTTTACAAATTATTTTTTTTGGCATGACAACAGCACTTCAACCAGGCTAAGTTTTGCCTCCTTAACCTAGTCACAGGCAATTAATTCCCTGATTTGTCCTCCAGTGAATTCATGTCTCATGGACTAATACCAACCCTGACATCATAATCTGTCAGCTGCACTTCAGCTGCACTTTCTATTATGGAGATACATGGGCTGACAAATGTCAGCTTTATCTTTATATGAAATGACTAATAATATCTGTCATATATAGTTTTATCAGGGTGCTTGGGGAATTGATTTCTTAGGAGTGAGGTTGAAAATGTGTAATTTATACTGCATAAAGGGATTCCCTGAACTTTTTGCACTTTATTTTTGTTCACTGGAAGTCAGTCACTGCTGCGATATTGCAACAAACATGATGGGAGATAACAAAGTTACATTGCTACCTTGGGACATATTTGATGCGAAAGCTATTTTTATGGAAGTGGATGAGAAGATCCTTCTATTGAGATGTTCAGCAGTTGGGAATTTTAAGAGGAAAAAGCTCATTACTGTAACTGCACAATTTGTATCTGCTGTGGATGAGATACTTGTGTTTATTTTAGGTGCAAAGAGACCGCAGAGTCTATGCATATGAAAGATGCTTCTAATAGCAAGATGTGAACATAATATGCACACATGCAGATGGTTCTGTATGCATTTAGATGGCCATTTGTTCCCCTTTTTATAAATGAGCAAGATTTACCAGCTGTGCTGGTGCCATGCCTGGCTGGTGAGGTACACATGGATCAGTGTCAGGGCCGTAGCCAGGATTTTGGTTATGCTCAGGTCATGACTGACCCTATACATCTTTTAATTATTCGATGAACTGTTCATTTATGATTTTTGTAAAAAAAAAAAAAAAACTAAAAAAACATTACAATTAAATTATTATTTTTTTTAATTAACTTTTTTATTGATTCGGAAATTAAATTCTAAAGGAGAAATACTGAAGCCTTGATTTATTTAACATTCATTGTAATATTATTGGCCTAAAAGTAGTCAAATGTAAAAAAAAATGTAGGGTCTCAGTTAAAAATAATAATAATAAAAATACCCACAGTGTGTAAGCTTTTAATTGTATAAACTCCCCCTCCCAAAATTCACAAAACGTATGTGCTTTTTTAAGACTTAACCGTATATCCTCACCTCTGTGTGTGTTTTTGTGGTGGACGTGCGGGGCCACTGGGTCAAGGTGGGCAGGGTCCGTATAGTTCCCACAGCCTGTGTGGAGGCAGCCTCTGCCACGCTATCAGCCTCCGTCTCCGGCCCCCCAGCACCAGCGGGCCCCCTGACGTCAGCCCTGGCCTGATAACGGGGTCCACAGAAAGCAGTAGGGGCAGGAGGGGGAGGGGGAGGGGGGCAGATGGAGGGATGAGGTGGAAGAAGAACTGCCGGCGAAAGGGAGGGAGGGAACGAATGGGGTTACACTAACAGAGCCAGTGGTGGATAAGACCCTCAGACAGATAAGACGGAGCAGAGTGTGGAGCCTCTTTTGTTTTCCACTGCTCCTCCTGTCTGGTGGCTTCTCTGTTCTCCTCCTCTCTGACATTCCCTCCTTTTCTCTCCACTTTTAACTTCTTTTTTTTTCAGATGCAACCAATTTGTTAAACTTTTCTCCTCCACCACCCCTCCTCTCCTTGTCTAAAGAAAAATATTCCTGCTGCTATCGGGCATGTGCGCAACGACCATCCCCTGGACTGAGGCACCTTTTCTCCTTTGGCTTCCTCGTTGTGTGCTTGTTTTCTCACAAAGTGTTTTGAGATCAGGAGGAGCCTGCTTTTGACTGACAGCAGAAGAAAGTTTTTGACATTGATGAAAAGTTCACACACGTTTCAATCCTCCATCCTTCTCTCATTCTTTTTCCATCCCACTTTGCATCTTTTAACCCCATCTTAGCCACACTGACACCTCTTTAACCCTCTCTGCGTGAACTCTACACGAACTCTTCAAAGACACCAGAATCCATTGTTTTGATGATGTCACCTTACCTTTACCTAACCTGAATCTTACCCCTAATTTGCCCCTCCACATACAAACAAACAGCTTTCTCTCTGCAACTAAGCCCCATATTAGCATATTAAACACTGGCTTTGCATTTGTGCGCGTGTGTGTTCCCTTTTTTCTCTTCAGGCCTTTGCTAGCCTGCGGACTTTGGCCAATGCTTATCACAGGGAGAGGTCCTGGGATCCCTGAGTCTCCACTGCTAAAAATACACTTAGCTCACAAAAACACACAAACATGCATTGCACATACACTGTGGGTATCATGGGGCATCCTCTATGAGGCTGTCAGTCAGATATCTGGCCAATATGGTTGGTCAATTTTGGATTTTGCACAATGGGCCTTCTGCGCAACACTAACCTGATTATTAACGAGTCACTCACAGAACTCCCTTTGGATTTTGCTCATATTAATAGCTGGCATTTGGGCAAGCAACACCCTGGAGTGGAATTTTAAATATTAGCATTACAAGCGTCAAAGAAATATTCAAACGTTTGTGCGAGTGAGTTGGTTAAGTAACTTTACAAACAGTGGAGACTATCAGAACAAAAGAGGTTTTGATAATTGAATTCTTATCATCTGTAATTGAGTGTTGTGTGATGTGTTTGCGCTGCTCTTCAAACAGTGTGAACCAAGAGACCAATTCAGCACTTGAGCCTGTCACTTACGAGAACCTGCAACTGAGGAGTTAATAATTTATTGAAAAACTAAAAAACAGTCCTGGTTAAAGGTGTTTGTGTGTGTGTGTGTGTGTGTGTGTGTGTGTGTGTGTGTGTGTGTGTGTGTGTGTGTGTGTGTGTGTGTGTGTGAGAGAGAGATGATTTGTGTTGCTGAAGCCCAGGTGTCTTGCTCGGCAGACTTGTGTCTCCCCCAGTGTGACTCCCTGACCTTACCTGGTCAAACACTTAATCAACATAAAGATACCTTAGAATAACACACAAATCCACACACTCACAACTAAATGTGGACTGTATAGACACAATCAGAAATCTCCTGATAAAAACCTTAATTTAACTAAATGACTTACCCAAGCTTAACCAAAATATTACTAAAGCTTAAACCCCCCAAAGTGAACAAACGCTTAACACAGTGAATGCACAGTGAATGTTGCTTTTGTGGGATATATATGATATAAACTGAAGTTAGTGGCCACGGAAATGACCACAGACACACACAGAATACATTTAAAGTTTTGATAAGTGCAGTGGTAGTCAGACAGAGACCTGTTTTGTGGCAAGAGTTGAGAGCAGAGCTTTAATGTCCCCATGGGGCAATTAGGTTTAAACACAGCAGTCAAACGATTAATCCTGTATATACAAAAGAAGTACAGCGATGAATAAAAATAGCAATGGAAACAAAACCATTTTGAGAAGCAGCGAGAAGCCTGACACCAGGGGACAGTCCCATTCGCAACTAACAGGCTAAATTACTTGATGGAATAAGAATTTTTTGTTCTCCAAATGAAATCACATCTTATGTACACATCTGTGTGTGGGCACTTTTGCAAAATGAAAAATTTGCAAGTGTGGTTCAATAAAGTGAACCATTCAGAAAAGTAAATTGAGTGGCTATCAAATAAGTGTCAAACAAGAAAATTGAATGAGTAAACAACACCAAAATGACTTAGAGTCATCAGACATAATCAGAGGTGTTTATGAGCCCATTTGACAGACAAAGAGTTAACATTGATTAGCACTGTTGTGGATCACAATCAGATAAAACATGGTGACATCAGCAGGAACAGATGCAGACAAGAATTAATACTTTCCGCTTACTTTGCAAAACAGCATGCTAATGAAGAAGATAATGTGTTTCCCTGGCCTCTGTTGGCCCATGTTGACATGGTATTCTGCCTCCTGGCTTTTCCTGCGTCTCCATTTGAAGTCTTCTTCCTGGAGCCAGGAGTCTACTAGCCTCAATGTGTGTGCGTGTCTGTGTGCACGCGTTTGTGTGTGCAAGGAAGAAGGGCCGAAGGGCCAAAGTAAGTCACCGACCCCAAATGATTGAATCTCTGCCCCAGCCAAGACGGGGACAGTTTTCCTGGTGCCTAATTTGAACACACACATGCAAGCAGGCACGCATGCATGCATGCATGCACGCACGCATGCACACACACACACACACACACACACACACACACACACACACACACACACACACACACACACACACACACACACACACACACACAAAAACCCCTTCCTCAGCAACAGTGTGCTGCTGTCCGCCACATACCAGCATCTCTATCTAGTGCCTCACCCAACACCTCCTCATTCATACACACACACACACACACACACACACACACACACACACACACACACACACACACACACACACACACACACACACACACACACACACACACACACACACACTGTGTGCTCTGGCCTCTGTCACTGTCAGTGATATAGCCTGACATGTGCAAACACACAAATCAAAACACACACTGTACTGTACAATAACACAAAAGAGGATGAACTCTATTTGATTTTTTGGTATTTGGCAATATATATATATATATATATATATATATATATATATATATATATATAAAAAAATAAATATATATATATAGTGATTACACTGTACTGTAGTAGCCTATAGTGGCAGCCTTGCTGCTAAAAGGGGACTTATCTTGCCCAACAAACTTCTTGTTCAACATGCAAAACTAACAGAAACACAGACTGAACCTCTATACATTAACTGGAACCATAGATGCATGAATCATTTCTGACTTTGGTGCTACTTTAAGCCCTCGGAGGCCAACAGGGGCCCACGCCTTGATATTATTAGCCACCAATTGGTGGTTCTGTTATCAGCCTGCAGTTACACATTGATGACAGTTCCCCATTTCCATTCAGACAATTTAGCTCTATTTGCCTTGACTTATACAAGAGAGGGTGGGTGGCAGTGAATCAATACTGCTGTATATGGTTATAGGTTATTGTATAAGGCTCATGTACAGATAGATAGATTGCGTTTTGTTTAAGCCATTTAAAGGGAAACGTCGCCAATTTTACACATCAAAGTCCGTTACAGTAACAGGGCTTGGGGAGTAGCCTACTACAGTATATGTGAAAAGTTGTATAAAGCTTGTTGTGGTTTTCTTTTGAGCTTTTGGAAATCTGATAGATGTCCTCAAATTATATCAATCAAGTCAGCGTCAGTTGGGGCTGAAGACTGCAAGTTTGAAAATGAAAAATAAAACGTTGAGGGTGTAGAGATAGAAAGAACTGAGCACACCAGACCTCTGTAGCTCGCTCCTCATGCAGGCTAGCGGCTCAGAGTGTGTCTCTACTCCTAGCATGACACACCCAAATCTCTGACCCAACTGTCGGTGTCCGAGTTCCACTGTGGTGGGTAATGTAGGTAGCAGGTATAACAACAAAGAAGAATGCGCAGAATGAAAAAGTTCTGTGCATTCATTTGGATTTTTTTTAATATGTCCATCGTGAGTCTAACAATGTTACAGAAGTGTGATACTAAATCAGTGCTACACCCACACAGGTGTTTTCAATAATGTTACCTGATTAGAGCACAGCTGCTTGATTAACATGTTTAGCTGCACCTGTTACATTAATGTGGGTCTTTCATTTTGTTTTCATTCTAAATGATTTATTTGTAAGGGACCATGTAAAAATATTGGACATGAATTATGCAATTGTATGCATTTCACGAAGTCAATTTACATGTTGTCCCTTGGTAAGTCCGGGGCTACAGGAGAACACCTGTATGAACACCTGGGATGAAAGCAATGTTGTGATGATGATTAGTTTCAGAAGTTTGTGCCTTGTGCCTCTTTTCAAGAAACAAGCTTTTTATTGATTTGCTGAACTCAACAAAGGAAAATATCACGTTTATAATTAATTTATTTTAATTGATTTTACAGTAGACATGTTTAACTTGTAATAGCAGGAAACACATGTGTAATTAATTACAATTAACATTCCATTTAGGTTTGCCAGTTCCAGGGATCTGCTAATGCCCATGCTCACTGAGGCACTTAAATATATATGAAGAGTCATAATGAATGTTAGGTTTCAATTTTATAGTGTAGATAACTACGCTGATATATATTCATCACATGATTGCCTTCTAATCAGATAATGTACAACATAGTGAATTTCCTCTTATGGATAAGAAAGTTAAAGTGTTCCTTTTACTAGAGGGCAACATAAATAATGAAACTGCACCCTCTTACCACCCTCACACACACACACACACACACACACACACACACACACACACACACACACACACACACACACACACACACACACACACACACACACACACACACACTGGACTGTATTGGCAGCCTCATAGAGCCACATAACTCAATGAAGCTGTCTTGTGGGAAGTGGCTACACAATGAAATGGCCTCGTGTGTTTACGTTGACTGGTGTTGATGACAGGTATAAATCTGTCCCCATGAGGACAACAACATCCCGGGACTTCCGACTAAAGGCGCGTCAAGCATCCAGCACAATTTTTCATTTTTGTCATAAAGACAAAAAAGAGTAGGCCTTATTTAAAATGTATAAATGGCAGGTCAGCACATTAATGGAAGCCAAGAAGTCATAATCAAATCAATGTTCTGTTAGACCCCCCATCGGTCACTGCTAATTAAATACGAGGTAGCCTATATGTCTATAACGGATACGTTTGGGGAAATGGATTGATTAAACTGTGCACTTGATATGTCGTTAATAACGGCCACTATACGTGTTAATCAACTTTAAAATATCTTGATCGCTTACCAGAATAATCAAACTTTTTTTTTGAGCTTGTAAAGCAGCACATTGCTGCGAAATATATACCACATATCACCAGGCTAATATACGTTTTTAATTTACGTTTTGAATTCACATAGACAACATAGGAGAAATATGTATACATGTACACGTTTGCAGAAAAAGAATACGCATATGATTATGATGTGTAGCCTATTATTGCTTTAGATACCGCTGGGAAAAAAAGAGATCACAGTAATATAAGCACCACAGACAGAATATTGTGGTGATTTCTTCGAAAAGATGAGCCTACTCGGAAATTAACCATCCACCAATCACCATTTAATGAAAGACTGAGGTCGTTTTAACAAATTAAACAAACTATTTAGACCTAGGCCTACTGCGTTTTTTTCATATTAAATTACGAAAGAAATGTTGACAAATGTTAAAGAGCGCTGGTATTGATCGAATGGAGGATTTAGCTTGGGATTTGGAAGCAACTCAGGGACTTTAATAAAAGTTGCTTTAATGTTAAAAATGATTTTATTTACAGATATTTTGAAATGGTTTATGATCTGCTATTATATACTGTATGTCTGTAACAGGGAAGAGACCAACAACTCTACTGAAAACGTTATTCATTTAAATCACACATTTTGTGTGTTAAAATTATCACCACAATCTACAAAAAGAAAACACAAACAAAAACGCTGTTTTATCGAACTTAGCAGGGAGGACATTTACTAGTGAGATCAATTCATTGTAAAGGCTTTTATAGGCTTTTTTTAAAGTCTGGTTACCATTTATAAAGCAAAGTCACTTCAGATATCTAGAATAAAATATCCTAAAATTTGGTTGGTCGAAAGTTATTAGGTTTCATTATGAAGTCATTTTGACATTTTTTTTGGCTTGAAGAGAGAGAGAGAGAGAGAGAGAGAGAGAGAGAGAGAGAGATGATAACAGCTGGATCTTGATCACAAAAGTCTCTCACTCCTCCTCCTCCTCCTCCTCTCTCATGTCCCCTCTCTCAGTTGTATTCTTATTTTTCTGAATGTTGCTTCACTTCTTAGCAGATCTAATTTTATTAAGGACGAGAGAGCTTTGCGGATTGTATTAAACTATATAGGCTAGCCTATATTTTGCGTTAATACTCCTAGACCTGTGCGTGACTGTATCCACACTAACATTATCCCTTCTATCAACACGGATGTACAGCTTCAAGGAGAGGACATGTATCAGGGCATAATGACAACCAACCACGGACCCTCTTCCTATGATGCCGGATTTCTGCACAACGCCTCGGCGGGCACCCCTCCGGTTTATGTGCCCACTACCCGGGTCGTCACCCCCATGATCCCGGCGCTGCCCTACCTCCAGACGCCCGGTGCGTCGCAGCAGAGCAGCCCCGTGTCGAGCCACTCTGCCTGGGCTCAGCCGTGCTCCGACTCGGTGCCCTCGTACAACCACTCCCCGGCGTCTCCGCGCTTCGCCTTCTCCACCAGCCCGCCTCTGTCCTCTGGGGTGGCCACTGTCCGGGAGACGGCTTCTTACAGCAGCCCGTTAAACATCTCTGCCAACGGGAGGGAGCACTACGGCACGCGGAGCCTCAGCGGGCCGTATCACAGCCCCTACCCGACCTACATAAGCCCGAACGTGGGTGGAACTTGGCCGGCGTCCCCCTTTGATAGCCCGGTCCTCCACGGTCTCCAAACCGGCGCTCCTCATGGCCCAACACGGCATCCAAACATAGGTGAGCAACAGGAAAATAAGGTAACATTGAAATATTATGTGCAAATGTCATGCTGAACTTTTTTTCCACCAATCCAATGTGTTTTATGAAATTCTGTCATCAAGAGAGATAGGCTATAAAGAATGTCAAACTATTAGCTTCCTTGTCAGGGAGAAAAACAAGAGAAGCATGTCTCATTTATTTATTTATTTGTCAACGATTAATGAAGAGTAGCTTAATGGCCATACAAAACATGAACGAGGTGAAAGGTTGTAAGATCTATGGAAAATCAATGTTTTTTTTTTTTACAGAACAGGATTCTCTTAAAAAAGAAAAATTTAGGCTATGGGCCTATATTTATACGCAAATTAAAAATCTAAAAATTAGAAATAATCTCTTAATTATTTATGAATTAACATTAAAGTAGGCCTATTAGTTGAAAAAACACACTAAACACACCAGATTGCACTAATTTAAAGTATGATTTAAAATTACAAATAAATCAATATTATAAAACAGTAATACAACATAACAAGACTAGATTTAACTCAAAGTCTGGTAAACGAATCAATTAGACGTCCCTGAATTAAGAGACTAGTTTAATATATATATATATATATATATATATATATATATATATATATATATATATATATAATATAATAATAATAATAATTTATTGTTCATTAAATTTCTGCAGAACGAACATTTCTAAAACGTTTAATTTAGGCTAAGTGAAGCAGGGCGCGTGCGTGCTTTTGTTTTTATTCACAAGTATTTTATTAAAACAACACAGTAACTAAAAACAATGACGACTTTTAGAAAGCTAGGCTGCCACGTGAGATCAACCATCACTGTGATAAATTCAACGCAGACACGGCGAGTCTCTGCAGAAGGTTTCTTTAAGTAACACAATTTCTATCGCACGACAGGTAGTATAAAATGGAAAGCATTTTTTTCTTTAAATTTAGGCCCAATAATGTTATGTCTGGCTAAAATAGCGATAAATTGAACCTGCTTAAAGTGTGAGATTAGGCCTATGTGGTTTGTTGAGAGTCCTGTAGGTTGGTATAGGTGAGACTGCTCTCTGCTTCTCTGTATCGCTGCATTATCACGTTTTAGTTAGACCTTTTTAACTAGACCTACACTTTAGGCTACTTAGGCTATTCAGTGTTCCTCGAAGTGACATTTTACACCTTTAAAAGTAAGAAAAACGTTTTTTTTTAAAATCAGTTCAATTTCATTCAATGTCTTTTGAATTGAAAAAAAAGACAAGGATTCCACATAAAAGGCTACATTTTTATTTCAGGAGGCCATTTAAACCACATTTTATAATGATTTCCTTTATGAATATAACAAACCAACAAGCCAGATTGAGTATAATGACAGTTAGCCTAAAGACTGCAGTTAATAGCCACACAATATAACAGACATGTTTTGTTTATTTTCATAAATCAAAGAAATCTATTATTTGAGTGATATAACTGAACCTGAATGGATACAGGCATTGATAAAACAGTTTATAGGGATTATAGTTTATTAGTTGTGTTTGACTGAGGTCAGATTTTTATTTAATTTAAAGTGTGTGTGTGTGTGTGTGCATGTGTGTGTGTGTGTGTGTGTGATCTGATCAGCAGTACAGGACTCAGCTGAATACTCAAGTCTTTTAGTGAGGATATAGTGGATCCTTTTTCATTGAAACAGCTTTTATGTCAGGAGTAACTGTAACCTGCTAGCATTATGTCCCTATGTCCTTTTCATTCATTCATGAATACATCCCCATTTCATTAGCATACAATTTACACTGTAATCTGATGGGCCTGATCATCATTAGACATATCACTTAATATTATTAGTAGTTTTATCAATTATTATTATTAAATTACTAATTTATAAATATCAGCTTACTCTTTCTGTGTCTGACTGCACTTAAATGCTTTGTGTTGTCAGGTCAAGTTTATTTATAGAGCACATTTAAACAATGAAATAAAAACACAGGCATTAATAAGAGAATAGAGGTAAATTAATAAAAACATAGAATATCTTTGTAAAATCAGAACACAAACAGCATTGCATTAACAACAAAATACAATACAAACAAATGAAAACCAGAGTGCAGTCAGGTCTTCAGGATGATAATTAGGAGGCCAAAGAAAAGAGATGGGTCTGTCGACGGGTTTTAAAGGTGCATGGAGGGGGGGAGATGTAATTATTAGAGGTAAATTATTCCATAATATAAGGCCAACAAGTGAAGACGCTCGATCACCTTTGGGTTTTAACTGTGTGCGTGGAATGGCGAGCAGTGATTGATCTCCAGATGTGAGGGGTCGGGAGGTGAAATAGGGGATGATCAGTTCAAAAAACGTAACCTGCACCGGTCCATGCAGTTCTTTAAAAACAAATAAAATAATCTTAAAATCAATTTTGTAGTTCACTAGTAGCCAGCACATGGCAGATATGGCCTCTCTTCCTAATACCAGCGAGGAGTGATGCTGCTACATTTGGAACAAGTTGCAGGCAGGCGATGTAGAGCTGACTGACTGATTCTGATTATTTATCAGGCCTATAAACGTTCTCTACAAGGCCACCTCTTCTAACTGTGTGATGAAGAAAGAAAAGGATCGGCTGTACAACAGTGTGACAGATAACAGCATTGATCCCCACTGACCTCTTCATCTGATTACAATCACACTCAACTCACAGCACATATAACCTGTTTACTCACCGCTTTTCTTCATAGGCGTTTCAGTAACAACTTCAGCTCATTGTTTTACAATCACATCAAATTAAATCAAATCCAAGTGTTTGGTGAAGTGGCATTCAGCCGTGCAGTGAAAGTCTCTCTATTGTTCTGTGAGCAGGAGAAAGGGGAAACTCCCTCAGCTGTGAAGTGATTTGCTTTTTCTTCTCAGTCAATGAAAGACGAAATCAATCACATGAGAATTCCTTTAATGATCATTGTCATTGATAATTAGCATAATATGTAGCTTAACTAAGGAACTTTAGAACATAATAACAGACAAATATTTTATATTTAAAAGTTGCTTAAATTAAGTTAGCAACTTTTTTTTCAACTTTATGTCTTATTTTTCCAGAGAAGCAGCCCAATGTCTGTGACATTATAAATAGCGTATAAAACGGTTTTAAGATCAGATGTTTGTCAAGTTCTGCCTTGATATGATCATTATTTCATACATGTAATCTAATTCAATTGGAAAAGTATTAAATGTAACCAGCTATACCATTGCTCTGACTACATTTTTTTTTTTTTTTAAGATAATTTTTTGGGCATTTTCGGCCTTTATTTTTGACAGAACAGCTGAAGAAATGAAAGGGGAGAGAGAAGGGGGAATGACATGTAGCAAAGGGCCGCAGGTCGGAGTCAAACCAGCGCCCGCTGCATTGAGGAGTAAACATCTATATATGGGCGCCAACATTTTTATTTTTTTATTATATATTTTTTGGATAAACATCATTACATTATATCTGTATTATCATTCTGCTAGGACCCCAGCAGTGATGAAAGTTAAACATGTCTCCCTCACACAAGGAGCCTGTGACCCTGCCTGTATTATTAAACAAAAAGCCAACTGATGACTTTAACAGTTTCTCTCCCTTTGCATGGCATCATGATGGCAAATAATACACACACATATTTTTACAGTTTGCGTAGCATTCGGGTAAACATCGGTGGAAAAATATCAAAAAAATTTACTAAAGTATATTTTAAAAAGAAATGCATGTAAAAGGCATAAAATATCAAAAGAATAGTAAGATTAAGTAAATACAAGTAACATTACCAAGCTGTAAAAATACTCCATTACAAGTAAAACTCCTGTACTAAAACTGTAATCATTAGAATATTATTACAGATACTTTAATGTGTATATGGAATTTAATCTTGGGTGGAGCTAATTAAACTATTTCATAAACTGTTTCATTTACAACAATGCATCATGTTTTATAGATTCATCTTGTGTTTTTTTCTGTAAAACACAACTACATCTGTCAAATAAATGTAGTGGGGTAAAAAGTGCAATATTAAGTATAAAGTTAAGATTCTCAAGTTAAGAACAAATACCCTTAAATTTGTACTTAAGTACAATATTTAAGTAAATGTACTTAATTACTTTGCACCATTGAGAAAGGCCTCTCTGTTATTATTAGCTAAGCACAATTTCTTAACCTTTTGATCATATGTTTTGCATTAGTGACCACAGCTGTCAGATTGAATAAAAAGGTCCAACATCAAAAGAAATATTCATGTAGAATAAAAAAAACAATTGTAGATAAAGCTGAGTATATACACTTTGCTACTTTGAAATGTTGCCACTGTATTCCCTCTTAAACTGCCAACACTGTGACAACTAAAAAAAACACAATTCAAAACTTGTGCAGACAGTTCTTCTTCACATGAGTCACAGCTGTTTTCAACTATGTCCTCTTAAAGCGCTGTAAAAAAATGAACCTCCATTTAGATAGACATGGACTCATTGCAGGGTTTCTTTTGTGTATTGTCTTGTGTTGCTGTGTTGTGTTGGCTACAATTGCCTGGCTCAAGGTTAGCTTGCCCTGCTGTCTCTGTTTTGCTCTCAGCCTTGGAGGAGGCCTGCACATGTATCAGTTAGACTCTCCAGCGAGGGAGAAGCAGATGGAGGCCAGATTAACGCTATCTGAAGGAAAGTAATTATGCACAGTGAAACGTACAGTTAAAAACAACAATATGATCTGAAGAAAAGTAATTATGCACAGTGAAACGTACAGTTAAAAACAACAATATGATCTGAAGAAAAGTAATTATGCACAGTGAAACGTACAGTTAAAAACAACAATATGATATGATTTAAATGTGTCTTTTTGCGGTTAATATGTTGATGTTTTGCACATTGCCTCAATCTATTCTCAGCATAAGCTCATAGCAGCTGATAAATACTGTAGCCTGTGCTGTCACATCATCATACCACAGATTGATGCCTCCCCTAAGCCTGAACGGTTTGGTTCTCTGTTCTGTGCAACATGAGAGAGGTGAGATGAGTGAGGATTATATTTATGAGATGTCATGCTAGCTGAGAGAGAGGGAGAAAGGGATGTGATAGACATGGAGTCTCTATTTGAATATGATGAAGCTCTATTCCGTCTCTATTTCCAGCTGGCTCTTTATCTCACGGGGAGCTGTGAGATAAGGAGGGATTCCAGGCTGCTGGTGTGTGGGCCTGTGAAACTGTAGCCTGCTTCTCCTGCTGGCGTAGAGATGTCACTGCATTTGATAATCAGTGTTTGACAGTGCAGGGAAGTGCAGAGTGGAAGGATTGTTAGTGGCATAAACTCAGCTGGATGTTAATTTATCTAGGAATCGTAGAAATTAGCTCGGTTTGGTCTGTAATACGAGCTGAATATGTGTAACATTGTATGTACAACAATTATGTAAGGTCTATTTATTTATTTATTTTTTATTTCTTTGCCATGGCTGACAATGGATACTGAATTGTCATCATCAGATTTACCAAGTTATTGCCAAAACACTATTAAATAGTAAAATAACTTCTCAGAAAAATGTGGCTTCAACTTGACCAGGATGGATTTTTTTTAGTTCATCCTGTGCAGTTTTGAGAGTTAGAGAAGGTATTCTAGCTCATATACAATAGTATTGTATGATCTTTGACCTGATGTTAAAAAAATAACCCACCGTTTTTACATGACAGAAGCAAATTACTGTTTGATCCAGATCAGGCTTAAGGGAAAAGAAAAACTGATGTTTTAGCATATCATATTTATTTCTTGTCATCCTCCTACAGACCTGTTTGATGACTTTGCTGAGGGGCGAGAGTGTGTGAACTGCGGGGCGATGTCGACCCCCCTCTGGAGGCGGGATGGTACCGGCCACTACCTGTGCAATGCCTGCGGACTGTACCACAAGATGAACGGCATCAACAGACCTCTCATCAAACCTCAAAGACGACTGGTGGGTGACAGCAGAGCACTTTTGTACTCTGTACCATACAGTGAAGTAATACGGTGTGTTACATGGATATTAACTACTGCAGTGTAAAATGAACGTATTTTCTTTTTCTCCTTTTTAAAATGATGGCTTTGACACTATATATGCTACAGTCTGCCTCGAGGAGGGTGGGTCTGTCCTGCACCAACTGTCACACCACCACTACCACCCTGTGGCGACGAAACGCAGAGGGAGAGCCGGTCTGTAACGCCTGTGGCCTCTACATGAAACTCCATGGGGTGAGAGAGAGGGAAAGAACGGAGAAGGGGAGGAAGAGCAAGTGCATCTCAGTTAATGCTGAAATCTTGTATATAGCCAGTTGAAAACATATTTTTTACTTGAACTGATCATTCCCAGAGACTTTAAAAATCTATCTTCAGAAATTAGTAGAAAAAAATGGGCAAGAGAAACTTTCCATTTTCCTTTGCATCTCTGAATGTTGACCTCACCTTTCTAAAATAACATTTTCACCATTCCTCCACGGATGCTACACTTATCTTACTTCAGTCTGCTGTTGTTGACTGATTCCTTTGTCTTTGTGTCTGACAGGTACCACGACCCCTGGCTATGAAGAAAGAGGGGATCCAGACCCGTAAACGCAAACCCAAGAACCTCAACAAGTCCCAAACTGGTTAGCTTCAAAACCACATCACTTACGTTTGTGTATTTATGTATGTAGGTATAGTTATTAGATAAGCAGGGGGCATAGCTAGTCCATATCCTCGATGTTACACTTCCGGGATTTTCCAGGTGCCGCCGGATTTCTTTCATTTCGGTTGGATGTCCATTACCTTCAGTTTTCTTTGTGTTGGCATTTTAAACTCCGGTGGATTTATGAGGACTATGATTAACTGCTCCTCAGATCTCTGCAGGGTAAATCGAGACAGCTAGCTAGACTATCTGTCCAATCTGAGTTTTCTGTTGAATGACTAAAACAACTTTTGAACATACACGTTATATATATATATATATATATATATAATAAGTTCCTTCCCAAGGCTATTTTGCAGCGGCACCGTGGCTCTGCCCGGTGCTTATGAGGATTATGATTGGTTTAAAGAAATGCCAATAAACCAGAGCACGTTTTTCTCCTATCCCGGAATGCTATGTGGACATACACATGGACGTACACATGTTCCACAAAATAAGTTCCTTCCCGAGGCTATTTTGCAGAGGCTCCGTTGCTCCTTGCGGCACGTGGCGCTGCCCAAGATGATTGTGATTGGTTTAAAGAAATGGCAATAAACCAGAGCACGTTTCGCCAAACCCTCCTCCGCAGCTTTGTGGCGGAAGGTCTGGCAATGCGAGACTAGGGCATAGCTAAGACCTACTAACTAGGACCATTTACATGTGCATGCCTTCTGTAAATGTGTAATGACCTCAGCTCTGGTGCTCCACAGGGACCCCAGGCAGTGAGGGGACTCCGGTCACGCCAAGCAGCACTCCCCGGGCCTCCAACACCACAGAGGAGCCTCGCCAGATAAAGACGGAGCCGGACACTCACAGCTTGTACACCCAACACAGTGCACATGCACAGGTTGAACACCTTTAGTTGAATTTCAGAGAATTTTTACTTCCAAAATTTGTTTTAGAGTCGGCGGTTGTGATGACAAAAAAAGGCTCATTAAATTTAGTCTAATAACATTCTAATAAGCCCAGAAAAGTGTATCACCTGGAACAGACAATAGCTAAACTACTGCTTAGACATGATTATTATAATATGGAGTCCTATTTTGCACTCTTGTACTATATTGATGACTCCCACATGCCAAATAATGGGACCAGAAAAGGAAAAGATAAATGTCCCTATTTTTTAAATTTTTGATCTCAATGTAAAGTGGAAGGAACACCCACATAGGACTGATTACATAACATCTTCCCATACGGGCCTTCTCACCCTTTTCTTCTCTGTCCTTCTAGATTTCAGCCTTGCCAGCCTACATGACAACTCAAAGTGGGACCATTCCTCTCAAGATGTCCCCTGGGGGCCACGGTGGGTCTTCTGGCTCCAAAGCTGAGGCCTGGAACAACCTAATCCTGGCCTAGAAGACCTAACCAGCATCTCAAATCATACCGATTAAACTCTCCTAAGAGACAAGTGTCTGCAGAAAGCCGATTGACGCTCTGGATGCAGATGTTGCTGCAGCCTACACACACAGTGCAGTGCCTTCAGTGCAATGCTCTGGGACAAATATGTGGGCGCCACAAAAGAAATGGAGATCTTAAACAGAACTGCACAGATACTGTGCGTTCACTCACAGCAATCGATGGACTGAATGCAGTTTGTTAAAGAGTAGTACTGTGATTAGACACACAACTCTTGGTATGAAAAACTGCAACAAGTGAAAAAACTTTTTTGTGTCTGTCTACCATGCCAGTGCAGGGGCATTAAGTGACTGATACTGTAACATAAACCAGTAACAAATAACAATAATGGTCAGACTTTATTTCCCTGAGTTATTTTTATGTCATTTTCATATTAATAAGGACAAGTTGCCAAAGAATGATGGACACACACAAGAATCACAACAGCACCCTTCAAAGTCAAACGTAGCACCATGGAGTAGCAAGTGTACTTAAAGGGTCAGTTCACATTAATAAGAAAAACAACAACTATATATTTTCACACTCACAAGGGGTAGGCCTATTTACTTGCATTGCATGCAATGGAGGTGAATGAAAATGTATTTTTACTCTAGTCTCTTTACAGAACAAACGATGTGCCGGTTACTTAATAATCCACAGACCTCAATGTGATCAGTATTCTGTATGTTTGGTAGATGATTCAAACTGTATCCAGTAAAGCACTTTGCTATTTTTTATAGATTTTCAAAGGATGTCAATTAATTTAGCACAACACTCAAACAAGCAGTCATCTTAGCTGTAATAGGGCGGCTCAGTCTGAGCAGCAATATCTCAAAATGGAAACAGATATGTATGTGAATTGTGATTCGGATGAACTGACCCTTTAAACATTTCCCAAACTTGACATTCAATGATTACAGTCCCTTATATGTGATACCACTGATTGTAATGCACAGGTAATTTCACAGTACATCTAATTTTACAAAGAGAAGATAATCATGAGAATTTCTTCTAAACTTATTGTAAGAGAGAATTGCTCAAGACATCATCACTCCTCAAGACCTTCAGTATATGTGATCTCCCTCTTTGTTTCTGGACAGTTACCTGAGCGGCGTGGCTTTCAATTTAACGTGCGTCAGTATTGACATCTCTATGAAAAAATACATAATAAACTACCTATGCAGCAAGTTAAGTTGCACATTATGAATGCAGATGGAAGTAATGGCACATAGCTCCCTCTGCTGACACAAGTGCAGATGTGCATCCATAAAAAAAAGCATAATCAACTTTAATCCTGCTAGTATTTATTATTAAAAGGCACAGCCCCAAACCACACAATCATCTAACCATAATCTATTAGCTCAAGGTTGTTTGATAGACTTTATGACGGTGTATTGTATCAAGACTGTACAGATTGTTACCAAATACTTCATGCTTTAATTTGCTTATGACAAGTATGGGGGGCTGGGGCAACATGTGTTAATGTGGGACATTGTCGCCATATGTAATTATCAACAAATATATGAGCATATATGTAAAAACTCCACTCCAGTATAATTGTAATACACCATTTGTGATATTTTGTCAGTAAAGATACAGTGAAAGATGTGGACATGTGGAATAACACTACCTGATGCCCTTCCTCTGTGTGCAACTGTAGCTCTACTGAGGAAACTAATAAAGACAAAGCATTTTGACATAATGCAAATGGTGTAAAAGTTTGGCGTCATTCATTTCACTTGAAATGCATACCAAATGTGTGAAATATTTAGTCTTACAGTAGCTTCCTCATCATCTTGGCAAAGAGTTTAGTTATCGGACAACTTGTGGGGCTTCTTCTGAAAACTGCATCCTTCCAATTTCTAAGTATTCTTTTGTGAACTTTACAATATCTTTGATAAAAACATGGACGGCACATTGATTGAAGTCTTCAGTCAGCTTCTCCCTGATGATCTTGGCATATTTGTCCTGCACCATCTCTTTCCAACACTGTTGAAATGTGAGTCTCATTTGATCCTGGATGACGTCAGATACTTGTGAGTTAAAAGTGTAATCAAAAGCAAATGCACCTCCCTTGTCTAAATATTCCTCAAAGCTTCCACTTTTTTCTGAAAGCAGAACTTGTGCAGCTTCGATCACAGTGTTTGCCTCCTGTGTGCAGATTTTCTTCTCCTCTTCTGGTTTGCTTTCAAAAATGCTATGCATACTTTTGAAGTAACTCTTCCAGTCTGACCCCTGCACATTGTTTATCAAAGAGAACCTTGCAGATCTCTGAAGGTATTTCACATTAGAAAACAGATTTTCACATAAAGGATTAAGATCTGCCTTTTCAGCTGCTTTGACGTAGTTCTCATGGTCCTCAGCCTGATCGATACAGTCCACTTGGCTGTAGTTAATATCCCTGAACAGATTTTCTTTGGCTCCTTTGAAGCCCCAGCTTTTCACAAAACCAATATGAGTCTTTACTCCATACACGCTCCACCACTCCTTAGCTTTCTGAACCAGGTTCAGCATGCATGGATCTGTGTTTCTAGCCAAACACGGGCTGTTCATGGTGAAAACATACACCTTACACTCCTCTGAGACAGTCTCTGACTCCAGAAGTTCCTGGGTTTGTTTTATAAGGATGTCCTCGCTGTGTTCTCCGTTGTTGTAATTAGGATAATAAGGTCCATACATGACGACCTCCTCCTGTTTCTCAATAACGGCCCATGAATGCTGCTTATCTTCTGCACCACATTCCTCAGTGATGTCACGCCGAAACTCCAAAAATTTCTTGTTAATTGACTCATTGAGTAAGATGTCATTGGAGGCTTGTCTGAACTTGAGATGCTCCAATACTTTCTTCACAGAGTATTGTGTGTCAGCCCAGGATGATACCTGCTGGAAGAAGCTCTCAGTGTCCGTCAGGAGTTGTGACCGTCCATTCACACAGGCTTCAGGTGTGCAGGGCCGACCCCAGCTCGTCCTGGAACACAAAGTTTGGCTGAATAACACAAAAACACTGTGAAACGGGGTATATAAACATAGTGAGAATCAGGAATACTTTTTGACACTTCTAAGCACAAAGTTCAATTGGACATATGATAAGAATTTTGGTGTCAAACTTTTATTTTATTACATTTTTAAACAAATAGTTTGACATTTGGGGAAATACACTTATTTGCTTTCCTTCAGAGGTAGACAAGAAAGTAGATACCAAGTCATGTTTGTCCATTAAATATGTATCAACTAGCAAGTAGCCGGTTAGCTTAGCTTAGCTTAGCATAAAGACTCAACTGAGGAAAACTAGACTGGCTCTGTCCAACAGTAACAAAATCCAACTACCAGCACCTCTAAAGCTCAATAATTAACACGTTATATTTTGTTTGTTCAATCCGTACAAAATATTGAAGGAAAAAAAGTGACACATTTTGGTTTTGACTCCAGCAAGTGACTGGAAGAAATAGTCAAGCCAAGGTAGCCAAGAAATACTAATAGCAATATAATAGGCAGATTGCATTACATTTCGACAAGCCCACGCTAGCAGTTTCCCCGTTTCTAGTCTTTGTGCTGAGCTAAGTTAAGCAACTGCAGATTCATTTTCAATGGACAGACATGACAGTAGTATTTTCATCTAACTCTCTGCAAGAAAGCAAATAAGGGTATTTCACAAAATGTTGAACTTTTCCTTTAAGATCAGATAATTTACTTTTTTGTTAAAATAATCTTTCCAAAGTCAATAATAAACAGTAAATGCAAATTAGGCATGTTAAGTGTCCGTTCTATGAGCATATTTCTAGGGTTGAAATGCTAGATGTGCCTGTTTTGCTGGCTCTTCTTCTTTGTTACAGGATCTGGGTCAGAGCAGAGCTTGGGGAAGAGGGTCGTCCTTAGCTTCCTGAGCCACACATGAAGCCACACGTTAAGCTCACCACCTTCCTAGTACCTAGTTCCTAGTACCAGTCCCTCTCTTTTTGCTGCACATTTCCACACACTCATACACACTTACATGACTGATTCCACATTCTTTTATATATTTTTGTGCTTAAACATGCCTATTTTGTACTTGTAAACTTGTCTGTTGCAGCCTAGGACCCGGGCTGTGACATATAGGGCTTGTGAAACATAACGATATCATATAAAGCATATAATATGACATACAGTAATACTGTCACCTTGACATGTTTGTGACATTAGTAATACCAAGAGGAAGTGAAAATGCGTGACACCTGAAATACCCTCTGTCCTTTTACAACCCAGAATAAACCTGCGACTTTCCAATTGCAACACATTGCTTAAGACAAAAGTTCCACCCCATGTGAACTGTACAGTTTAACTCTTCTTCAGTCAGTACTTACTTCAGTTTGACATGCTCTGTGGCTCTATCAGTCTCATATCTGTCCAGCAGAGTTTTCAGACTGGCCAAACATTTCTTTGTGTACAGTGGAGGCTCCTTTTCATATCCACTTAACAGAGATCGTTTACGACTTAACCTGAATAAAAACAGACTGATTATCATTTAAGATCAGAGAACAGTGTATGTATAGTGGCTGTTAGAAATGAACCAAATACTGGTTAGCTACGTGGGACATCTGTGGACAACAGTTGTTGATGGTTTTGCTGAAAGAATACATTAATTTAAGAGCCTGAGCAATGTTTCAGCTATTTCAGCAAAGAAAAGTGAAAGAAAAGTCAGACACTATCAGGATGAAAGGAAACGTCCCTTCACCTGTCCTTCATAGTTTTTGTCAAAGTAACAACTGAGTTCACTCACGTGGTAAGTTCCATCCAGACTCCTCAGCCCTGGTAGTTCAGGAATCATTCAGTTAAAATGTGGCTCCTCTTTTCTCTTGTAGGGTCAATCATTTAGTTGTCTCCTGATGCCAAGAGAAACAGCTCTGACAAACAAAGCTACACAAGCAACGGCTACAATGGATGTACTCCTAACAAGTTTACTTATTAAGACAGTTTGAGAGTTTGTGACTCTCAACACTGAGCTCCTCCTCTTGGTAATGCTCACGGGCCACGGCCATATAGATATTACCTTCCCTAAACACTGTTGACGTTTTGCCTCTTTCAGCCAAGCCAAGTGTGTGTCATCAACTTGTGTTATATCGTCAGCAACCCTTTTTTCCAGTTTGGCAAGTTCAAAGAATTTTAAAAGGAAAAAGATCAAGGCCCACTTTTCTTTGGAAGTGCAAGACATGTTAGTTTTGCCTCATTGAGTGATAAGAGTAGAAGACTATCGACAATGTATGAGATGTTTCTGGTTCAGTGACACATACTGTGCTGGAGGTTGGCTGCAGTCCATAACCCTACCCTAACCCTATGTAAACAAGAGCGATACCTATTGAAATATAATTGCACAATTAGTCCTTGGTTCACCTGGCTTAAAAAAAGTCAGCCCATGATTCCAAGTATGTGTATGTTTCTGAATATAATGGCGAGCAGACACTGTGAAGGAGAATTTATCGTAAAGCAATTTTGTTGTTGTATGGCATCATCATTAGAGCTCATTCATTAGTGTGTTATTAAGTATAGGAATTTGAAACATTATTTAGAAAATGGTGTTAACTTTTTGGCAAGGACCCTTCATTCTTTGTGTTTAAAGGTTTTTAGACAGTGTCAGTGTTAAAACAAAGGCATATGAGCACATATTAGGAGGAGACTGTTGCGCCATGCAGAGTAACAGGTTGGACAGGATCTGTCTGGATTCTGACAGAGTAGCATTTCTGCGCGTTCAACACAGGATATTAACTTTTATTCAAGGTTTTGAAATAAAATGTCTGAATAACTACTGGATGGTTCGCCATGAAGTTTTTGTTTAATGGCATTCATGGTGCCCTGAGGATGAACCCTACTGACTTTGGTGATCCCCTGATTTTTTTTTCTCTCTTGCAACACCATTAGTTTACATTTGTAAATAAGTAAGTAAGTAAAGTAAAATTTCTCAACAACTATTTGAGGGATTGCCATTCAGTCACCCTGAAGGGTTGTCATTTTAAGCTCATCATCAACATTATAATTTCTTGAAAACTCTAGTTTATGAGCAAATACCAACAAAACTAACAACATTGCTATCAGCGTCAGCTGCACTTTGTTAATTAGCAAATGATAGAATGCTGCCATTAGTATTTAGCTTAAAATGCCGCTGTGCGTTCAGTCTCACAAAGCTGTAGTCTTGTTAACGCCAAAAAAGCAGTCAGACATAAACATGCAATTTAAATACAAATGTAAGACAACACAAAGACAGAGACAAAGAGAGAGAGAGAGAGAGAGAGAGAAATTCAAACTGCTGCATCTAGCAGCTACTTATGTCGCCTCCTGCCACAGATTAAGAGATGACCACAGAAACACCACCAGAGAATTTCTAATAAGAGGAGAAGTTCCACTCTCCTGATACTTCCGGCTTCTGAACTGGTTGCAGTTCCACCGGCGTTCCACTGGGGGGGATCGCAGGCGAGTGCAGAATGAATGGGACTCTATGGAGCTATACCCCTCAAAATCCACTTTTCTCAGGATATATTTTTTTTGTCTAGTAATTTGAATGTTGCATTCGAAAGGGGAGGCTAATAGAATACACACTGCTGGGTGTTAGATTTTTTTTAAAGTGGCTTTTTTGTTCTAAAAAGCCTTTTAAAATGTCAATGACGTCATACACATCGTATGGCCAGATATACTGCGATACGGCAAGCTCTGAGTCACTTCCTTTTTTCTCTCGAGGCATCAACAACACAGCTGACAGGTTAGGCTCTCTTTGTCAATACACATACTAGAAAGAGGTTTGCTAATGTTTTAAAGACCACGGCAAAATATTCACTCTGTCATTCTGGTTCCGCTTCGGATACCATCAAGCGGGATCTCTGGTTGTAATCAGCCCTTAACTGACCAATCAGCATTCATTAGCAGAATGCTAGTGTGTTATAGGCAACAACGACTCAATCGAAAGGACATAAGTACTCGTTCATTCAACTTTCAACCTATAATCCATGTTGAACTTGCAAAAACTACAGTCAAATCTGAGATTTCTCAACAGCAATCAGGCGAAAGAGACAAATTTAGCAGTCTAGCTCCATAGAGTCCCATTCATTTTGCGCTCGCCCGCGATCACCCCCAGTGGAACTCTGGTGAAACTGCAAGCAAATTCGTACAATGGGGTTGAATAGGGAGTGAACCGGCTCTCGGTAGACTGGCTCTGACACCACACAGGAGTAAACCACCACTCCTAACAAAACATCCACCTAGATCAATAGGTTCCTGTAAATATGTAAATATGTTAAGAGTTAAATTGTAATAAAGTTGTAACAATGTGTTAAATTGTGTAATGATTTTGCTGTACCATTGTACTCCTCATGCTTTTATCACTTTATGTTTAAGTTATAGTTTATGCTGTTATTGTCAATTTCCTTTTATTTATATGTTATCTGCTTTGGCAATAAGCAATGTCTTGTCATGCCAATAAAGCTCTTTAAATTAAGAGAGAGAGAGGGGGAGAGATTGACTAAGGGTGAAAGCGTCTTTCCTGATCCGGTCTTGGCCAATAAACCTACTAATAGGATTGCTGCTGTTGGTACACACACAGCGCTGACTGCAGCTTTCTCTGCCCTCTCATAAAAGGTGTATCTCTTTAAGGTCCAATTCAGGATGCTTACAAAAAATGTTATTTTCTCACGTTAAAGTACATTCCTCACAATTAGTAATAAAACACAGTTGTGTCCCAGGCACATTTATTTTACACTGATTACATTTCATGCTCTCTGTTGATTGTTGTGGACACAATTTGGTAATAGGTCTTTTTCACTGCAAACATTTGACATGTCATAGTAGGTAGAGCACTGGTGCATCTAACTAGTGTATGCCAATTAGCAGTAGGGCAGGGTTGTATTATTGAGCATGCTAGCTCACTATCACACTGGGACGCTTAAATAGAACAGAGCCATCGTTAATGTAATTAGTTCCACTTGTGCTTTTCCTACCATGGCAAGTTAAAAGTCTGCTGTGAAGAGGCCTGTTTCTCAGGGCTCTTTTCCCTGACCTTTGTGTTTCATATGTGTCGTCTTACTTGTGAAAGTCTTTGTGGGTCTAGGAAAGCATCCAGGTTCTCACCAGGATGTGTGTGTCATCGAATTGTTTGTTAACCTGACCCCATACGCAGGCTATTTTCAGTCAGGCTTTAATCAGTGAGTTTTATTAAGTTTTTGATGGTATAATATACACTGCCTCACTCTTCTTCTATCTTTCTATGCGGGTGTTTATGTGCACCCATTGCTACAAACTGTATTACTGTAAAATTCAATTTGTCAATATTTTAAATCGAAAGATTTTTATTGATGTCTGCAAATGTGTGCATTTGTGTGTGAAACTGGAAGTAAGAGAGAGAGATAAAGAGATGTAAGGTCTGGGTATATGCTTGCCATGCTTGGATGTCCTCTACTGACTTGTTGATGCTACTTGGCAATGAGGCAGCTAAGCTTGACTCACCAGGCTTTACTTTATAGCAGGAGCTAAGACACTTAGTGAGGCCTTATTTTAACTCATTTTTATTTACAGGCAATTCATACATCCTGTTGTATTTAACTTTTTAGTACAACTTCCTAGGCTCCTCACTTTATTTGTGACTATTTTGTTTAAATACATATTTGCCATTTTTGTTAAAGTATATTGTATTTAGTAGCTACCTTTTTTGTTTGTGTATAGCTTTTAAAAAACAAAAGTACACATTGCCTCACAGTCAAACCAAAATGTATAAAAGGCTAAACATCCTACATATAAAAAGGTTTTCTATTCATAGTATTAATAGACAAATTATTTAAAAACAGATAAAGCTTAAAGATTAATTAAATTCCCTATTTTTCGAGATGATAAATAACACGCAGTGTGTGAACACACTACGAGCACAACCAACTGGTATCAGTCCCAGGATTATACGATTTCAATGTTTCCCTTCAGGATAAATAAAGGACCAATCAGAAGCCGCGCTCCACTGACAGTTCGCTGAGGCGGGGCATCACACCAGACGCTCTGGTCGCTCATTGGACACTGAGCCCTATGCCCATGACTCGCCAACCAATCGGAGGTGTCAGTCGATCTGACGACACTTGTGACTGAAAGCCGCATTCTCTTCCCGGTGCTGCTGCAGCTGTATCTCGCTTTGATGGGGAACATCTCTCCAGGTTTACACATCAATTCGTCGAGTTACAGCTGAACATCTAAAGCAACATGGACATTCTTAAGTCACTGGGCCACCCAGAAGAGATATTCAACCTATTTAAGTTTAAAATGGGGGGATGCAAAACCGTCATGCCAAAATTGGATTATGTGAGTAAACTCTCTTTTTGAAAATACACTAAGAATAAACTTGTGATTTGAATATAAAGACAGCAGAAACATGCGGGTTGGATGCATGGTTGCCTTTACAGATCTGCCTTTCGGATCAAGCAGCACATAATGTTCCTCTTTTAGCACGAACCGGCTATTCTGTAGCAATACGGAAACCCATATAGGCCAACAAGTAGCCTGCATTGTAATGGATTGACCTGGTTACAGCCTATGGTGCTGTGGTTTACTCATTCATGAGCCGATGAAAACACAGTCAGTTAGTTGGACTAATGAGATCTCTCACTCCTGTGTTGGGCAGACAGGGCGATATGCCCATTGACTTGGGATTTACGTTACATAATAAGCTTGGAAGGTTAAACAGCAGGGAGAGGTGCTGTGCGCATGTTTTGACGGTTAATTCCAATGTTGTAACACCATTGGGAACCGGAGAGAAAGAGAGAGGTGTACTTCGACCAGTGAGTCTTTATAATGCCTTAATTTTGGTTGGCAGCATTATTAAATGACCCAAACAAAAGGTTAACACATGCATCCATGCATTGTGAAGTGAATCTAATCATATGTAGTTAATCAATAGTTTTGCAGGATAGTGTTGGATACCAGATCTTCCTCATTTTTCTTTGAGAGTATGGGAGCTCTTCAAAACAAACTCACACTGTCCTGTAGAGAAAATGATTTCTATATTCAGATTAAGTCAGACTGACTAGGCTATAGGTGCTACTACATTACCACAGTGCCAAAGCCCAACCCAGCTGCACATTTACTTACTAACATTAGATGTATTTTTATTTTTCTGTGACCTGGTCAGATTTTGTCACATGATCAAGAATATGGGCCAAAATTGTCATGCAAAAGTAGCCGGATTCCAAACCTCTAACCACTGGCAATTCAGTTGGACTCTCAGCTATTGCAAAAGTTGACCCCATAATATTTGAATATAGTGAGTGACACATTTTGATTAAAGTGATAGAACACTTAACCTGTTAATATTTGGTCAAAGCATCAATATGTGTCCACTGTTAACCCTCTAGCATCACAGAATCTGACAGGTCGCAGATTTTACTATGTACACATACATCCTACTGTCCTTCCCACTGTCTCCCACAACAACATACACAGTATCCGTGTTTATCCTTTGCAGCAAACTTCCCCAAACAGATTGATTCACATCTGGGCCCTGTTCTTCAAATAACTAACTAACTAACTAACTAATTTGGGGTTACATGTTGTTATCAGGCTAAAATAATCATGTTAATTCTCATCCAGCTAAAATAGATCATAGTGATTTTACAATAACCTGCATGCTCTCATCTTAAATTATATAGGCCTATGGGGTTCACTGTAAAACATTTTGGCCATGATCCAGCTAACTATGAGTTTCAAGTTATGTAGGTAGGCTATTGTCATGTGCACAGCAATTACAAGAAGCAGCTGTTGGCAATACAAATCTTGAATCCCCGGCTCCCTCCAACAATGCTCATTAAATATACATGTATTAAAAAAGAAATCACACAAGTAAAAGCAAAATGAGACCTAGGACGGTCAATATTCCTGCACTTCTGCAGGTTTGGGCCTAAGGACTTGTTGCAGTCCCAGAAGGATTTTAAACCAGCTTTGAAGAACCAAACACATCCAGAGTCATCAACATTGTAATCTAGATACAGTGCCTTGCGAAAGTATTCGCCCCTTGAACGTTTCGACCTTTTGCCACATTTCGGCCTCAAACATAAAGATATAAAACTGTAATTTTTGTGAAGAATCAACAACAAGTGGGTCCCAATTATGAAGTGGAACCAAATTCATTGGCTATTTCAAACTTTTTTAACAAATAAAACTGAAAAGTGGTGCAAAATTATTCAGCCCCTTTACTTTCAGTGCAGCAAACTCTCTCAGAGTTCAGTGAGGATCTCTGAATGATCAATGTTGACCTAAATGACTAATGATGATAAATAGAATCCAGCTGTGTGTAATCAAGTCTCCGTATAAATGCACCTGCTCTGTGATAGTCTCAGAGGTCCGTGTAAGCGCGAGAAGCATCATGAAGAACAAGGAACACACCAGGCAGGTCCGAGATACTGTTGTGGAGAAGTTTAAAGCGGTTGGATACAAAAGATTCCTTACCGCCGATGTCCACCCATTTTCAGTAGGCAAAGTTAACATTGGAGGCACTCAGTTATCCAAGCATGCAGGGTACTGCTTTTGGACCGTGTTGATGAGATTTTATTGTTCTATATTAGTCGTTAAAAAAAAGATGAAAGTGTATATAGCCTAGCAGGGTTTTTTTGCACGCAGTCACAGGTGACTGAAATCAAAATTATCCCTGCTCATGATGATGATCACCAAGAGGCAACATTAGGTCATTACATAGCCTACGCAGATACAACCACTATAGGCTATAAGGCTACTATTTTAGGCCTATGTGTTTTACATTCAAAACAATAGCCTATAATGTTCTGTTTCTGTTCTGACAGAACTGTATCTTGGGTTTAGCAGCAGACACATTTATTTTAACAGATTATAAAACGTGGCCTACAGCTTTTAGAGTGGGAGGAGCGGAGTAATCATAATAACAACAGATCTACAAACGCTGTGCACAGACCCTGCTCCCATACACAGTGAAGGGTTAGACTGTTCTAAATCCAGTCCAGTGGAGGGCTTGATTTAGCTCTCCCAGGCGTCCACCTAAACGTTTTTCACCGTATTCGACCCCTCAACTCGCGTGTCCTCTACATGTTTCAAATTTTCCCCACCAGCCGTGGCGTCGACATGGACAGAGTCGTTTTGTAGAGTCTCGGTCGTTGTTTGTATGGCCGGAGTATGCTGCAAGTGTCCAGTCTCTCTGTCCGTGTTCAAGCGCTCTCTCTCGGTAACGCCGCGGGGCTGCGGGACCGCTCCTCGGTCCCTCCTACCGAGCTGGAGGCTGGGGGAGCGGGGCCTGCAGGAGGCTGCCCGTCCCTCCAGCGTCCTTAGACCCGCAGGCTTTTACCGACACACGACGTTCTTCTGTCTCTTTTGCCAGGAGTCCATGAGTTTGAGTCTGCGGACCTGCTATCTGTACCTGAACCAAACCAGCCGGAGTTTTGCAGCTGTGATACAAGCGCTGGACGGGGAGTTAAGGTGAGTAAATAAAAGCTGGCTCCAGGTGAGGAGGCGTGTGTCTGCGTTTTCTTTCCTAAAGTGCAGAACCAGGGGCGTTGGCTGGGGTACTTCCCTTTTCTGCATCACCAGTACTACTCTGTGTGAAACATGTGCATAATGTGCAAAAGAAAAGATACATTGAAAAACAACGTTGAAACTACTAGCAGTTGAGGCCTACTTGTATTTGGATCCATTATGTTCTCTGGTGCATTTGTATGAAGGTAAATAAGGTGCAAAACGTGAGAGCTTGTAGAATACGATGTGAGAACTTGCAGAACAAAAATTCTGAACGTGTATGTTAAAATTTGCACTTGTAAAACAAAAGTAGATTGTATATAAAATTTGTAAAAAATGATCTGTGATTTGAAGTCAACAACAAAAACAGGAGAGGTTGTAAAAAAAAAAATCTGAACTTGTAAATTGAAATTTGCACTTGTAGAAAATATTCACACACCTGTATTCTGAATGTGAAGTCGCAGAAAAAATGTGTAGATTGATATTTGTATGAACACAATGACAGCTGCAAACTTGTAATGCAACATTTACTCGTGTACTTTTTTTTTTTTTTTTAATACTCCGGTTCATTTTCCATCACAACCACAACTCAAAGGTATTTATTTAGAAGCGGGCGGGTTGGTTAGTTAGCTAACGCTAGCTTGCTATTCCACCAACACTGGCGGTGAGTTCCAGGGGGGATGTGCCGCTGCTACCGGGTGTGGGGCTCTCTGTGTCCCGCTGGAGCTCCGACTGCAGGTCAAGGTCGGCAGCGGAGCTTTCTGGCAATAGCAATGCTGCTGCGCTGGCCGATCCCCACTGGTGACGGTCCGTCTGCGGCTGCAGGACCTGGAGCTCACCGCCAGTGTTTCAGTTTGACTGTTAAAAAGTGTTAAGATAATTAAAAGGTATTTATTTAGAAGCAGGCTGGTTGGTTAGCTAACGCTAGCTTGCTATTCCACCAGGCGAGTAAATGTTGCATTACAAGTTTGCAGCTGTTATTGTGTTCATGCAAATATCAATCGACACATTTGTGAATATTTTTTCTGCGACTTCACATTCAGAATACAGGTGTGTGAATATTTTCTACAAGTGCAAATTTCAATTTACAAGTTCAGATTTGTTTTACAAGCTCTTGTGTTTTTTTTCTTTTTGTGACTTCAAATTCAGGTCACGTGTGTGAATAATTTCTACAAGTGCAAATTTTTGTTTTACAAGTGCAAATTTTAACAAACAAGTTCAGATTTTTTTTGTATTCTACAAGCTCTCACGTTTTGCACCTTATTTACCTCATACATTTGTCTTATTACTCCAGAAAACAAATGCTAGTGTGACCTGTGGAGTTGCAATTATGTCTGACAGAAGATAGTTTTTATGCATATCAGGTGTTTGTGTCAGGCACCCAGAATTTCTAGACATATAGGCCTATTGCATAAGATTTCTTATCAGTAGCTAACTAATTCAACAACAGGCAGCAACCAAAATGTCCTGCAGTTCATGGCCAAACAATTCAAATGCACATCAGAAGTGACACTGTTTGTTTACCTAACACTGGTGAAAACATTATTCTGTTGATTACTGTACCAAGGAAAGTACATATCTGAAGATTATTAAGATACAGTATAATCAAGCACATTATACAGTAAAACATGTCACTTAGGGCTGCAACTAACTCATTAACGTTTAATCTATAGATTTTTTTTTTTTTATGATCACTTGGTTAATTGTTTCGTCTATCAAATGTCTGAAAAGTGTTAAATGTCCATTATTTCCTATAACCTGAAGATGATATCTTCTTGATATTGCACCATTCCTTCCCTCTCTTCAATTGCTACTGTATATTTTAAATATTTAATAATTATAATTATATTTAAATTCTAGTGCAGTGTCACACAGTATACTTAACAATATATATATTTTTTAATAGTTCTTACTTTCATTTCTGTTTTTTATTCTTTATAGGTTAAGTGAGCATTGTACTTGAGAGCAAAGATTAGCCAGAGTCAAATTCCTTGTTTGTCTATGCAAACCTGGCCAATAAAGCTGATTCTGGTTCTGAAATACATTCTTTTATCCAACCAACAGTTACTGATTTTATAGTGATATGGAACAGACAAAAGCATCCAATCCTCGCACTGGAGACACTGGAACTAACACGTGTTTGGGATTTTTGCTTGAAAAATTACTTCAACATACATTACATCAACATTGTAGCTTATTTATTTAATGTTCATTCATGAATAATTAATAATAACCAGGTACAGTGTTGGGAAAAAAAAGCTTTTAATGCAGCCCTGCCGAAGCGGATATCATGTGTCTATTAGTAAAAGTAACATTAAACCACCAGTAACCGGTGAGTGTATGTGGCCCGATTCTCCTGGTAACCTGCGATGACCTGAAGCAGGAATTCAGAAGGAAACTGCTAATAAAACAGACAGGGGTGTCTGCTCCTGCTGCTGGGTGTCTAAAAGTTACAATCACCTCAGGTCATAACAGTCAGTAAAGAGATGGCAGTTTGTATATTCACATCTTTAGTGTGTGCGTGTGGACTTTATATATCCTTGGTCAAAGGGAATCCTCTACATATATTTTTGAATCAATGACAAGGCAGTTTTTCAGTCAGCATGTATAAAACACACTCAAACGGAAGATTTTCCAGTATTTTTTTTTTTTTTTTAAAAGAGGTCACATGTCTTTCTGATCCAGGCATGCAGTTTGTATTTTCTACCTGGTGCTGCGAGCGCTGGACACCGTCGAGGACGACATGACTATCCCTCTGGACAAGAAGGTTCCCATGCTGAATGATTTCCACACCTACCTGTACCAGGATGGGTGGTGCTTCACCGAGAGCCAGGAGAAAGACCGACAGGTTCTGTCGGATTTCCCCACGGTCAGTAGCACTGCATGGTGGTACATAGAAGGGCTCTCCAGGCTTCACTGATGTAGGTTCTTTTTAAAGATAGAATTACAGACAGAATGGCAGCGGTCCGATTCTTTTTCTAGTTTTTACACAATAACGGGTGATGACAGGGTTTAGTTTGTAAGTTGGTTGTCTAATATCTATGATGGTATGTGATATAAAAGTCTTTGTCAGTCAGATTAAAGACCGTTATGAATACAATCAGTAACTATAATCTTTATGTGTACTTACAATCCAGATATCACTGGAATTCAGAAACCTTGCTCAGCAATACAGAGATGTCATCTCAGACATCTGCCACCGTATGGGAGCCGGAATGGCCGACTTCTTGGAAAAGAAAGTGGGATCCATGAAGGAGTGGGACCTGGTAAATGTTAACTTTGTGTTACTATTATGTCAAGATAACAGTGAAAATGTTAGACATATAACAGGAGTGTAACAGGAGCATGTCTTTAAATCGCAATAAGAAAAACATGACTTAACAACACAGTTTCAGGCACCCTGAACTGGCCATAACATTAGAGATGAGTAAACTGGCAGATTAGAGCAGACACTTTTCGTTTTGTCTTAGATGTTTTTGGCGGAATATGTTATTATTGAAGTGTATCTCTGCAGGGGTCCGTTCCAGGTAGGAGGTTTAACAAACTCTGAGTCTAACCCTGAGTTGATTTACCCCGAGTTGCGAAACTCAGAGTTTTCGGTTCCAGAACAGCTGATATGAGTAGGTTCAATCAACTCGGAGTATGTTCGCTCAGGGTTACGCGCGTGCACAAAAGGCAGTATGAATGGAGCCATGATTCTACGATTCACCATGGTAACAACCACAAACAAACGGGTCGGCGGAAATACTCATGCGCACAAACAGCGAGTTTGAACATGCATTTCGTTAAAAAAGCAAGACAGCGGCTGCTGCTGCAAAAGAGAGAGAATTGGTGTGGGAGAAAATTGCTGCTCGAGTCAATGCGTACGCATTCACAGTGTATTAATTTTATATTTAATCACAGTTAACTTATAATATTACTGGTGAAAACTGGAATTGTATTACACCTATAATTTCATTTAGGTGCAATCCTGCGGGCGAAAAAGTAAACTATACTAATCCCATTCTGAGGCTGCAGCACCATATCATTAACAGAACTATAATGTATAATGATGTATTTCTTTTTAATGGCTCTACTGTCCAGGGAACACTACAAAAACGTTTAAAAAACGTTTCAGAGCGAGTCACACTTTTCTGATTCCTCTGCATACAGTGGCTTTACTATTACAGTAGGCTATGATCCGCTACACTGTTATAAAGAAAACTGCTGTTTGCAAAAAACGTAATGCGATACAAAGAATCTGCTGGGATGTTAAAGCCTGTCCACGATGGTTGATGTTAGTGATATGAGGACGGATAAGGTATCTACATATCTGATGGACTGTGATAAAAATAGGTTATGTGGAAATGAAAATACATCTATAGTCATGACTCAATACCAACGTAAACTCTGTGAATTAATACAGCTTTTTCATCAATGGGATCGTCGACAAAAGGACGTGACATGTTTGAGAAAAAAAACGTTTTATAATATGCCTAATATAAACCAATATATTCATGCAGATAAAACTGCATTAAAATGCGCCTGATACAGACTGAATGAATGAATGAGGAAATGAGTTTCTTCTCCCTCTCAGAGGGAGGAGACTGAGAGAAACTCGAGGTTTCTTGAAGAAAACCTGCTCCCGACCAGGTTAGGTTCACAGACTCAGTTACCATAGTAACTGACTCCGAGGTTAAGTTACCTCTCTTTCTGGAACGGAAAACCCAGAGTTTCCCTTATCTCAGGGTTAACAAACTCAGAGTTTTCACTAAATCTGCTTTCTGGAACGGGCCTCTGGCCTCATTCTGTCTTTAATGTATATTTAGTCATTCTGGTAGCTTAATTTTGATCCAGTCTTACTTTACAACACACTACGTATAACTTCCTCCAAAGCCTATGACTCTTTGAACATTGTATACATGTTGGATAGTACAGTCACTGTGTGTGTTCAATCATAAGCCAGTATTTTTGCCATACAGAACATGTCATGCTGTGACACTAACAGTTGATGCCATGTTGTCTTGTTTTGTTTTATCCCGCAGTATTGTCACTACGTGGCCGGTCTGGTCGGTATCGGTCTGTCTCAGCTGTTCTCTGCATCCCAGCTGGAGGACCCCGAGGTGGGGCGCGACACTGAGCTGGCCAACTCCATGGGCCTGTTCCTCCAGAAGACTAACATCATCCGAGACTATCTAGAGGACACACAAGAGGGACGTGTCTTCTGGCCACAAGAGGTAAGAACGCGTCCCTTTGCCGTGGTATGAGTGTGTTTGTCTTGTGTGTCGACCTGCGCCCCACTGTGTGCAGTATGGTAGTAAACAAAAATGCTCTAGAATACTTTTCTGTGTTTTTTATTTGCATTGTGAAATGTATGTTAATATAACCTCTGGTGCACCTTTTTGTTCATTGTGTGTGTGTTTATGCATTAGGGGTGAACTCACTCAAATTGAAATATTTCCTCACCTTTTATCAGCAGAATTTATAGATTTTGTCACACCCTTTTTGAGACTGATATTAAAAGATTGCAGCATGGAGAGTTGTGCCACATATGTCATGCGTTGATTGTGTCTCTTAAGAAAACAAAAAAGCAGAGGGAGAGTAAAAGAAAAACCAACAGGACTCCTGCTGATCTGCTGACTATTGAATAAAAAATAAAACCGTACCATATGGAATGTGTTAATATTTTGTGTCCCTGTGCAGGCTTGGAGTCAGTTTGCAGGTCGTCTGGAGGACTTGGCCCAGCCAGAGAAGCTGGAGTCGGCTCTCTCCTGTCTCAACCTGCTGGTCACTGATGCTCTGCGACACGTCCCGGATGTTATTGCCTACCTGTCCCGCCTGCGCAACCAGAGCGTCTTCAATTTCTGTGCCATTCCACAGGTAGACACAGATTCATTACTTATCTGCCTTCCAGTAGTGATTTAATTGGATTTGTGTGAAACATGACATCATGACTTTGCGTAAACATACGCCCACTTTCTTAAGCCAAGTGGCGTGTTATCTGTACGCATTTTGAGCTTTTCGCATGTATGTCTACGCCGCATACAGTGGACGTAAACATACACGCCATTTGGCGTGTTATTGCGTGAAGAAAGCGTGACACGCGGGACACGATTCTGCTCTCCTGGGTGAAAGTCCTGTGTTTTACCCATCCTCCGCCCCGACCAACCTCCCTACGCCAAAAAGCGAGTATGCGTCTTGATAACACGCCAATAATGGCATATGAATTGGCGTGTCATACATAGGCCATTTCATGAGATCAGTCTGCTGTGTGACATGATATTTGAACAGCACAGATTTTCAGTTAAATGTTCAGAAAGGCCTGACAGAGACTTTTCAGACAATTTTTGTCAAGACATTTCTTTCAGTTCTTCCACTTGACTATATGCTAAATTCTTCCCCTTCCAGGTGATGGCAATAGCTACGCTGTCGACATGCTACAACAACCCCATGGTGTTCCAGAAAGTGGTGAAGATCAGAAAGGGACAGGCAGTCACACTCATGATGGAAGCCACCAACATGAGTGCTGTGCAGACCATCATCGCCCAGTACAGCCAGGAGGTGGGTGTGTTGTCTTGTTTTGCTCTCCTACTTCCACCGTATTGCTGCACTTTAACACAAACAATATTGCTCTTCCTCTCTGCAGATTTTACAGAAGGTCTCCCACACGGACCCGTCGCGGGACAAGACCCTGCACATCCTGGCTCTAATCCGAGAGAAGTCCACCCTTTCACAGTCTAGCCTCGCCTCCAGGACCCACCACCTGTCGCCCATGTACCTGTCTGCTGCCATGCTGCTCGCCGCTCTCAGCTGGCAGTACCTAAGCACCACTGCAGCACAGGCACAGGGCACCGGTGACATGCAGGGACCGTGAACCCATATCACCTCCATCTTACCCGGGGCCCACAGACTCAGAAAGCCCCTATGCCCACTCTGGAGGTCTGCTGGAATCTAAAACACTTCCTCCCACTTTGCCCTGTTTATTATGGCCATCACAGGACCATGGATATATTTAGACCATGGAGGGGGTATAGCAGGCTGGTCTGTGTTTGATTGGGATTTCTAGTAGTCCATCCTGCATCTGGATAAATAATTTACACACAGTGTTGTGTGGTTATACTCACCAGCATAAATGGCACATTAAAACCATTTAGGGCGTTTTGTCTGATGTTAATTTTGGTTGTGTGTTCTTTCTTTCTTTTTTTTTTGGTAACATGTTGGCCCTTTTGAATTGCGTGAACTTATTCAGCATATTTGAACATTTCAAGATAGAAAATGTATTCCCCAAAAGTGATGAAATGCAGAGTACATGATACTACCCATTTTAGGATTTTGGGGAACACAGTCCCCAAACTCCATTAAATTTTTGTGTCAAATCTTAGTCTTCATATTTTCCATGTCAAATTTAAAGCTATCTTCATATTCCACTTGATTTGTTTCTACACTGGAAACACTCCTTTTCACACAAATGAAAGTACTGTTCCAGTGCACTTTATAGTAAATGTGCTGTATGTTAGCATAGGTGATATGGACAGCATCCACTCACCGTAGAGCTTTATTTCAACACTTTTATGTCGATGTTCTTTCTGTTTCATCTCTATAGGAGAAAATGAAAAGAACAGCATTTCCAAGGTAGTTTGGACATGGACTGTTTGAATGAATAAGGGAGAACAAATGTAATTTCCGGTACATTTGATATCTGAAAATGAAATGCATATGGAGACCGCTAGCTTAAGTGCCCTTAACACAGCTTTGGTGAGTAGGAAGGCTATAGCACAGAGTAACCTTGTACAGAACCAAAGGAGAGCTACAAACATTGCTATGTAATGTGACATTTTGATTTGTACATATTGAACAAATAAAGATGAGTAAGAATCTAAACTGTCTGAATGATTGTGCGTGCAACACAAGTCATGCTTCGGTTTACAGCCTGTTGATCAGCAGGGTTAAAGTCAGTGAATGATTTTTATAGATTCCAGTAAAATTCTATTTTTATATTACAGCACAGTTTCAAGGTTCATATATTGTGCTGCGCTTTGTGTTTGTTATATAGACTGTATATATGTGTACATTTGTAAAAATCATAGTTCACATTCAAATTATGAAGCAAAAATAATGATTTTCATGAAGTTAATAATAATGGTAAGTTTGAATATGTTGTCTTTATCGTTGCCATGTCATCATTTTAAGATCACCTGTCAACCTTTGTTCGTCACATGAGATGTTTACTGACGATGCATTCGTTACATAGACGTGATTTCATAAGTTGCTGCTTGTAAAAAGGGCAGTAAGAAGTCAGAGGACTGGTGTTTAATTCAGTGAGAGAAAGGAATTGTCCAGAACGTCGTTTGTCACAACTACAGGTAAAAGTTAAGACTTGAGATTTGGGTAATTGTTTTTCTTTTATTGTGTCATGACTTGCATAAATATCTTTAATGATACTTGAGGTTCATAGTTGATTGTTAAAAAGTTTTTAATGTGTATACATGCCTTGATTCAGGTTAGCAACAATTCTTTTCAGATATTTTTATGAATAAAAGTTGTTAGTCACTTGATTCTGTGACTTGATCTTGAACAGATTTTACCACTAATAATCACTTACTGCCTAGGAAAATATGGTATCAATAAAACTCAATATAAATTCTTCAAAATTAGTTTTGTTAAATTTTTAAAAGATCAGAGGTAGATTCTAATAAATAAATACATTACCTGCAACTACTTTGCATTCTCTAGTTGCGTACTTCTGCAGGTCCAGCTCTGTCCAACTTCAAATTCTCTTACTCTTATTTATATTCACTATATCAGAAATGTAAGATCATTTCCATATTTTGAGAAGAAATAACCAGATGTGACCTAAATTATACAGGCTTTGTCTTGTGATGCTTGTGCTGTAATGTCTAATAAAACAGCAACATTCCCCTTCTGAGTAGTGATGGACATACTGCAGCCGAGGTGATTTGGTTGCAGTCTGACTGTCATCTGTTTTACAGGATGCGTCCACTGGCTCTCTTTTGTGTACTTGTGACTGTCTCTGTCACCTGGGCGCGGCCTCACCTCCCTCATGCCTCATCCTCAGAGATGGTCGACCGTATTAACAAGGCCAACGCCACCTGGACGGTGAGTGAACTCAGGGTATTTCCTGCATTTCTGGCCACCTGAGGAAACCTGCTGTCACAGATTGTGGTCATGAATGCTGTGATTTCTGTAATCTCTCATTTTAACTCCACTATATTTTCTCCAGGCCGGGCAGAACTTCCATAACATTGATATCAGCTATGTGAAGGGACTGTGTGGGACTATACTGAATGGACCCAAGCTGCCAGAGGTGTAAGTTTAATGAGGATGTGTGGGCATGGATTTGTGTGTGTGTGTGTGTGTGTGTGTGTGTGCAGTTGCAGTCTCTCACATGCCCAAACAGGTGACAGTCAGCAGGTTCATCTTATCTGCAGTGCTCAGTGACCGTCCTCTCTTGTTAAAGGGTTCACAGTACTGAAGGCATAAAGCTTCCGGACAGCTTTGACGCACGCCAGCAGTGGCCCAAGTGTCCCACAATCCAACAGATCAGGGACCAGGGATCCTGTGGGTCCTGCTGGGTAAGATATGCCAACAAAAGGACAAGCTGTGGTTAAACTGAAACATTACTTAAGGGCATTTTAGAGCTTATCTTAAACCAGTGTTGTTGTTTTTTTTTCTTTCCCCACAGGCCTTTGGGGCAGCTGAGGCGATATCCGACAGGTTATGTATCCACAGCAGTGGTCAGATCTCTTTGGAGATCTCTGCTGAAGACCTACTGTCCTGCTGTGATGAATGTGGCATGGGGTGAGTATTTATGTAACAAAATGAATGTATTCTAGGTCTTTCAAAACGACATTGAACAACAACGCTTGTGGTTTTATTTTCCTGTGGATGCAGCTGCTTTGGTGGTTTTCCCTCTGCTGCTTGGGAGTTCTGGGCAAAGAAAGGACTTGTGACAGGAGGCCTGTATAGCTCCAAAGTTGGTAAGCATATCCTAAGTGTGAACTGAGATGGGTTTTTGACAGCTTTTCAGGAAGCATTAAAAGGAAGCATTAAAAGTCTGAGCTGAAATTAATGGTGTGTTTGACAGGCTGCCGACCCTACAGCATCGCTCCCTGTGAGCATCACGTGAATGGGACTCGTCCTCCGTGTCAGGGTGAAGGAGAGACTCCTAAGTGTGTGGAGCAGTGCATTGATGGATACTCACCGTCCTATCAGAAGGACAAACACTTTGGTACAGAGTCTAAAATAATGTATTTTCTTCCCCGGCAGTAGCTTTTCTGTCATACATCGTTTTGTTTCCTGTGTCTCCCTCTTCAGGTAAACACACATACAGCGTCCCGTCCAAACAGGAGCAGATCATGACCGAGCTGTACAAGAACGGGCCTGTGGAGGCAGCTTTCTCTGTATATGCAGATTTTCTGCTGTACAAGGCTGGTGAGGCTGGTTTTACTTTGTTGCCACATTAACTACAACTCTGAAACTGTATACTGTGTGCACACAAACCTCTCCTCTACACACAGCAGCATGCGCACACACAGGAAAACTAACCAAAGTCATTTACTACATTTGAAGCAGTTTCACTACACCTCAGAATAAAAAATCAACGTGAAACCTGCTTTAACCTGCTTTTTGGCTATTTTAAATTTGGTCAAAGACACAATATCATCATGCCATGTTTGCTTATTCATCTTCCAAATGTTAATCCTACTATAGTGGTTCCCAACCTTTTTTTCTCGTAAGCAATATGTGACCCCTTGTCACATATTAAGGCATTAGTGTGGACATGAGTGGTGAGCAGTTCAACCAAAGAGAGATTTTTCCTTCTCACATTGTTTCATTTGAGGGATTTGCACACGTCTGATGAGATAAACGTATTCAGTATTTCACAAGCCCAAAAAGTAAGAAAGGGTAAACATATATAGTATGTAACTTTAATAAAACATATAAATGTAGTGATTTTGGTGGGTTGACTCTCCCATTTTAGATGCTAGAGTTACTTAAACACATCACCAATCTAAAAGCGTAGTTTATTCTACAGAAATATCACCAGTTGCTGTCCTTTAAGCCCTGTGTTATTGCACTCATTGTTACTCTATACTGTAGGTGTGTACCAGCACATGACAGGGGAGATGCTGGGAGGTCATGCTATCAAGATCCTCGGCTGGGGAGAGGAGAATGGGACGCCCTACTGGCTGGCTGCAAACTCCTGGAACAGTGATTGGGGAGATAAAGGTATGACAAAACCAGGGTCATGTTTCTTGGTCATCTATTCTTTCAATGTCACATAATTTGGTAATATGGTGAGTTATATGGTGAAGAATTTTTGTGTCTTCTCGTTTCAGGTTTCTTCAAGATCAAACGTGGAAATGATGAGTGTGGTATTGAGTCGGAGGTGGTTGCAGGAATTCCACTCAACTAGATTAAATGAGTCCTGGCTGCAAAAAAATTGTCAAATCAAGTCAATCAGGAAATATTAAAATAAAGACCTTATTTTCTAAAAGACTTGAGTATTGCATTTAAAGGCATTCACATATAGAGAGATTTCAGTTCATCATCAAGGAATAAATTGCACAACATGGTGAAACAAGAACTTTCGTACTTGCGTTGTTATTGTTCTAAATAAATCATTATGTTTATCTCTAGTTTTTCCATCCAATGAACTATACAGCTAGGGAATTTAAAGGTCTTAAATAAAAACAAGTTATCTAAAAAAAAAAGAACTCGTGGGATTTTTATTAATGGAGACTGCATCTAAAACTTCAATTTAGATACTTTTGCATATCATATTAAGGTGTTATTGTTGCCTGTGTGTTATATGGTTTCAACATGGCAGATGTGAACTTCATCATAAAGGATTTTTTATTCTTACATAGCATGGATGTACAGAGCCTGAGGCGGCACCTCTTGCAAGGTACTGCATGGTGCTCATATAAGGGCTCTCACTCTGCTTCCATCTCTAGGAAACACAATGGTGACAATATTTTCCATAACAAAATCCATTGAAGATTGTTAGGTGCAAATTCAGCACAATTTTGCTCTTCTTGCAATTTAGTTTTTTCTTAAACTCCTGCAAGTGAAATTTAGAATTACTTTATACCACCAATTTAATTTATTTGTTATAATGATAAATTACATCCAATTGGAGTCCCAACATTCCCCTGAGCCTCAGCAACTAAACAGTAGGCCTATTCTTAAACTGGAATATTACCCTGCAGGTCAGGTGTACTTTAACTCAGTTAATTTGCAATAATTTAATTAAACACACATTTGATTATTAATGTGTGTGATGTGCAAGAGCCACATCAGGGCATTTACCATATTATTTTCAAATAATGTTGTAAGCTACTAATGTAGGCCTATATTACCAAATTATTTTGATATTAATCAAATTACTACAAACTTACTGACACACATCACCTTAAATATTCGGGTCTGGGGCCCAGAGGCAGTTATACATAAATGTGTTAATAGCACGTAATTAATTACCTTGTCAAGTGGTTCATGCTGCAGAAGGTGGCGGTAATGCACCTAATACGATTATATTAAATAGAAAAGAAGAACGGCGCATGCGTTTCAGTTCCACTTCCATATTTGTAGTCAATCTGTGGATGCCCCCTAACTTGCCCTATGCTTTCTCCATGTTGAAGCTAACGGACAATAACATGAGGCGGACATTGACGTTGGTGCTGTCGCTTTAAACATATCTGAGAACCAGGAAGCAGCAGCTCCTGGAAAAACACCGCTGAATAAAAGCCTGCAGGTGGTGGATAACGTTACCGATACCGGGCCCGGCTCCCATTACAGCCAGAGGTGGTGTGACTGTAACACATCTTTAACGTTAGATGATGATGATAAAGGTTGTCGGGCATTACTGTACCTAACGTTAACGTTACATGTCTTGCTGTCAGTTGTCTGTTCCGTTGTGTCGGTTAAGGAGTCATTTACCGTTACATACCGTGAGCTAGCAGGTTAGCTCTATTCTGTAGCTAACGTTTACTTGTGTGGCAAAAAGCCATGTTTGTATCACATTTGGAACTGTGGAGAACATATTGGGAGTGTTCCAGACCTTACACGGTGTACATCTGCTCCGTCACGGCCGCACTGTACTATCTGTGGGGCCGCAAGTCTCAGGTCAGTCACTGGGTTAACATAACGTTAGCTAGCTAAATAATGACCGCAGTTACGTCACGCTTTCTTTTGTAATTTATCTTATATTTTTCTTATTTTATTGTATTGTTTATTGTATTTATTTAATCGTATTCTACTCGATTTTATTTTATTGTAGGCTTCTACTTTTTTAGCTTTTACTCTATTTGATAATTTTTTCTTTTACTTTATTTATTTATGTTTCTTATTTTTTATGTCTGTCGTAATTCGGCTAACGTTACTTAAATATATTTGTCTAGGTTACTTTTAAACTTTTATATTTATTTCCGTCTTTTTCAAACGTTTTTGGTGATCAGGCAGCACAAAGGTGAGTGTCTTTAAGATGACTTAAGTTTGCACAAGTTACTGTTATTTTACACACCAACAAAATCCTACTATGAGCTCTTATGAAAATAATAATGTTAAACAACTTGTATGGTTTGTATATCAAACTTCCCTAATGTTACTTTACTTTGTATTACAAAATTGAGGGCGCTATTATATTTGATATCAGGGGTGTTTGTCATGTACTTTTTACCACACCACTAAACACACCCTGCTTTTAAAGCTCCATATCTCTCGTGGTGGCAAAACTTTTTACCACACCACTTAAACACACCCTGCTTTTAAAGCTCCATATCTCTCGTGGTGGCTGTAGCAGTTCAACCCCTCACTCCTCCGGTGGCATATCAAAGTGTCCTTGAGCAAGACACTGAAGACACTGAACTGTCTTCCCAGACCCTGCTATGTGGCTGTCCACTGCTCCTAATTAGGATGGGTTAAATGCAGAGATTCAATTTCACTACAATGTACTGTATAATTATGTGACGAATAAATTAAATAAAGTTTCTAACCTGTGTTTTTCATTTTCATTTTGTCTCTTCTCCTCCCAGGCACCAGCCCTGGTTTCTAGCAAGGCTTTTAGCGCATTCCTCCACAAGCACTGTCCTGTTGTGGCTGAGCGCTTCAGTCCCACTCCGTGGTGCTGGGGAGGCCGGCTTCAAACCCTGGTCTGTGCCCTCCTCAAGTCCAGACCCCCCGTCACTTATCGCAAGTAGGATGAACCACCTGCACAAGTTCCCTTTGTTCTGTTCTGCTCCGTTTGCTGACCGACATTATCATCATCCTGTTATTTTTCTACACTATCTTTTATATTTGTATAGTATTACGTTTATTTGTTTCCAAACTAGCAGATCTTAACCTATAGAATGGTGAAAAGTAATTTTTGTGTTGTTAATGTACTAGTAATCCTCCCTTAATCCCCCAGTGAGCTGATCCGTACGGTTGACGGGGGTCAGATCTCTCTGGACTGGGTGGACAATTGGGAGAGTGCAAGCTACCCAGAATCCTCTACCCGCCCCACAGTATTGATCCTCCCAGGCCTGACCGGCAACAGCAAGCAGTCATATGTGCTCCATACCATTAGCCAGGCCACCCGCCGCGGCTACAGGTCAGTTGTGCTCCTCATCTGTTTGCCATCTTTCTTAAATGAGTGCCAAAATCACAAGTGAAATATTAACACCCTAATCATTTCTATTCAGTCATTTAATCAGAACTAAATTTATCTTTTAAGGAGTAACAGTGAAGTTTGAATTAAAGCAAGCAGGGAACGTCTGTGACATGACTGAGTGGAATGCATTTTATTTGCACTGAATTTTAGTGTCCAGTAGCGGCTGCAGTTGTTTACATGAACATTTCATTTTCTTTCTTAGATGTGTGGTTCAACAACAGAGGGCTTGGAGGGGAAGAGTTGTTGGTAAGTACAATGAATCGCTAATGAACTATGGTCACATTTAATTCTGCTGCTATTTCCAAAACATATTTACATATTTATTTATACATATTGGAATTTCCCCTTGCAGGATTAATAAAGTATACATTATTATTATTATTATTATTATTATTATTATGTATATATATATTTTTTAAGAATAAGACTGAAAAGACCAAAAACAATAATTAATTAAATTAAAAGAAAAAGTGTATCCAAAGCCTGATACAGCTTATATTGTACATCTGGTCCATAGATATCCATTGTTGTCCATAAACTATGAAAAACACATAAATGCACCGCACTGTTGTACTGGGTGGTGACGTGTTCCTTCATAAGGATGAACCTGGGCACTGTAGTTTATTTTAGTCAAACGTACACTGTCCTGCTGCTGTAAATACTCATTGCCGCACCAAATGTGTATTATTCCATGACTGAAAATTGTCCCCGACCAAAGGCAATTTTTACTCCTGTTTCAGTAACGTTTTCTAAAAAACTACAGTGCCTAGCTCTTCAAGAAAATCACTTGAACACAGCATGTAACACTCCTCCATTGTCCCTATGCTCGCTTCAGACGCCTGTCACCTACTGTGCAGCCAATACCTCAGATCTAGAGCGTGTGGTGCACCATGTCAAAGGACTTTACCCACATGCCCCTGTGCTTGGTGCTGGTGTGTCTATGGGAGGGTGAGTTGGTGCATGTAATGGTTTCCAACTGCTTGCTTTTTGTTATCAAAAACTTCTTTTATGGTGAATTGTATCCTATCTTTGTTTCCTTTCTCTACCTTCCCTTTACCTAGTTACCTTTTTTTTTGGGAAATTGCTGTTGTCTTTCCCTGTATTTTTTGTCTTCTTTCTCCCTTTTACAGCATGTTATTATTGAACTACCTGGCCCGTAAGCGTACAGAGTCAGGGATGGTAGCGGGTTTCACCATCTCTGTCCCCTGGAATGCACTGAAGTCCGCTGCCTCAATGGAAGAACCACTCAACTGGCTGCTCTTCAACAAATACCTCACGAGCGGCCTGTGTCATGCTGTTACCAGGTCAGATAAGTTGCCGTTTCATAACTTCCTGAGTTTAGTTTAACTATTCTGGGTTGTTGACCCTTTTGTCATTTTTTTAAATTTATTTTTTAAATAATAATAATAATTGTATTTTAAGGTTGTACCAGAATAGGTTTACATGGTTTAATTTTCAAAAAACACCATATTTTTTTTTGTACTGCACAGCTCTCTCTCACTGCTGCAGCTCCTCTTTTCACCTTGTGTTCAGGTCTCTGTTTTAGCTACAGAGTGAGACCTCTTTTCTTCTGTACTATCTTTGATTGCACTCGCACATGCGCAGTAGCTCAGATCGTAGCTCATGTCAGCTAGCTAACTCTAGAGACAGTAAAAGAAAGCCTGTTTCTCCAACTTCGGTCAGTTACAAGGCAGGATTAGCTGGGAGACTTTTAAACGAGGGCGCACATGTAAGTAATTCTTTTCTAGATTATAGTTAACTTGTGTGTGTTGTAGCAGTGCTTTGCTATTGAGAACGCTAGCGCTAGCATGCTAATGGTTGCGGTAAGCCAGCTCGTTTCAGCTAGTGACGTAGAAAGCCGTGCAGATTTTGACCAGCTCACCCGGAGACTGAAGGCAGGACACATTCAGAAACCCGTATCTCACTCAAAACAGCCTGGATGGATTTTTTTTTTAAGTTTGTATGCGTGTGGAAGCACCAGAGACACAAAATAACACCCCAAATCCCAGAAAAAGTGTTTTTTTTCATAATATGGGCACTTTAAACATCTGTTTCTTGCAGGCACAGGAAGGTTCTGGAGGAAGTAGCGGACATTGACTATGTCTTGAAGGTATGGCTTATTTTTTTTACATTGGCTTTTTTGTAGTTTCTCATACCCATTTACGTGTGATGACCTTTCCTGTTCATTTTCATTTCATCCCTCTCTTCTAGGCGCAGACTATCCGTGAGTTTGACGAACGCTTCACCTCTTTGCTGTTTGGTTATAAAACTTGTACGGACTATTACCTTGATGCCAGTCCAGACAATAAACTCCCCAATACAGCAGTACCCATCTTGTGTCTCAATGCTGCTGATGACCCCTTCTCCCCCCAACATGGTGAGTAGACAACAGGAGAAGATAGACGTTGTGTTCGGCTTACAGTATTTTTTTTTTCCCGCTTGTGGTGATGTTTCAGTATTAATCAGATGCACCAGATCCACCAGATATTTTTATACTGTGTACTAGGGATGCACCGATTGTTAAATTCTGGGCCGATACAAATCTTTATAATAAGAATTTGGCCTTTAGTCAATACCAATATTTTGTTGTAGTTGTTTACCCTTTTGTGACACGGAAACAACTGTTTTTGTGCGTTTTGTATAACACTGTAACACAGCTTTTTTCAAGTTAACATCTTCGTTAGTCCACTTTGCCGTGAGGCTAACCATACTCCCATAAAGCCAGTAGCTCATGAATGTGTATGGCCATAACGTTGTAGATTTCGGGGAGACAGACGTCAGCAAAATGACAATGGGGCTGTGTGTTGGCGTTAAACAGCTGGTCACTTCATGCAATGAACTTCATCACCTTGTTAGTAATCCCTTTAGCTTTGGCGCTGTCCGTGGGGAATTTTTTCACTTTCTCAAAAGCTGTGGTCATCAAGGACTGAGTATTGCCGGTGGCGGTTTATGTCACTGATCTCTGTGATGCTCCCTCACAGCCGACATTTTCTTTTACTTTAAGCAAACCACACGTGCGCATCTTTGACCTCTTGCGTCATGCCAGTGTTGTGTCCAGTCAGTGGCTTCTTCTGAGTCAGGAGCTGCTGTAGCAGCATATGTTAGCGGACTGTTGTCTGAGTTTGACTGCAACAAAACAACGCATAAATAAATGGCCACTGCCGTGTGTGTGTGTGTGTGTGTGTGTGTGTGTGTGTGTGTGTGTGTGTGTGTGTGTGTGTGTGTGTGTGTGTGTGTGTGTGTGTGTGTGTGTGTGTGTGTGTGTGTGTGTGTGTGTGTGTGTGTGTGTGTGTGTGTGTGTGTGTGTGTGTGTGTGTGTGTGTGTGTGTGTGTGTGTGTGTGTGGTCACTTGTTGAGCCGTTGCCAGCCAGTATTGACATCAAAACAAGAGTTACAATGCAACTACAGTTCTATGAATTCTGGGTGACCGCCAGATGTTATATTTAGGCAATAAAATGACTGAAAAGGTGGGTGCAGTGGTGTGTGAGTGGGTTTGAATGTATTTTTAAAAATGTGTGAAGGGGTTTCCACCTAAAAGGTGTGAAGTTGTCTTTAAGGTTTTCTTTTGTGCTGTGGTTAATATTTCTGTCTCCATGCTACAAAAGATGATTTATATCTTGTGTTTTAGCATGGCTAACTCACTAAATCTTTTTCACTGTATTTCTGTCTGCACAGCCTTCCCGTTGACCACAATCCAGAGCCTGCCGAACGTTGCTTTGTTGTTGACGGCCCACGGTGGACACATCGCCTTCATGGAGGGGTTTTTCCCCCGGGGTGAGAGCTACATGGAGCGCCTTTTTGGTCAGTTTGTTCAAGCTGTCTTTGAACACCCTAAGGACATCAAGAAAGCCTGCGGCATTAGGGAGGAGCATAAGAGCTGATCATCTTTCACCCCGTCACTTTGTTTGTTCTCTGAACCTGAGTGAATACAATAATGACTGCTAGCTGAGAAGAATTTAAAGGTCACTGGCGTCATAGCAGTAGAACAGCAATTTACAAAAATGATTGCCCCACTTTGCATGCTGTGATCTTACCACAGAAAATTGGTCCCCTCCATGTTTGCACAGGGAATGACCGACTGTATTTTACCATCATATTACCTCACTACAAATATGCTTATCTACCTCCTCATCGTCTCAGGTTCTCCTTTTATTGAGCAATCAACAAAGGTTTAAAGAAGTCTAGAACTCATTTTTTAAGTATTCAAGAAATCTTGCAGCCAACTAATAAGTGAATGTCTAATAATATTGTATCAACACAAAAAACAATATATACTAGTAGTACTAATATTAGTGTATGAATAAATGAATGTTTATTTAAAATAAAAAAGTCAATAGACTCTAAATAGCTTTTAATCATGTTGTTTTTCCCACAGGCCGTCCCAGTTGTACTTGGCGCACAATTAGAAAATGAGTGCTTGGATTTTAGGAAGTATTTGAAATTGTTATTTAAATTAGAACAGTTATACAGATATACTTTTTGTTTTGCCTCATAAGCTACTTTGGTTTGGTGTAACATTCCTTTAAGGACTATACTTCCCCACATTTTAGCCTTGCATGCATACTTTGCATACAATTTCTCAGTTTATACCATACAGTGAGGTAATCCTGCCAACAGTTCAGTTGTCAGAACTGTCGGTCTCAACCTGAAAACAGCCACACACCAGGAATGAACATATCTGCTATGAAGAAAAGACTTATGGAATTGTAATATAGAATTCTCATCTGAGTTTTTGATTTTAAAACAAAATCTAAAATGTAAAAGTATTGTATGCTTGTATATGCTTTTGAAGTGTACAGGTAAAATGTAAATTATGCAGTACATCAAATGCGACTGAGCAAAAAACAATGTAAAAAGTACTTGGGGTATTTGCACCTGCAGTCAATAATTTAATAGCGAGTGGTTCTGAATTTGTATGTGTTGTAATCTGCCTTTGTTTGTCACTGACGCACTTTTTTGTTAAGGTAATGAGTGATAGATAAAAGAATGTCTGTCACATCTGTATTGTGGCCACCTTCATTCCACATGATTATTTTTGATATGTACTTATAGAAGGTAATTGTGTATTTATAGAAGGTTGTGTGTGTGTGAATTAGTCAAGAATCTGTAGGTTTTTAATTATGTGTGTGTATCACCAGTAGGGCACTGATGATACACACACCATTTTATGATGCCAATACCAAGATATTTTCCCCCAGAAGCTACAGTTGTTTGACTCTAAATGTGACTCAAGATTATTGCAGCATATGTTGCTAATTGTGGGCTTATTGCGTTTTATTTGCTCTTCAGCTGCTTGCAGATGTTCACCACTTTCACTTGCCTTTGACTGCTGTGTGTTTTTTAATGGACAAATGTTTATTTTCTGTTTAAGTTTAACTTCTGTACTATATGAGCTATAACCACAATCACGGTGTGTTTGCACTGTCAGTTAAGATTCTTACCCTTCACCTGAAAGAACTTTGTGCATTATGAACTATCTATTTGTTTTTTTTGTGTATTGAATTACACTTGAATTAAAGAGTGACAATAACACAAATTGTTAATCTCAGTTTGTGATTTTACATCTGGAAATGATTGTAAGCTGAAGATGTCTGTAAAGGGAACTCATTCTCATCAGTGGCTGTGGTAGCAACAGGACTCCAGCCTGGGTTTCTTTTGATCGGCACGTATCACCGTGTTGGTCTTAATGGAAAAATGTTATAACGCATGCACTGCCTGCCAACGAGTTCGCTCCGGTTCCACAGAAATCCAAGATCCTTTTTTATCTCTGATCGGTGGGGTCGTTTATGTCGTTGATTAACCAGACAGAGTATCAATAATTAACTGCGACCAATAAAGGCCCACACCCTCTGTCACAATGCTAACCCTTCAGCCTCATTTAGAATCATTTAATGACGCTGCAGCCTGGAAAAACATCCAGTGGCATCTACTCTGTGGAAAATAGGAACTTAATGAAGTAGGCACTTTTCTAACTCTGGCAGATGTAATCAGCATTGTCCTGGTTGCCCTCAGCTTTGAGAACATTGTCCTGGTTGCCCTCAGCTTTTGAGAACTCCAGCTGTCAGTTAGTGAATGGACTTGGATTTATAAAGCACCTTTCTAGTCTTCAGACCACTCAAAACGATTTAAAATGCCACATTCACCCCATTCACACACAGTCATACACTGATGCAAGGTCCAATCTGCTCATCAAGATCTAATAATCTCATCGTTCGACACTTCGATACACCACAGCCGCCCCAGTTATGTGAATGTGTCTCTTAGAGAAAAAGCACTACCTGTGATCATATTGTAAAGACATATGGTGATCATATAAGAGTGATGGTAAAGAGAGTCTTTGAATTACTGTGGACCTTTTTCATTGGTTTACAAAAACATCAAGGTAGAAGAAGGTGGAAGAAAGGGTTTCAATTCCCTTTCCGCCATATTTTACAATGACTTTCTGATTGTCTTTTACGTCAGCATGAAATAACATCACTGCTTAATGTTTTAAAATAAAAGAAAACAACGTGGTACGCAGATTGATTTTGAGATAAAAATGCATTGAAATCACAAAAGAAAATCTCGTTTAAATGTGCATTTTGTATGATTTTTACACCTCAACTTCAGCTATCTCCCCATTCCATCCTCCTCCTCCTCCTGGGAGGAGCCTCAGGTTATCGTTAATAATTCAACACCAGAGCGGCTGAGATTGACAGATAGAGAAAAAGAGGAGGAAAGATTTAGAGTGAGAAAGAGAGAGAGAGAGAGACAGAGAGAAGTAAAAATAGTGAAAGCTGAAGAGCAGAAATGGCAATGTAAGCTGAGAAAGTGTGCAGTGGTAGAAGAAGTAATGCTAGAAAGGGTTGCAGACTGCATGCTTTTATCTGCTCAGGTGTGTCTGGGGGTCAGGCAGGTCTGAGATACTGAACACACAGGGTCTCTACAGCTGATAGTGGATCTTGTGAGCACTTCAGTGTGATTATTTAGCTCCTATGATCCATGCAGCCTCTATAGGCTGGACAGACATTCATCTACTCTCCTGATCCACACACAGCCTGCAGGTGAGTGTGACTCTGTCTACATATCACGTCATTGTGACTTTGAGAGTTGGATGTCACGATGTGTCAAATTCAGACTTATTCAGGCTTGTAAACAGCAAAATAAAAAGTTTTTGTGCCTTCCCTCACTGAGGCACTCAAGTTATTGCCATCGCAGTTTCATTAAATAAAAAGATGAGGATCTGCATGTTCCAAAAAAAAATAAAGACTAATATCCAGATAAAGAATCCATCTTAAACAAACCGCCAGACTAGACACATGCTGTCTCCAGGTTTCTATTACAGAGCACCTTATGAGAATTCAGCTGTAGTTACACTTTGCATGAATAAGTAATGAGACAGTATGGAGTGTACAGTTTGTATGAGTATAATGGTGATCAGTCCGGTATCATGTTCCTCCTGTGCAGCTGAAAAGCAGACTGAATTTTTGTTTTTAGCTCATTTCCCATTTCCCCCGGAATCATTTAATCACTACTTACATGAATGTTGTTGGTTCCTAAGTTTCATTGATCATTGTTAAAAATATGTATCAAAGTTTATCGTCTTTAAGAGAAAAAAATACCTAAAATATTTCAGTATTTCGTAGCCATTGCATCATCTAAATAAAAGAATAGAACAGCCAATACACAACCAGCAGCGTGCAGTTACTTATTGTCGCCCCGGGGCTAAGCGAGTTAACTGTGAGTGTTTTTTTCTTCAATAAATGTTGACCAGCAGGTAATTAAAGGTTATCATCCCAATCTGCCCCAGTTGTCTTTCTTTATAGCTGCAAGTTGCTAGAAAGCTTACAAATGTTGTTTGTCCACAGCTCTGTCTGTGCATGTTTGATGTGTGAAAAGTTAATGAAAATCCCTGAGGCAAATTTGAGTTGGTGGTATGTAGCGACGTGTTTTTTTATTGCCGTTTCTGTTCCCTGTACCATTTTAATGGCCATTAGGCCTTGTCATTCCTGCAACACAGGCGTGTGAACTCCTGCCACTACAGCTGCATTGTGTTATGCACTGGACTAGATGGTCACATTGTTGTTGATCGTGAATCATTGGTTTAATGGAAAAATATCACATCCAATTTAGGTGACTGCTGTCAAGATGTTTTTCAAGGGTCTAATGTTCTCATCTAACTCTTTGTCAGTATCACCTTCTGTCCAGACTTGCATCAAATAAACAATCATCTTTAATGGTGGAACAGGAGCCATTTCATATTTTTCCGTCACAGTTTCTTGGGACTTTATGATTCCCTTCAACATCATGTCTAATCTCATAGCTGTCCAATGTTCAGGGTGCGGCAGTAGTAATTGGGCCGGGGGGTCATGTGAGCACAGTGAGGCAAACAGCTCACCCACCTCTGGCTTTAAGGCAAGTGTGTTTAGGATATTGGCCCGGTAACCTTGTGCTTGTAATGATTGCGATGTTTGGCCTGTCAAAAGAAGTGTAAACATTTTTCTATTAAAAGCTAAATGAAAATGTTGGCGGAGCCTCTTATCAATGCTTTTGTGTACAGATCATCTGCATGACAAAAAGATAGTGGATCTGGTATGTGGTTAACCTATCTCATGCTGTGTCAATTCAGGGCTTTTTAATGTCACACATTATTGCAGAAGCACACAAGCAGAGAGAATAAATAAATACATTCACATACAACCTGAAATAAGTGAACTAATAAGGAAGGTTTTTGTACTATTTTGACAGCTTCTGCGCCTCGATCAGGTGCAGTATTAGATCAGTAGCACAAGCTGTCAGGGTGTGACAGCATTCAGAAAGCACCCTGTTGACTGTCCATCATTAGTCTGCATTATTCAGCGGAGCTCTTGCTGTGTGCAGGCAGCGCAGTAGAGTTCAGTGCCTTGTGAAAAAGCCATCAGTATACAAAACACACAGTCTCCCCACACATATCAGCATGTTTGGTTCTGTATTTTCTGTCTGTGTTCAGATGCATAATTTGAATTTACCTCTGATTGTGCTGCAGTTCATCTTGCCTCCCCTATATCTTTATTTCTTTGTATATCCCCCCCCCCTGTAGTCATGGAGAAGCAACTAGAAGAGCTGAAGCAGCAGCTAGAAAAACAATGTATGATTAACCAGGAGCTGCAGAGGCAAAACAAAGACCTGGGTGAGTACACTCATAACTATATCACATCAAAGAGGAACTTCACATTGAACCACACCCAATAAGGAATTGATCGCAGTAACAGACTTTTAAAAAAAAACATCTTGCCAAACACACAAATATCGGCTGATGTTAGCTCATCCTACATATATTGTATCTGTGTACGTTGGCACCAGAAAGCACTGACACATTTATTTTTTAACCATAAGATGCCCTGTTCAGTACATGTCTTAGTCACTTTAATAAATAACTTTTAGGGTTTGTCATAAAAACTTTTTATGTTAAGAAAATGAATGCACATGCTCTGTAGAAACATGTTCCTTGTGATGTTTTGTACATTGAATATGCTTCTCTGCTTTTATTCTTACAGAACAAAGACTGCAGGAGAAAGAAAAACTTTTGCAGAATCTGGACAGTCAATATCATAATCTGGGTAAGAGGACAACATGGGCACCAGGGGCGGGGACACACACACACACACACACACACACACACACACACACACACACACACACACACACACACACACACACACACACACACACACACACACACACACACATATATATACACACACACACACAGACACACACACACAAACTAGGTGACCTTTGATTCAGCATTCAGCTGCAGCTGTTTTACAGTAGTTAACCCTCTCTTTGCGTTCCTCTGTTTGTCTGTCTCAGAGTTTCCCTCTCAGAGCGGTAATGAGATTGAACCGGAGGTCAGGACGAGCCGTGCGGCTGTCATTGCCTCAGAACCGCTCCCTGAGACCCTGGAGATTACACGCATGAGGGTCAAGAAGACTGTCAGGTTGGTAATCAGTACTGATTACGACGACTGAATGACTTTTTTTATTTTATTTTTATTTGCCATTGTGACAAATCTGATGTAATTGCTGCACACGTCAAACACCCAAGTAATGTATGATGGGTTTACATGCTGCGTGGGAGGTCCCCTGAGATTTGAATGACCTTAGATCAAGATGACTTCTCTCACCTCCCATCATCAGCGAGACAAACCTGATCATCAAAGCCATCCAGAAGAATGACTTCCTGAGCCGCCTCGACGATGAGCAAACAGCCATGATGGTGGACCTCTTAGCGGTATTTAACTTCAAACCGGGAGATGACATCATTAAAGAGGGCTCTGAAGGAGACAGCATGTACATAGTAGCAGGTGGGGACACGCCCCTGTGGCTGCATGTAAATGATGTTCTAGGACTCTCTGGTTTGATTTGAAAACCCCTTATTTAAAAAAGAAAATCATCAATGCAATAGTATAGGTTGAACATATATTTAGAAAACATATTTCTCTATAAAGCAACTTTGTTTTTCTTCCACCTTTTCAGCTGGTGAGCTCCTCGTCACCCAGGCGGGCCGGAACCTCCGCAGCCTAACCACTGGTGATGTGTTTGGGGAACTGGCTATTTTGTACGACTGCAAACGGACAGCAACAGTCAAAGGTCAGCCCCTGTAATCATTACAGTGGGATTGTTTAGCTTACTATAGGTATAAATAGCATATGTGTTTTGTGTGGTACCTTGGGGTTAGTAGTGTTTCTAGCAGCTGTTTAAGAATCTGCATCTGTGTGTTTCAGTTTTCTTTAATTTAAGTCTATAACGGCCCCTTTTACTCTTTTCCAATGACAGGAAAGCCAGACTATACAGTCTTAACTTTTCATCACTGTCACTTGTTGCAGCAAAGACAGCAGTGCGTCTGTGGAGCATGGAGCGACAGACCTACAGGACGATCATAACCAACAAGTCCAAGAAGAAACGGGAGCAGCTCATGGGCTTCTTGAAGACGTGAGTTTATAAACTCAGCAGCGAGTAGAAATGATTTTGAATTTGATTTGGTTTCCTCTTGCGTCACACTGCCATAACAGTGCTTTTTCACGGCTTAATGAACCATACAACTATTTCTAACTCTGCTGCTATATTTTCTATATGCTGTCACAGGTCTCATACTCTAAAGGACCTGAATGATGTCCAGTTGTCCAAAATCCTTGACTCTATGGAGGAGGTGTGTACTTAGATGTCCCAATGTAAACTTTGAGTTTTACAAGTGGCTGTTTCTCGTGTGAAAACACAGTAGAAATACAGTTTTGGTGAGCTAATTAAACACATTTTTAAGCATCTGTTTTTTTTTAAGATAAACTCAAAAATAGACCGTCATTAAGCTAAATTCAAAGATGTTTTTTTAGTTCCTGAAATGCTGACATATTTGAAATCTCAGTAGCCTGGAAAGAAGGCATTTTCAAGGCACTCAAATCACATTTTTAGGTATTTTTAAAACAAACATATTTGATACGGTTTTGTCAATATATGGATATGACCCATATTACTCTGATCATGCTTGTTTTGTCGTCCCCAGGTGAAGTACCAGGATAAAGATGTTATAGTTCGAGAAGGAACAGAAGCGAACACATTCTACATCATCCTCAAAGGAGAGGTAGGCCTCCCGTGGTGTCATATGGTGTGCACAAACTCATATTTAAATGTTGGTTGTTATCCCTTCCTCCCTCTCATGTGTGTTCCCCTCCCTCAGGTCCTGGTGACTAAGAACGTGAATGGGCATCAGAAGCAGATCCGTAGAATGGGAAAAGGGGAGCATTTCGGGGAACAGGCCCTCATACGGTAACTATGGCAACACAGCTCATGCCTAAGGGCATTTGTTGGAGCCTTGTGCACTATCCACTGCTCTGTGCACCTAATTTTGGCTGGTTTGGCTGATCTCTGACATTATGGTTGTAGCACCTGACGATTATCTTCTAAATGTGAAAATCGTTGAGTGATGTAAAAACTTCTTCACCAAATTTAGAAGAACCTTTCCCTACATTACTCAGTGCTGTTGATGTGCAAATCAGCTAGTAGTAAAGAGTATAACATTAATTTAGTTTCTTAGTTTTCCGATTTCTTCTGTAGCAAACCTGTAGCTGGATGTTGTGAGTGTCTGTATAACTGCACAAAATCATATTCATATACAAACATGTTGTGTATAATCTACAGTACAGTCACATACTCATTGATTTGATAATATGAGAGTGATACTGGCTTTTTGTAAACATATGTTTATTGATTTTATATATTTAACAAGTTATATATAATAATGATAATAATAATACTAGTACTAAAAACAAAAACAAAATCCACATAGATAAAAACTCATTTCATGGCGTAATATGTCCCATTATTCACTGTGGTCATTTTAGAATGACATCAAAACGATGCTCATCACTTAGCTTTTTGTGCTAAATGTTCTGGGTTTATATACAATGTAAATTTACAATATCACACAAATATCAAAAATACGATGTTTTGTGATACAAGCACAACGCGACAAGCAAAACGTAGATGAACTCAACTGGTACAGAAAAAATTTTGGTAAAACTTTAAAAGTAAAATAGAAATGTTAATGTTTTTTTCTGAATGTGGTATTAAAGGTGCTGTAGGTAGGAGAAAAGAAAAGAATTGAATTTGAACATCGACAACTTCTCAGTCCCTCCCCGCTTTCCGCTAAAGCCCAAAACAGTCTCCTAAGCCCCTCCCCCCACAAGGGAGAATGAATGCGTGTGCATGAGCAGTGATTGACACGCAGTTAGACACCCCCCCTGGCCATGATTGGAGCATCTGAACAGGGAGCGGTGGCACTACAGGCTGTAGGTGGTGTCAGAGGAGCCGTTTTTTTTTTTTAATTACCTGCTTTATGTACTTCAGGTCTTACCTACTGCATCTTTAATGACTAAAAAAACAATTAGACATAAAGAAAGGAACATGAGACTAAAATATAGTAAAAATATGATCACACACATAAGATTGAGTACGGCAACCATTCCTCACAATAAAATTAGTTTGTGTCCTTTGCCTCACCCTTTCAGTTTTATCAAATTTTTGACACAAAAATCCGTTTGAGGTGTTGACAAATGTATATTTACGGTAATGACATTTTTCTGAGTTGACATTTCTTTTCCTCCTGCAGGGAAGTGTTGAGAACTGCCACCTGCAGTGCTGACGGGCCTGTTACCTGCTTCTCCATTGACAAGGAGTGAGTCTGGCTCAACACGAAACTCTGAGTGTAAATGAATGTGATGTTCCTGTTCAGTCAGGCTGTTGCTGCCTGAGAGAAAGAGAGATCCTTCAGCGAATTCCACCAGTGCATTAGTTCTCTGTCGCTGTCGCCTTGTTTGCACTGTGTGCTTTTCTAATAGAATGCAGTTTGTCTAACAATGCCTTTCTTTTAGGGTATTTGAAGAGACAATTCCTATAGAACACCTGGAGCTGTTTGACGAGTACGTACTGCAGAACGTTTTTTGTTTTATGACCATGAATCTATTTCCCCATCTTGGGGAGAATAGTGGGATGTGTAAATGACTAATACTGTCCTGATTCATTTGTTCATTACTCCCAGCTCCAAAGTGCTGCAGGAGGTACAAGTTCCAGAAAGGCCGAGGTGAGTAGTTGTGGAAGCTGATAAGACTTGCAGGCTGAAAGCTATAACACAAACATGTAAACCACACAAATGGGTTCCTTGAAATGAAATAGCATTAGTGAAAAGTTCTCTGTGTGTCTCGGTCAGTCCCAGCTCCACTCTGAGGTTTAAGGACCTGGTCCCTGTGCCATACCAGGAGGGTCGCTATCAAGGAGATCCCGTCACGCTTGGAGTTGGAGGGTTTGGTCGTGTTGCGCTGGTGAGTCCCAATATTCGCTGGAATGTAAAATGCATCACTTCTCTTATACAAACCATATTAGTATCAGTCATTTCTTTGAGTGAGTACAAAATCTTTTCATCATTTTTTTCGGGTTAAAATAAATTAGACTGAAGCCCAGTAACAACAATAGAAGGACTGGAGCTAGAATCCTAAGGGACTGTATGAAAATGATTGGGATGTGGAGAGGGGCTGAATCTAATATTTTATTTTATTGAAAAGCAAGGCCCTTCCATGTGACAATTCTATTTACCTTTGACCCTCCCCTTAACAAGTGAAGAAAATAATGTCTTAATTTTAAGGAAATAGCTTTTTACAAGGGAAGAATGAAATAAAACAATTAAATCAGAGATGAGAAAGAGACCCACTCCTATTTCCCCCAAAGTTTTCAACTACCCCCGCCCCTTTTTTAAAAAAAGATTATTTTTGGGGCATTTTTGGCCTTTATTCGATAGGACATCTGAAGACAGGAAAGAGAGGGGGAGAGAGGGGGAAGACATGCAGCAATGGGCCGCAGGTCAGAATTGAGCCTGGGCCGCTGTGGTAAGAACTCAGCCTTAGTACATGGGGCGCACGCTCAACCAGGTGAGCTACAACTCCCCCTCCACTTTAACAAAACATAAAAAAACAGATAACCCTCCCCCTATTCTGAGCCCTCTCCCCTTAATAATTTTCATACAGCCCCTAACAAATCCAAAGTATGCAGAAAGTCACAGAAAGAAAGTTCAAACTATAGTCTACAGTATGAATAGGAAAATATCAGGTAGCCTGTCGACCTTTCAAGATATTAATACCACATTCAGAAAATAACATTGACATTTCTATTTTACTTTTAAAGTTCTACCAAAATTTTCTCCGTACAAGTTGAGTTCATCTAAGTTTTGCTTGTCGTGTTGTGCTTGTATAACAAAACCTTGTATTTTTGTAAATTTACATTGTATATAAACCCAGGACATTTAGCACAAATAGCTAAGTGATGATCATCGTTTTGATGTCATTCTAAGATGACCACAGTGAATCATGGGACATATTACGCCATGAAACGAGTCAGCAAGAAGCTCATTGTTGCCAAGAGACAGGAGGAGCACATGTTGTTTGAGAAAAAGATCCTCAAAGCCACCCAGTGTGACTTCATCGTCAGGTATCTATGATCATGCACGCACGCACACGCACACACACACACACACACACACACACACACACACACACACACACACACACACACACACACACACACACACACACACACACACACACACACACACACACACACACTTTAATCCTGCTTTTCCATTCTTTCCCTGCAGGCTTCATGCTGCTTTTAAGGACAAACGATACATCTACATGGTCATGGAGTTCTGTGCTGGAGGAGAGATCTGGACCAAACTAAAAGAAGTGTAAGAAAACACAGACAACGACTAATTTCCTCATTTAGATGTTTGTTTGTTCAAGCAGAATATTGGGTGCGCTGTTACTCAGGGAGATCAACGCTCAAAGTACAGTGAAGTTGCACCTATAGTACAGTAGGGTGTTTGAACTTTCCATGTCTCTGTGATTTCAGAGGGCGTTTTGACGAGCCCATGGCTGTGTTCTGCACTGCCTGTGTGGTGGAGGCCTACGCCTACCTCCATAAGAAGAACATCATGTACAGAGACCTGAAGCCTGAGAACCTGATGCTGAACATAAAGGGCTACGTTAAACTGGTGAGTACCAATCTGTGTACAGTATGCATGTTCGTTCCTTCAAGCTCGCTAGTGTTTTCACATGCAGGTGCTTACCTAGCTGCTGGTATGATAATGTGCCTGTGTGCATGTGCATGTGTGTGTTTCTGCAGGTGGACTTTGGTTTTGCAAAGGAGTTGGTGCGTGGTGAGAAAACCTACTCATTTGTGGGTACTCCTGAGTACATGCCCCCAGAGATCATCAAGAACCAGGGACATGACTTTGCAGTTGACTTTTGGTCCCTCGGCATCCTGATCTATGAGCTATTGGTGGGAAGGTATTACATATTCACCTGCCCTTATTTGGAAGCAAGCATTTCTTCTGTCTCGTATGGTTCATATTTGACAAGCTTGTTTTATTACATGACCTAAGATTTTTCATTTTTAAGTAAAAGAATGATTTTATGTCACAAGAGGGTCACAACACAAATGTTAACCAGTAGATGGCAGCAGGGAAATATGACATCTGCACAATCCAGTATCTGCAGTCACAGGTTCAGGTTTTTTTTTTTATGTCAGACTGTCAAAACATTAAAACATCACTCTTCTCTCTTTTTAACTTGTCAGCCCTCCATTTTCAAGTTCAGAGCCTCAGAAGATTTATGCCAAGATTTTGGACGGGGTGCTTAAGTATCCACCTTACATGAGCGAGTCAGCCAAGTCCATTATCAGCAAATTATGCAGGTGAGAAGATTATATTGACTGCATGTTGATTAAGATGTAATTTACTTGTAATCCCTTATGAATGAATATGAACTTAATGTGTTGCCTGATAACTTTCTAATAAAATAGAGATCATATAATATGTATGTGAAGATTATGGATGTTTGAGTATATCATACAGTTACACCCAGTGTGAATTATGAATTATGGAACATATCTTTCACTGTATCACAATATGCACTTGTATTTGAATGTTTTTTAGATGCAAATCCCTTGAAAAGTGGAAATAATTAAATAAATGTCTTGTGTTTTCGTATGCAGACCTCGGCCAGGTCAGAGGTTAGGAAACACCAAGAATGGAATCAAAGATGTCCGGCATCACAGGTAACCATGGCAACATGTCACATGTTAGTGATTCCTCATAACCCTTGGGGTGAAAAGGCACAGAAAGCATTGACCAGTTGGCCTTTTTTATTTTTTTTTATTAAAGGTCCCATGGCACGACAATTTCACTTTATGAGGTTTTTTAACATTAATATGAGTTCCCCCAGCCTGCCTATGGTCCCCCAGTGGATAGAAATGGTGATAGGTGTAAACCGAGCCCTGGGTATCCTGCTCTGCCTTTGAGAAAATGAAAGCTCAGATCTGGAATCTGCTCCTTATGAGGTCATAAGGAGCAAGGTTACCTCCCCTTTCTCTGCTTTGCCAACCCAGAGAATTTGGCCCACCCATGAGAGAGAGACATCATGGCTTTCAAACGAGGCAAAGTGGCAGTTGGTCAAGGCCACACCCCCACTCTCCAACTTGCCCCCCCTTCTCTCCTCCTCAATAGCTACAGACACAGAAATGGCACATATTAAGGAAAGCTCATTGTGGGACTGGCTCTAGTGGCTATAATTCTGCACCAAGGCTGAATTTTGGGAAAGAGACTTCAGATACATTATTAGGGGACCACTAAGGTCTATATAAAAGAGACTTCAGATACAGTATTAGGGGACCACTAAGGGCTATATAAAAGACTTCCAAAGAGCACCATGTCATGGGACCTTCAAACTATGTTTGTTTTTGCTCGTATATTTCTCCACTGTTGACTGAGCTTTTTGATTGTAGTTATTTCTCACTCTCAGTATGTTTGACCTGTAATGCCCCTCATCTTTCCCTTCAGGTGGTTCAGCAGTATGAACTGGCACAAGCTGCGAGTAGGTCAGCTTGACGCCCCCACAGTCCGGCTCATACGCAAGGCAAGTCAAACCTAGCGGAGTTTCTTTTACTATTGTATCAAAAGTGACTTATACCATTTGTTTTGGTTAAGGAAAACAGAGCCAAAGAACAGCTGGTTTACTTCCAGAGATGATTTTGTACAGTCACTTTTAGGATTTTTAAAGCCCTTTAAAACATGGTTTCAAATCATTCCCTATTTATTTATAACATTGGCTATGCATTACTAAATGTGCAACAATCAAAGTTACATTTTGAAAAAAAAACGTTAGATATTATTTATCACTAGCAATACTGTTAACAGAAATGTCTCATGTCAAATAAGCCAAACTGTTAAGACTTTGGCAGAAATGTCAAATAAATTGTGTGCTGATATTTTCAGGGCCTTTGACTTTAATTTAAATCAGAAGAAACAGGCTGGGAGGGACTGACTAATAAGTCACGGTTAAACAGGACTGTGTGCATCTAATACATCCTCAATATTCAATGAACTAGAATCTTTTCCTCTTTCAGGGCCCCTGCTACATCAACTTTGATCGTTTCCCTCTGGATCAGACTAAAGCAGAGGAGGAGTTCTCTGGTTGGGACCGTGACTTCTGATATTTGACTCCTGATATTAAAGGTTCAAAGGCCTCAAGTGTTCAGGATAACCTCAGTTTAAAAGAAAACATGATGGTAGTATCATATTGAAATAAACATAACCCATTTCCTACTAATTGGATTATTAAATTAGTGTGGAACAGCAGGGAATCACCTCTTCCAAAGTATTTATTGAAGCTTCTATTGAACCATCTAGGTGGCAAAGAGCCAGACATATGAGGAGGTGTTGAGACAGCACAGGACATTCTGTTTCCAAATTCTGTGCAGGGAGATTTGGTGCCTGATGAAGTAGTGTGAATAACATCATGCATATGACACTCTTCACTGATTAGAATAAAACACCTGTCCATGTGCTTGCTAGCTGAGAAAAAAAGAAATCGCTTAAGTGCTTTTGTACAATCTGTACAAACGGTAAACAATAAAATTGATACTGATGTCATATCTGTATTGTACTCCATAGTTTATTGTTCTTTTTGATCTGTGTTAGTTTGAGTGATGACACATGCTTAACGGCTTTTAGCAAAGCTTGTAAATGCTTTAGTATTGTTAAAGTTGGTTTTTTTTATTGTTAACTGTCACTTTCTTGAGGAGTTTCTCCTATGTTTTTGGATAATCTGACCCTTTTTGTGGATTATTTTGTGGATTATTTCATGCACCTTGATTGGATCTTAAAAAGATCATAGAAGCATTTCTATGTTACTCAAGTTTACTAAATAAAAGTGCTCTTATTTGAGTTAGTAGTGTTTGTTTCATATATTTCCCCACCATTTTATTACAATAAAATCCCAAATGTGAAACGTTGCACATTTATTTTGCTGTTTTGGGCAAATTGCATAAGCAATGGATGAGTGAACAATGCAAAAGGGGAAATACTGTGCTTATAAAAATATTATTAGAGAGGGAAACTATGTGGAACAGAGTGCAGCGTTTACGGGTTTAATCTAGTTGGTTGCATCTGTTTGTTTGGCTCTGAAGGGGTACACCTGTCTTTAATGGCAGCAGGATTTAAGTCAGGAGGAAGGAATCCTTTTTTCCTTCCTGTTAGTGCCTGTAAATGTCCTACTGAGACTATTTTTCCACACCAGAAAAAGAAAACTGACATGAAAGCAATCATATCTTCCAAAGGGGAAAGCTACACTACCAGATGTTTCCCTCCTGCAGAAAAATAGAAAACATTTTGACGTCTAGTGGTTCACGTATTGACAGCAATGGCTCAGAGGATGTACAGTGTAGTACAAAATGATCTCTCCACAGTAGTGAACGGTGGTGTCCTGCTCCCCCTGCATGTATCAACATTTGTTTGTGGACAACCTTGTTATACCTGTAGTGCCTGTGACATGAATGAAACCAGAGGAAACAGGATTAAAGGATAAAGCTTGTGTACATCTATTCCACAGGTTTCTTGCGGTTAACAAATCCTGTGAAAACACCAAACAAACAAACAAATTGTTAATCCCTTTATCAATCTCTGACTTCCCTTCTCTGTATGTGACACTGGTAAAGTAATTTCCTAACAGCTGGCAACAGTTACTCAAGCAGTAAATTGTGTATTTGTTGAGGACTATTTTCAGCCACGGATGAGTACACATTTGGTGCTTTTTTGTGAGCACCAGGATGTTGAGTGTGGGATTAACTCAAAATAAAGTGCCTAGGTTCATTATAATGAAACATCAACCAACATTCATCATACAACAATGGAGCTCTACGGCACAGAAGAACAAGATATATCAGGCTTGGATACTTGTTGGGAGGATGAATTCATTGTTGGTTTTGGTGTTATAATGGGATTTATTGACAATAAGAAAAACATTGACTATCGCCTGGCTTTGGCATCTGCCTTGCTGAACACAAACAAGATTTAGGTGGTAGCTTATGTAGTGCTGTCAGCCCAAGAAGACAGCCCTGCCTACCAATTACATGTACCTGCAAGAGTAAAGCAGACAAGGTGCAACCAAACAGGGTAGAGGGGCGTCACAATGAAAATAATGTGATTTTAAGTAAATTTCAACCAATGAAACTAAAATTTGAAGTAGGGATAGTGCATTAATCCATGGATAAATTACCATATGGGCAAAGCATGCTGTGCAAACGCTCAATGTCATTTGAAGATCCCCAACATCATTAGCAAGGTTTCCATCCAAAGGTAGCACAAATTTTCCGAAAATTTGCTAAATAAAATGCAAATGTATGCGCGTTATGAAAATGTTTACTGAGGTATTAAAATAAGAAGTAGGTGAATTTTCTCATAAACGTCTATACAAGCTGACTTCTTTTTGGAGCAAGTGGAGTCGCCCCCCTGCTGGAAATTAAATAGAATGCAGTTTCAAGGCACTTCCGCATTAGCTTCACTTTTCAGGCCTGGAAGCTTTGTCTATCATTTTTTACAGTCTATGGTTGTATCATATATATCATGCTAGCTGCTATTACCTTTGGCTTGTATCTATTGTTATATATAATCAGTGTAAAAGCCTCCTGGTCATTTGAATCAACCTAATAGTGAATGTGTTGACTAGACTGGGTCCAAATAAACATTTTCACTCACAGAACAACAATTCAATTAAGGTTTGATGGTGTTTGCTCCTGGCTTTCTTACTCTCTGTGTGGGACGTTTCTGCTAAGCCCAGTGTGAAAGGATTGACATCCACAGCCTGAGGTTTGGTTTAGACCACCAGATAATTTGGAACACAGCTGGGCTTCCTTGACTTTTCTTCCTATTTGTTTTGTCACTATACTGTAGATGGTCTTTCTGGTTGAGGTTTCTCTGCTGAACAGTCTGGAGTTAATTAGACTCAGTGTTTTCTGTTGTTTAATGTGTTGATTAATTATTGGTTGCACTTAAGCTCAGCTGTTTGCTCTCTGCCTGGGGCTGCCTCTAATGTTCGAGAGGTCTGAGTGGGCGTCTGTCCGTCCTTATAAACGATTAGCTAGGCTGCTGAGCTGCAGTGATTTTATTTCCCACAATTTCTGTCATTTGCTCAGCGTTGTGAGAAAGACTACAGTACTGGCCATCGTTTCTGGTCGGTCGAGTCTTCACAACACATCCTACGCCAACACCATTCATCTTTCTACAATCTTTTCAAATGTCTCTTTTTGCTCTTATGCTGAATTTTGTCTTTAAGCTGAGCATTTCCTTTCCTCCTCAATTTCCAGCTCTGCATCATCACATTGCTTGTTTGTTTCCCCCATGTGGATTGGCATTTTATAACCAGGGTCTGCAGGGAAGCTGACATGTTTTGTTATGCTCATGTGCCCAAACATGCATTTTAATGTATCATTACATTGCTTGTGATATGCAATGAGCCTTATGTGTGAAGAGTGCACAAACTTGTTTGTGCTAAGCATCTCATATAAATGTGCTTATGTAACCTCTTCAATCAACAGTCTGAATCTGCATTCACATTCTATAGGACTCAAGCATAGCAAAATATAATTTTCCTCTTCACACAGATGATTGAGTGCAAGCTGTGGGAGCAGTAAGAAACCACCATGTTCGATGACTACATTACAAACAACCCTTGTAACCCTTTTTTCTGGCGACTTGGGCACAGCGGAACACAACCTACTAACATAAAGGGAGGTTTTCCGGTTCTTCCCAACTTGCTAATACTGCGTGAATGCAGCAAAAGTCCAATACAGTAACTACTCTATACATTTAGCTCTTTTTTTGGCCTCATGAGGAAAAGATTTGGCTCTAGCAGCTAAATACTCCACTATGTTCACCAGCTAGTCCCTAACTTTATCTTTCTGCTATTTTGTGCTAGCCAGTTAATCAGAGCTTTGTCGCTGATAAAAGTTGCCTGCTGCGGCTAAAAACTAAGTTGATGAGATTGACCCAAAACAAACATGTTAGCTAAAAGATGCTAAAACACTTGCAACATCTTTCACATCACAGAGTAATTCGATCATTGTTAATATAAAAACATCAATGTAGCTTTACTGTGAGAGAGCACTCCCAAGTTTTTTCATCCAGTAAGTGGGCATGTTCAGGAAAGGTAGTAAAATAATACTAGAAGGGCACTCCAAGAGTGCAGACAACCGCCTAGGCCAATAGTCCAGTCTTCTATGATATGCAAATCTGCAAGCGCAACCACAATATATTTCTGGATATATTTCCAAAATTATTAGAATTATGTCCAGAATTATGCCCCATGATGATCGCCTTCTGTTTGAAATTCGGGTAGCCCCAGAGGATTACTGGTACCCATGAATTTGGATTGTGATATAAAGTCATTTTATTTCTACAATTGGCTATGTTTTGTCGCTGTTGAACTTTACGACCATCTACTGGATTTTAAGATGTATGGCATTTATTCTGCCAAGGCCAAATATCCTATCTCGCAATGTTAACGAAAGTGAAAAATATGTGTATCTGAACCTGTGATTCGGATCGACTCCAATAATTCAGGCCAATAGCTTTTTTCGTTATCCTGCTGACAAACAGACAAACAAACAAACTAAACAGAAACATAACCTCCTTGGCGGAGGTAAAAATAGCACTTGAAAGATACATTTTGTTGTAATGCTGTCTGTGGATGCTCTTCCCCGCTGCTCGCTTCCCTTCTGTGTTTAACTGTGTAAAAGCACCTGTTCCATTTTACAGTTAGAACGCTCATCTTGTGTCAATTCATGTGTGAGATTACCTTAGAGAGTTCTCTCTCTGTTTTTCTTATCACGTCTCTCTCCTGAGTGTTTGTGCTGATGTTGCTGAAAGAATTGGCAAATATTCTTTATTCTTTTCCCACCTGTTGTAATGGGCCTGTAATAGTGTGACTTTACTGTGATGTCAAATTTTATTACCTTCTAAACTATTTGCTTCGCACTGGTATTATAGCCTTTTGCCAATTGGTTATCAGTTGTTAAATACATTTTGATCACTGGTCTCAGGGGTGAAACTGAAAGTTTTCCTTCCAAACAAATACACAGTAGTATATCTGCTGTGCTGCCTATAATTTGCAATGGCTTGTGTATGCAAAGTAAAAAAACTTACCTGCAGCATAAATATTTTGTATGCAGTGCCACAACATACTTTGCTTTCCCGCCAGTAATCATTGTATAACAGTAGTTTGAGGTTTGAGTATTGAAATAATTGCAGTCTTGACTTAAACTGCTTTTGTTTTGTGCGTGTCCTACTTTTGAATAAATGGCTCATTTAAGCTCTTCAGACACTGGTCACAATAATTGAGTTGCTCATCAGTGTATGTTTTTTGAGTCACTGTGTTTGCTGATTGACCTTCTTCTCTCTTGGTAGGTCTGGTGTGATTGTATGAATAATGCTAGCGTTTTGCTTGCTTCTGTTTTCCCAGAGGACAGAGAACAGTTGTTTCAAATTTCCCAACAGGCTAAACCTTTTTGCACACCAATCAAAGTTACAGGAGTTTGGTCATGCTTGAATTCTCTGCGTAGGAAGATGGATCTAAAGCTGCTTTCTCATTTGGCCTCAGTGATTGGTTTCCCTCTGGAACAGCTGCACTTATCAGTCTCTTACAATGTCTTATTTCTATTCTTCAGCACAAACAAATTGGTTTACATACATGGGCTGAGGAGGTATATATAGAGAGTTAGAAGGACAGGAAAGAATAGGTCTTTTAATCATCCCAGGCTATAAAGGGCAGCTGCACATCAACAGCTCATAATGGGCCTTGACGTGTCATCACAGGAAATCACAGGTGTAACTAATATCATTAATGATGGCTGTAAGGTCACAAGTAATCGCCATGCTGCTGTTGTGGTTTGCTTGGGCATCTAAATGTTTTGGAGCTGTCATTTATAATTTATATTATTAGCAGGCCCACATCTGCGGCCACACAATTCCGATGACAACTCCTCAGATTTCAACTAAGAGATAACAAATTTATATTAAAGCTCAAAATTGTTAATACATCTCCACACCAAGCAAAATAAAGGGGACATAAGCATGAGAAAAAGGGAGCACTTTAAAGATAGTAAATAGTTTGACATGTTAGGAAATATAGAAAAAAAATCTGATTCTTCCATTTTTTACTAAAAGTGAGATGAGAAGATAGTTACCGCTGTCATGTGTGTGCATTGAGTGCAGCCCTGGAGCCAGGAGGTGCTTAGGTTAAAGGCTGGAAGCGGGGGGGAAACGGCTAGCCTGGCTCTGCTCAAATTTAATTATACAGTATGCCTACCAGCATTTAGCTATAATTAACACATTGTTTGAATATGTGCTGTGACTATTTCTTGGCGAACAGTGTCCGGGTACCAGATGAAGTCAGTTTATTCCTGATCTATCATGTATGAATATGTCATATTGTTTTATTCTTTATAATTCATTACAGTCTATATGACATTTCTAGCTTAAATGTTTCCTGATCATTAGTTAATAAGCTCTGTGTTCATGAACTGATACCAAACTTTTTTGGGTATTTGATTTTTGAATTGAATTGGTGACCAATATCTAAGCATTTTCCTTCACTTCAAGTCCAAACCAAGCAACCCTAATTATCCCTTACAAACTATTTTTATGATAAAATGAATGCAATCAACTTAGGACCCCTGGTAAGAAATCAATCGTCAAAATTTTTAAGAGATCTGTCCCAAGAGCACTTTTATGAATTGTTTAAAGAAGGAAGAACTGGAACTACCTATTAATTTAACTTATCTCAAAGAGATAGTGAGAGCAGCAAATAGCAAGTTCCTAGTCCATATCCTCGCCGTTCCACTTAAGGGATTGCGCTGGATCCGCAGAAAATTTGGCTGGATGTATGTCTTTTCGTTTCCTTCTGCTTTCTTTGTGTTGGAATTTTAAACTCCGGTGGATTTATGAGAACTATGGTTAACTGCTCCTCAGCTCTCTGCATGGTAAATTGAGACAGCTAGCTAGAATATCTGTCCAATCTTGTTTTCTCCAGCACAACTTAAACAACTTTTGAATGTACATTTTCCACCAAAGCAAGTTCCTTCCCTTTACAGTTCGGACGCTCATCTTGTGTCAATTCATGTGTGAGATTACCATGTAAGGTAATCTCACACATGAATGTAATGGAAAAATGCCATTCTCTCGTTTTTCTTATCACATGTCTCTCTCCTGAGTGTTGCTGATGTGGCTGAAAGAATTGGCAAATATTCTTTATTTTTTCTTCTGTTCCCACCTGTAATAGTGTGACTTTACTGTGATGTCAGATTTTATATCCTTCTAAACTATTTGCTTCGCACTGGTAGTATAGCCTTTTGCCAATTGGTTATCAGTTGTTAAATACATTTTGATCACTGAAAGGGTGAAACTGAAAGTTTTCCTTCCACACAAATACACAGTAGTATATCTGCTGTGCTGCCTATAATTTGCAAAGGCTTGTGTATGCCAAGTATAAAGTACCTGCAGCATAAATATTTTGTATGCAGGGTTTGAGATAATTATTGAAATAATTGCAGTCTTGAATTAAACTACCTTTGTTTTGTGCTTGTGCTACTTTTGAATAAATGGCTCATTTAAGCTCTTCAGACACTGAATTATTTTGCAGCAGCCCCGTGCTGAGCTTAGCGCCGCCCAAGGGTTATTGCTTTAAAGAAATGGCAATAAACCAGAGCACGTTTGTCTCCCATCCCGGAATACTGTGTGGACTAGCCAGACCCTCCTATGCAGCGCTGTGGAGGAAGGTCTGGCAAAGCGAGACTAGCAAGTTCCCAATAAATGTCAAGGGCACAGAAGCACCCTGACATCTGTACTGTGCTATCAAATTGCAAATTGCCTAAATATGCAAATTAGTATTCAAGGTATGTTAAAAGTCACATGGTTGGGTTGCTACCATTACTATTTATCAAGGACGCCTTCTCTAACTATATATATATATATATATATATATATATATATATATACACACTACAGGCCAAACGTTTGGACACACCTTCTCATTCAATGTGTTTTCTTTATTTGCATGACTATTTACAGTGTAGATTCTCACTGAAGGCATCAAAACTATGAATGAACACATATGGAATTATGTACTTAACATAAAAGTGTGAAATAACTGAAAACATGTCTTATATTTTAGATTCCTCCAAGTAGCCACCCTTTGCTTTTTTTGATAACTCTGCAAACCCTTGGTGTTCTCTCAATGAGCTTCATGAGGTAGTCACTTGAAATGGTTTTCACTTCACAGGTGTGCTTTGTCAGGGTTAATTAGTGGAATTTTTTCCCTTATTAATGGGGTTGGGACCATCAGTTGTGTTGTGCAGAAGTCAGGTTGATACACAGCCGACAGCCCTATTGGACAACTGTTAGAATTCATATTATGGCAAGAACCAATCAGCTAAGTAAAGAGAAACGAGTGGCCATCATTACTTTAACAAATGAAGGTCAGTCAGTCCGGAAAATTGCGAAAACTTTGAATGTGTCCCCAAGTGCAGTCGCAAAAACCATCAAGCGCTACAACGAAACTGACTCACATGAGGAAAGACCAAGAGTCACCTCTGCTGCTGAGGATAAGTTCATCCGGGTCACCAGCCTCAGAAATCGCAAGTTAACAGCAGCTAAGATTAGAGACCAGATGAATGCCACACAGAGTTCTAGCAGCAGACACATCTCTAGAACAACTGTTAAGAGGAGACGCGAATCAGGCCTTCATGGTCAAATAGCTGCTAGGAAACCACTGCTAAGGAGAGGCAACAAGCAGAGGAGATTTGTTTGGACCAAGAAACACAAGGAATGGACATTAGACCAGAGGAAATCTGTGCTTTGGTCTGATGAGTCCAAATTTGAGATCTTTGGTTCCAACCGCCGTGTCTTTGTGCGACCCAGAAAAATATATATTCATGCTCCACGGGGAGAATTAATGCAGGAAAGGTCAGGATGTCACTTATCCTCTTAGTGTGAGAGGATATCCTATCCTATCCTATCTGGACATGACAGGAAAATGCTGTTATATCCAGGGTAAGGTTGAAGTTCAAATCATTCCCCTCTGGATTGTAGAGTTGGTCTTTGCTGTCAGGTTAACTTTTAGACTAGAATTTCTGATATGATTGAAGGGTCAATCGTTATAATGGGGCTTGTTTAATACAGGTTTTACTTTTCTTTTTTGTTAGAAGAAGCAGAGCTGACTACCAAACTGATTATTGTTTAGTTGTATTATTGTTTGGATTGTAGATGTTTCTTTACAGTAAAAAAAAAAAAGTACTCTAACTTCTAAAAATAATTCCACTAGTACTTGATGAATTTTTAAGGAATAGTTCAACATTTTGAGCAATATGCTTCTTTGCTTTCTTGGAGTTAGATGAGAAAATTGATATACCACTGTTATGTCTGTGCATTCGGTGTGGAGCTGAAGCCAGGAGGCGATTAGCTTACAGTAGTTAGCATAAACACCAGAAGCGAGGGGAAATAGTTAATTTGGCTCGCTCCAAAGTAAAGGAAATATGCCTACCAATACCTCTACAGCTCACTAATCAGCACACATTGTATCTCATTTTTTTTATGTGTATTTAAACAGAAATGTAAAAACAGCGACAGTTTTAGAGGGGGCTAAGCTAATGATGAAGGATCTCAATAAATATTACAGTAGATGGATTGGCATGACATTTTGTAGACATTCATTCATGGACAGTGTCTCTGCATCAGGGCCAATCACATGGAGGGGACCACACATTCCAATTTACATCCATGCATGAAATGTTGACCAAACAAGGCTAACACAGGGAACCAGCTGCCCTTAAACTGACGTTAGGATTTAGCACAAAGCTAGTACAGTTTACAGAGCCACTAGCATGGCATAGTCTTGTCTACATTTGGACGGAGCCAGGCTGGCTGTTTCCCCCTGATTCCAATGTTTATGCTGAGCTAAGCTAATTGACACAAGAGTCGTGTCATTCTTCCAATCCAACTGTCTTCAATAAAGTGTTTTAGGGTATGTCTCAAAATGTTGCACTATTCCTTAAAAGCTTTATTGTCTAGACAAGACAGATATCAGTAAGCACTGATTGAATTACAAATAACCTGCCTTTTCATGTTTCTGCAGTTACACACGTCCTATTCAGCTGAGGTCAATACATTAGCTGGGTTCCACATACTAACAAGGCAGTAAATGGGTGCCACAATGGGTGTCTCGCAATGGAGGCAATCGAACAGTATTTTCAAAATCAAAATTTTAAATGTAATCAATAGTGTGTTTTGTGGTGACGGAAGCCTGGCACAGGAGTCTATGCAAAGAAACAAAATCAAAAAAAAAAGCTAAGCAAAGGAAAAGACATTATGAGGCCAATTATAAGCTGAATAATACTGTTGAACTTGACAGTGTGCAAAGGACCTGTCACATTGAGCCATCACACACACACACACACACACACACACACACACACACACACACACACACACACACACACACACACACACACACACACACACACACACACACACACACACACACACAGTTCCAGCTCCCTCTCAAAGTGTGAGGTAACCGCCACTCTCATCATGTACCTCTTTAGCTCACGAGGGTATTGGTTGGTGGCTGAGTCACCGTTTTTATCTGATGCCACTGCAGACAGAATCTCTTATTATCCAACCAATTTCCAACAGGTTCTGTGGTCGCCTGTCTACAGGATACAAAATACTCTCTCTTTGCATCCACGTATGGCTCAAACAGCCATTTGACTGCATGGGTTCACTAATACAGTTATACATAGTAAAAGTCTACTCCCTGCTATATGTACAACAAAACTTTTAAGGGTTTCACAAAACTCTACCCAAAATGAATACCTATGCTTTTTTAATTTACCATATGAAATGAGTCTGTAGTTACAGCATATTTAAATGCTCAAAAACCAAGAGCTCAAATGTTTTTTTGTGTGTCTACAGTATATAAAGCCAGTCTACAATCAACTCAGCAGTGAATCATACTGGCTCCCATTTGAAGGGCAAAGAGTCGTGGCTCGTGTCCTCTCGGTGTAATGCAGCATCTGGGGATGTGCTTATGGTCCTGTCTGTCTGTTGACAAGGCAGAGGCTGCGAGGTGACGCACAATGTCACTCTCTATCTTCAGCGTCATTAAGTAACCTGTCAGTTTGCATTAAGGAAAACCGTCACAGACCCTGATCAGAATGGGATAGTCTAATGGTTGCAGAAATAGGAATGCCATCCTATACTGTTCAAAGGGTTCAAAGAGAAATCCTCAAAACATATGAAATAAAGACATACAAATTAAGTGGTGTCAATGCAGAGACTCCTGAAGGCGAGCCTTCTTGGTCCACGCTGTGCTTTTGAGCCATGAAGAACATTTTGTAACTTCTGACTCAGATCAGTTTGTCAGCCCTGATTCATTGTCATGTCTGTCATTGTGTTCATGCAACACCATTGTCTTTTTTTATTATCACTGAGCTGCACAGAACAGCCGGCTACAGGTTGTTTATCTGGGACAAGTGCTGTTTATTTCTTATGAAAAATAAGAGTCTTATGTGGGAACCCATCATTACAAATTACTTAAAACATGACAGCGTAGGAATGCAATATGCAAGTACAAAACAAAACAGTTATGAAAGGATTTTTGTACATTTTAGTCCCCACACACATTTTCTTTTTAAATGAGTAAGCCTTTGAGGATGAAGCTAGTGATATTATATAGCTTTCGTATTGCCAACGAACTCTACTGAAAGATCAAAACTAACATGGCCATTTTGAACTTGCAACTGTAACACGGGACTGGGATGGCAGTTTTTATCATGTGACAGTTCTGTTTAAGGTAGGCTAACGGTCGCACTTTTAAACGTGTAGTTAACGTTGTGAAAAGGAACAAAAAATATTTATGGTTAGCAAAACGTCCAGGATTGGCTTAAAATGACTTAAGTAAAACTAGTAAAAGGAGGATGTAATGTGAAGTCAGGGACTAACGTCTGTAAAATTCGGTTAATTTCAAAAAGTGAAAGTTGACAGTAGGACACGAACCCTGGCACCCGGACTCCTTATACTTTGTCACATCACTTTCTTATTTGGTCTCGTAATAATTACTACAGATACGAGAGTTCACTGCCTAATAACAATCGTAAATATGAATCGCTATGAGCTGCTTGCAGAATCGACGCCAGTTATCTGGGTGAGGATGGTCTTGATTTAGGTTATTGTTCTGTGCAATAGGCATACAACTATTAAAAAAGATAAATGTACCACATTGTTGCACTGGGTTACATGCATCTTTATAACCATAAACAGCACTGTTGTTTTGAGTCAATCCCTGATAAACTGTCCTGCTACTAGAAATACTCACAAGAGCACCAAATGTGTATTATTCACTGTTGAAAATGGTCCTCAACAAATAAACTATTTATGCCTGTTTAAGTAACATTTGTTAAAATCCACTTACAATCTTACTCATCCTTTTTTAGAACTGAAACAATAAATATGTGAACCATTTGTACCGATTTATATCTTCAGTAGGAACCTCTGGAGTGCCACAGGCAGGCTGGGAATGTCACAAAGTATTGACAGATGATCTTACACATTGTCTTTTTGGTCTTTCCATGGTATTTACATGGTTCATAGGGTTACTGGTTCAAGTCCCTGTGCCCCTTTCCATGGGCAGCTCCCTCACTCATGAACATGTGTGTGTAATTCAGGCCTGTGTGTAATAACAACACAGTGAGAACAATGTAATTTCCCCTTGTGGGATTAATAAAGTAAGCATTATTTGTTGACACTAAGTAGAATTATGCCATATTTGTCCAAGAGTTGAAAGAAAACAGTGACCTTCAGTTTTTTGCATATAAATATTTTATTCTAAATCTTCTGAAAAGTTTGTGAGGTGACATACCCACATTAACATATTAACATACTGGAAACACAAGGTTGTCATACAGTTATCAAAAGCAAAGCCTGCTATTAAAGACACATCTGATCTATAAACACTGGAAGTAGCATTTGAAGTGGCATGCAAAACTTGTTGAAATCGTGTTTTATTTATTTTTAGAAAATGTGCATGTTTTTACAGATTGGTTTATTGGGAATTTAAAAATTACAAAGTAAACTGTTTATTTTGTTTGCCTTGACATAAGGGTCTTATTAAAAATATTTTCATGCATACATTTTAGAGTGTTTACCAAATCTAGAATTAAAGTTGCGGTTTATAAAAAATTGGAGCTTGATGTCACTGATGCACATTTTCATTTATGATTCTCTGAAACCAGATAACCCTGTAATGTATTATGAGCATTAAGATGATTTATACATAATCATGTTTTTATGGCATTGTGTTTTTTTTATAAAATGAGGGCCAATGGCTGTGAAAAGCCTGTAGTTGTTTTCACAGTATACCCACTGTATACCCACTGAGCTAATTGAACTCTACTTTGCATACATAAATCACAATGTTAAATCATGAATGTGCTTACATTCATAATGAGGCTCATCTCTGAGCTCTCAATGGACATTCAACATGCTTGAACTGGGATTTTAATGCAGCCGCAGATTTAATTAAAAACTGTTACCCGGGGAAAAGAAGAGGATGCCACAATGCTGTGGGTGGAAATTAAATGAGTTTTGTCAATGCACATTCACACGTTCATTCATACACACAGAGCTAAACACAATCATGCACAGGTATCCTCACATGTGTCCTAGCATGGCCTGACATATTACATAACGCTCCATCCACAGCACTCCTTCACTTTCTTCAGCACTGACAGCTCGCCTCTCAGTGGCTGCCAATCACAGGGCCAACTGGGAAAAAGCAACAGGACGACTTCTCTTTGAGCAGCTGCACTAAGGCAAACAGTGCTTTTCCCCAGGCATTAATGCACTCATAGTATTTATTTCAGTGTATTGAAAGTCAGTACAACATACATATATGTCTTGATATTTGTGATTGCTTTTTAGAAAATTATAGTATTTTTTAGAACATGTTTGAAAGAGTCTCTTATCCTTATCTTATTTTCTTCATAATCTCTTTGTGACTCCTGTTTGACTTGATTACGCATGGTAGCTGGTGACCTTACAGTACAGTCAGTGAGTGCTCACGGATAGGACAACCTTTTTAAGAAAACCCAGAGATTTAGAACAGAAAAAGAGAGCAAACTTGAACCGACTAACACTATCGTAGACTGGTTTGCAACAGATTTGTAAATTTAGCTTGTGTGTAAAGTCTTTCCTTATTTCCTAGTAACTGCTCGCTAATTTCACACTTGAGTTGGAGTAAAGTCTTAGCTAGTAAAGACTGTAGTAATGTGCAAATCAGTTGCTAAGAAACATCAGTGATGCTTTCTAATCAAAAATTACAGTTAAATAAGCGATATTAAACTTAGCTACCGATCTTTTGTTAATGTAGGTATTACTTTGTTTTATTTATATATGCATGCATGAGGAAATGTGTTTCAGAATTAATGAAAAAAAATGTTAATGCGGTTTAGAATGAGTGGGGATAAACATCTGGCTATGCTAACCTAGCTGTTGTTGTTGCCAGATGTACAGAGCTGGGGTAAAGCCTGGCATCTAGCGCGTCTCTCACAATCAATCAATCAATGAATTCAATCTATCCCTTTTTTTTTTGTCACATGAAATCGTACGAGGTACAATTGCAGTCAAATCCATTTGATGTATCTGCTTCCGCTATCTATTTTGCAAGGGCACCGTCGCTGCATCCAGGGCTTAGAGCTGCTCAGGATTTTGTGATTGGCTTAAAGAAATACAAACAAGCCAAAAAGTTTTTTTCCCTGGATCCCACAATAGATAAGCGGTGTAGCCAGACCATACTCCAGTGCTGACACAGCACTGTGGTCTGTCAGTGTGAGACTACAGTATAATAAGTTTAAGTTTTTTTTTTTTTTTTACTTACAAAGAGCTGGTGCAACTGGTTCCTCCTGCTACACAAAACAACACTCTTTTCTACCTGATAACCCATACATTATATACATTTGGTAAAGCAGATGAGTAGGCTTGGTTTGACACATACTGTATGGCACTCTGTTTTGTAAATCACATTTCTACTCTTCTTGTAAATATACTGTATTTTAATGCTACAAACTGTAAATAGCACTATCTAATGTATTAAGAACATTACAGCATATCGTGCTGGATAAAAGCATGAAATAACACTATAAGACACACAATCCAAACCATTCAAGTGCGAGACACAAGAACCCAAAATATCCTTGCATGATGTCATCAAAAGCAGTCCATCCTGATTTTTAAAAAGGGCCTGTTTAAAATTTGAAATAAAAATGTATAATGCTGTATAAAAAATCAAAGTGAGATACTAACTTTGCCATGACATTCCTACGTTTTTTAAATAATCTTTTATTTTCAATAATCAACACTAAATCAGCCACAGGGAGGCATTTATTTAATTAAACTAATAGATCTCTAAAGTCTTAATAATTTTGTCACTGCAGTGTATACAGCAAATAGAGCTTTCTGGTGGTGTACATTCAAAATTGGCGAGGATCTCATCTTAATCCGCTGACTTTATATCTGAAGGTAGAGATGAGAGAGCTGCAACATAAACAGCAGTAAGGGGAAAGATGCAGCTTTCATTGCTACAGTACTATACATGCCGGGTTAAAATATCAGCTGCTACCCCTTTTCTGTGGTATGTACTATTGGGAAAAAAGACAGTGTTGACGCACCAAGCTTTATGTTTCAGTCTCATGAAGAAGAAAAAAACACAACAGTGGGTTTAATTTCTAAAAATAACAGAAAGCACTCCTGGTCCTTTGATCACACAGAAGAACTCTCTGATTCTTCTGTCAGAATCATGGATCATTACTTTGGTATAAGGGAGAATGGGGTCTGATCAGTGAGCCTGGCACTGTGTGGTTAATGTAACTCTCTCAACACATTAAGACTGATAGGCAATGGCTAAATCACACTGGAGACAGAAAGCTGACTTTTTCCCAGTTGTTAAGAAATTGTTTCTCCACTCGGTTGCCATGCATATTGTAGATTCCTCTTGAAATGAGTTAAATAAAAATCTCCATGTCCTCTCTATCCATTTGCTTCCTCTTCATACTATTTTTATTCCAAGATGCCCTCCTGAATATATGGATTTTTTTTTTTTACTGTGCTTATATATAACAAGTCTGAGAGCGTAAGTGGACAGACAAAGCATATCTCAGTCCTTCATGCGTCACCATCCTCACATGTTCAGTGGGGTTTTCAGTAAGGCACAAGTGGATTATTCCTTAGGGTGAAAAGCCAAATGTCAGTCTTTAGCGAGGGCAGACTGACCGGCGAATGCAAGGCATACAAATTCATACTGGAAGAAGTGTAAACTAAAAAGAAAAAGCCCCATTTCTTTGTATTAGCACAGGACTGCTGCCTCGTCAAGAAAAAGCATTCATTGTTGATTATGGAGTGTTTTTAGCAGTGAGGATCCTCTTTTTCTGATGCAGATTTCCGGGCCTCTGGAAATTCAACAAGAAATGAGCACAGATACATCTATTGCTTTCTAAGTTTGATGAATGTATTTATTTCTGTGCGTTCACAGGCTTGTTTGTGGGTATATGTGAAGAAGAGGTGTTGCTACCTCAAGTGGGCTTTCATTTCCTTCCTGCTCATGAGATACGTTTGTTGAACGCATGCCTCTGATACAATAATTTGTTCCATTCTGGAGCAGGCTTCTAATTTGGCTCAATCGCTTGCACAGCTGTCGATCACGTTGGCACAGACACAAAAAAAGGAAGTTGGCTTCCTCCTCTGATTTGATGAGACCTGTGAGAGAGCACTTCAAATGTGTTTATTTGAGTTTTTGACAATTGATCTGTTTAAGTCAAGCTTTTCAAGGTTTTCAATCAATGATTGGAACACAATCCACTTAACGAATGCACAGGTACCTTACCACAGATGCTCAGACAATAAGCACAAAAGTAGGCATGTATTTGTAAGCTCTGTCCGCTAACAGATGAGTTTCATTCAGTTTCCTGAATCTCATTTTCATGCCGCGTCTTATTTTAGATTTTCGATGATGGCAATCTCCTGCCGGTCAGCGTAATCTGGGCTGAGGCCGTTCAGGTAGAAGCTGCCATTCCTTGCCAGGGTCCCCGTGATGGGACTGAGGGAGAGAGTCGAGTTGGGGCAGGCCTCTCTGTCCTCATACAGGTTGACGGACAGCGCTCTTTTGCCAGGGGTCAATTCCTGGTTGAGGGTCGTGTTTATACCCAGCTCGGATGACAGCTTGCGCTTGATGGATGCAGCACGTTGAAACTTGTCATAGATGTCAACGCTGAGTCGCCGCCGGGTCTCTTTGAACTCTGCCGACACGTTTGCTGTCCACTCGGCTGCGTGAGCTCGAAACTCTCCAACCTGCAGGGAGATACTTAATGTTAATGCCTGCCGGTCGATCAAGCACAACATGCTCTTACATTACCGGACAATATGAGAGTGGTATCACTCTTCTCATCTTACTCTCGGCCAGAAAGCAAATATGCTTATTTCCCAAAATGTCTAAATCTATAAATTTAAGAAAGTATGCAGATTCTGTTCTCTTGCATTGCCAGACCTATCTCCACAGCGCTGTGTCAGCGCTGGAGTATGGTCTCGCTGCAGGAGTTTACATTCTGGTTGTTTGTATTTTTTTAAACCAATCACAATCGTCTGGGGCGGCACTAAGCCCCGGATGGAGCAATGGTGCCCCTTGCAAAGTAGGTAGAGGGGATAGCGGAAGGGGAGGATAAAGTCTGACCTCCGGTAAACCAGACTAGTTCCCACATAACTTTCATACAGTCTCATCCTTCAGGAACTACTTGCACTGTCATAAGAAGTTTGACTTACCCACCCATCGCTTTTGAAGTTTATTCTAAAATTGACTGCAGAAGCCTCAAGCAATAAAAAGACTAAATAAAATAAATAAAAAGACTATGTAGTGTATCTGGTTTGGTCTGTTTTTTTATGGTCCTTGAGAGGCAACGGAGGGGAGAGGAATGATCACTTAACAGTTTCTGTCCTAGTTAAAGGTCATATGACATGCTGCTTTTTGGATGCTTTTATATAGACCTTAGTGGTCCCCTAATACTGTATCTGAAGTCTATTTCCCGAAATTCAACCTTGGTGCAGAATTACAGCCACTAGAGCCAGTCTTATGACCTCATAAGGAGCAAGATTCCAGATCGGCCCATCTGAGCTTTCATTTTCTCAAAGGCAGAGCAGGATACCCAGGGCTCAGTTTACACCTATCACCATTTCTAGCCACTGGGGGACCATAGGCAGGCTGGGGGAACTCATATTAATGTTAAAAAACCTCATAAAGTGAAATTTAAATTTTCTTAATTTTTTTCATGTTTTGGGTGTGCATTTATATAAACTGGGTTTTAGTTTTGGTTGATTTAGTGTTCATGTTGCTCAACATTTATTGTTGCACCATGACCGAGACCCGGAGATTTGTCTACTGCATCAACTTGCAGCTCTGTGTTAATACAACTTCACCTGTTAAGTTTCACCTTGTGTAAAAACTTAAACGGTTTAAAGGCCCTGACACAACAACCCGACAGCTGCGGGCGGCAGAAAAGGCAGTCGGACTGATCAGTCGGCTCCCCGAGGTCCAAAAAGTGCCTTGGAAAACACACCAAAGCGACACCGACTTGAGCGTACGTTCTGCGCGTGCGCAAGACGTAATACAAAAAATTTAAACCGGAAATGACGAACGCATCACATGGGTCTAGCTTCTCCAACTGACCGATATTGGTAGCTTGTTCGAAATACAATCTTGTATTTTACCAAAATAGTTCACTGAAACGTGTTTATGAAAACATTTTAAGCGAGAAATCAAATCAAATCGACAAAGGTCAGTTTAAAAGATTTTCGTCACATTTTGAGAGGCTTTCGTCACTCAACCCCGCTCGCCATTTCTGGGTTAGCACTCCACCAATCGGATTGGTCATTGCGTCCGACTGCCCGCCCTCCAACCCGCCCTCCAACCCAGCAAGTCAGGTCGGCCAAAATGAAGGCAGACGGCCCCTCCAACGGCCCCTCCGATGGATGACGGCACGGGACACACCAAACAGACTTGAGTCACCGACCTCGCCAGACTGTCCAACGGCTGATTATCAGGTTGGTGTGTCAGGGCCTTAAGGCAACGGGTTTCCACGCAAATTTCTCGTAAAGTAATTCGATAGTCTGGATATCACCAGACCAAGCTCAATCTTTTAAGATTGAACATTAGTCTGGGGAGTCTGCTCTGTATTTTCTCTGCACAAGAGGCGTGATCAACGGGCATAGTTCAAATGACTCTGTACGCAATTGGATAGTTCTTCAACCAATCAGACCAACGATCCGGGTGACGTACTTTGCAGAGTGAGGCAGAGCAAAATCCGGTCGGTAGTAAGGCAAACACATCCTTCTTTTGTAGGAATTGTTCCAGGGCAAATTTCTGTTCCGTTTTCAGAGAAAACTTGCCTTTGAAATCTTTTAAAAAAGCAGCGACAGCAGCATGCTGCGTTTTGGTGGCCGCCATGTTGAATGTAAACAAAAAGCTGCTTGCCTTCGCTTCTATATCGTCATCGTGTTAAACCCACCAATAGCGCACCAGGTGGATAAGCCAGTTTGTGATTGGTTCCCTCAAATGTGTAACGGAAGCAGGATAGATAATCGTACAGGTTTCCAGCCTGAGCTGCAGGGCAAAATCAAATCGCCGGCAGATCGGGCTGGGTTTACCCAGTCCACTAATTCAGGATGGAACAGTGTAGGTTTCTTTCTCCAGGCTGTTGAATTGTCTATGAGGCTCTGTTTAAGTTTAAGTTAAAATTGGAGGTGTGTTTCTGTATGTAGCACATTAGACACACACAAACACTAGAGCACAAACACTTAAGTATGTGCTTTCCTGCCAATACCGATTTTAGCCGATTCCGATTAAATTTTTCCTAACCACTTTACAGCACACACAAATATTTATTTTCTATCTTTTCTTTAATAGAAGATTTTACATTTTGCATAGAACATACAACTTTTCAACAGATAATCGATCGTTATAAAATAGAACTATATAAATTACTCCTGGTGTGGGAAATTCACACACATCTAAAGTGCAATGTTATGGAAGAACCAATTCCTTCTTTTCACATCCAATATCCAACAAAAAAAATTTGATATATTTAGCAAACTAAACTTCTGTATGAAAACAGGTAGTAGCCAAATCCAGTTATTAAACTAGGCATGATGGATAATGGACGCGAGCAGACCTGTGGGACTGCGCCCGCCCATGCCACCCTGCACTGCGCATGGTCATATGACGGATGTATGGATGTATGTATGCAGTTAACATAACCATAGTTAACCATAATTCTCACATTCACATTCATCTCATTGACCGGAGTTTAGAATGCCAACACAAACAAAGCGGAACGTGAGGGACATCCGGCGGAATTACCGGCGCCACCTGAACAATCTCGGAAATGCAACGTCATAGACTACCTCTGGTGTGACATACACCCACATCACAACGTACCTCCTCTTTAGTTTTTTTGGAGATGACTCGGAACCAGTCTCCAATCATACTGAGCACAGCGGCAAAGTAGGCAAGGCCCACCAGGATCCAGAACCACACCACGGGCTTGTAGTAGTTCAGAAACTCTGAGCTGTCTGACCCACCTGCAGAACCAAAGACACAAGTGAGTTATACAAGTCTGTTACATGACCCTGGGTTATATGCGTTACTTACCAAACTGTATCATTCTGAGAGGAAGAACAAAAAATGGCTGGATTGATTTTAAGTGTAAGAAGACCTGATGCAGTCAGTTAAGTCAGGTGAGTAAAATGGGCCTTTAACTTTCATACTTTATCATTTAATGAGCCTTGGTCTCTCCATTGTAGAGTCTGTAGATGTCTTTCTGCTGTAGTGCTGCCTTGTATTGCCCCTGGGCATTTGACTCAGTCCTGACTCTAAGTAGGACCATTTTGTAAGAATATATAGAATATAAAGAGGGAGAGAAATTGAGACTAAGTATAAAATGTCCCATATAAAATAAAATATTCACTTATCTTTTCCTGTAAATCCATTAGTGTGATCTTGATGCTCTAATGGATATTAAGCAACAATCTGACAATCTGCGAAAACTGTAAGTGCATAAATACTGTACATTACATTATAAATACTAGACAGTGGATGTGTTCCATGTGCCATCTGAGTGATAAAGAAAATAAGTTCCATTTAGTATTATCTTTTCTTTGTAACAGGGGATATTTTGTTCAGTGAGATAAAAATAAAGACACAGGTTCTTTAAAATGAGATTGAATAGGCTATTAAAATATGAAACAAATGAAGTCAGTCACTTAAAGAAAGTCTTGTTGAGGGAAGAAAGCCATTCATCAGGATAAACGTTCAAGGATCCCTGTGGAGGTTTTAACCCTGAGTACTGCATGGACTTACCCAGCCTTACCTTAATAATATAAGTCCTATCCACGTGCAAACACATTTAAATGCCATTTTGGCTCCGACATGTATCAGCTGTGTCTTTGGATGATAAATGAACTGGTATGACGCAGCGCAGTCCACTCACTGTGCAGTTACTATAGATAACTGCCCATTACAGCACTAGTTTCACTAACAGTCCAGGTTTACTTTACGCCACCTGTGCAAACCCCAGTAGATAGTAATTTATAATCATTAGGCCTGCTCAGGGAAGTTTAATCTAGCAGCTAAGTGTTTATGATTTTTCCCATCTGCCTCTCCCTTTTTGTTTGCCAAGCAGGTCAAATCAAGCTAATACCACCTGTCAAACTATTCTTTTAAATGTACGGGCTGGGTGTTTCAGTTTTTTTCAGTCACACAAAAGAGGATTTATGTCTGTAATTTATACATTTATCGCATTAGTATTAATTGCCCAAGATCATTATGATTGTTTTAAGGATGCCAATTCTAATGTGCTATTGTAATTAGTGAGTAAAAAAAATCTGTTTTTGTTTTGGAAGTATTGAGTATAGATTTCTGGGTCAACAGATGGGAGCACTTAACATATTGCAGGGATTCAAATGCATAAAAAAAAACGGTATCACACATGGATCATAATGTGAAGCACAGAATGAAAAAGCAGGCCTATTGCTGCGGTGCACATGTGTTGAGTCAGCCTGGCAGAGGAACAACTATAAACACACTGATTCGAAACTGGGTGTCTGACATAAAAATGAAAGACGGCCGGTAAATCAGAAAGAAAATCAAGTGACCTTTTTCACCGGCGACAAAGTCTCCAAAGCCGATTGTGGTGAGGGTTATGACGACAAAATAGATGGACTCTAGCGTGCTCCAGCCCTCGATGTGCTTGAAGATGATGACTGGCAGAGCCACGAAGATGAGGCACCCGAACAGAATGAAGATCAGCGTGGAGATGACGCGGATCTTCGTCTGGCTGACTTTCCACTTCTGGTGGGAGAGAAAAGAATTGTTAATACAGGAATACACAACTTCCACATACAGAAATATTCAACAGAGCAGGGGCAGAGAATATGTTTGATGGTTTTATGTTACCATGCAATGTGATTAGTGGTGTAACTTGTTTGTTAATTCACCAACATGAACATTTTTTTTTTTTTGTCTACAGCTATAAGCAATTTCTTGCAGACCTTTCCTGAAATGATTGTGAAGGAAATTGACATGCTGCCGAATGTCCCACAGGCTTTTCTGTTTCTTGCTCCCTTCACATTGACCTCCTTCGAGGAATACATTTGCTGATTTTTTTTTTTAACATCTCAAACATCACCCTGCCAAGCTCATGTGACATAATGTTTGCTGTCAGATGGCACGCCCACCTGAGCTGCAGAGAAGTAGCACTTGACATGCCTGACATGCTGTAATGTTATTGAATTCTGAAATATTCCACATGCAGTCATAGCAGCAGCTATCATAATGGATTCATAGCAGTTCCAGCCTGTGCTATCAACTGTAACTATGAGAGTTTAAATGTGAGGAGCCCCGCAGTCGCTCCTTTGCATCACAGTTACAGACCGTTAGAATATATTCTGCATGCTGCTTATTTCTCTGCTTCCTTTCCACTGGAGGTGACTGCTTTCAGCTGGTTCCCTGTGTATCGTGCCCTTTTCCCTTCCAGTTATGTAAGCCCAAAGCACAGTGCCTCTGAGGGGAAGCATAAAGAGCCGGCAGACCTCAGATCACTGAGTCTGTGATGTCTAAATGTCCTTGCTACACTAAGCAAAGTACAGTACAGTAGTATACAGTTTGAAGAGACCTACAGTAAGACATACTAGACCAAATTAGCTGAAAACAAAGCATTCATATATTCCAAAGGAACTTTTGAAGCTGAAGTGCTTCCTCAAACAGCATCTTCACCGTATTGCTGCTATTTCAGCAGCTGCTACAGTCCATTGTTTGAAGTCAGCTGCCAACATCTCTCCTCCTCCCCAGGGATGGAAGCCACAGAGCCAGCGATGAATCAAAATCATAATTAACCTGTTGCTACCAAGTACCTGGTGTCTTGGAGAAATGGCAATGGTTTGTGCTTTTATACTGAAAACGAAGGCTCTTTTAACTGAAATCAGAGACTGTTTTTGTGGACTTTAATTAGAATTAGATTTTTATCACAGCATTACAGGTGTTACATCAACAAATGACAAACATGACTGCACGCAGATACAAAAGAACATCCTATGAAAATGAAATGATTTGGGGATTCTCTACCATTGCTACTGCCTAGCTGACTCTCCGCATGTAATTGTTATTTGCAACAGCAAATAGGGAAACAAAATGCCACCCAGGTTATGTATTTATTTATTAACATAATTAGGACTCAATGTTAACTGACATATTGTGAAATGTTTACTGACAAAGTATTTAATTTGTTTTCCTAAAATATCTGCTCTTGCAAAACCATGCCTGCTCATAGCAACAAAAGCACATCACAATACGGTAACTGTTGCTCACTTCAGGACTAAAAGCCTAACTTTATGATGCAATCATGTCATACTGCAACATCCTCCCTCCCCATCGTTTTATGGCTGTGTATAAATATACCTTTAAAATAGAATCACATATTTTCCTTGCTTGTACTTAGGATATTTTATCTTTAGTCACCAAACTATATTTATTTAACATCTGTAATTGGTACTCGTTTCCATTTTTTCATCTACGGTCTTTTTCTTTATCAGCTTTTATTTTTGTGAACACGTTGTATTGCATCTATCTGTATGATTAAGTCTATTATGGATTTTTGTTATTACGATTAATTATTATCCTTCCAGTAGCTGCACAGTCCTTTTGTTAAATGATGTAGATTATATGAAGCACATTTTATTCTGGTACAAGGACAAGTAAAAACAACAGCTATTAGTTTTTTACTGTGAGCAGCAGATAAAATAAACTGCTGCAATTAATCTGTTTTAGTTGTGGAAACTATAATCATCCTAACTGGCGTGTGGATTCTGTAGCTGTTTGATTGCTGTTGTTTTTCAGGGGGAACCTTTGAGTTTCCAGGAGAAACTTAATGACTGTCCAGCACAGTCCATTTATACTCTCGGTGTCCAACGTGATTAATGGTGCCTTTAAACTGCTCTGGCACAACTGCTACATGTATTTTTGCAAGCGTGCGTGTACTGTACGTGCTTGTAAATGGACAGAAGTCAATGTGTGACTTAATGTGGTAACTAAGCCTACCATCATTATTTCAAAGTGATCGATCTGTTTGCTGCTGATTTATTCCACTGCCACAAGAAATAAGATGGGAACACAAACAACGTTTTTCTTTGCTGAATTTTGAAATATTGAAAAACAACTGCAATTTACTGTTCTGGGCTTTCAGTACTGAAAAAAAAATGCCTGCATTTTAGATTGGTTTCCAGGAGTTTGTTGACATGGCAACCCAAAGTCTTCCACACCGTGGACTGACTGCTGAAGTCTGAGTAAAAAATTAATCCTGCACTTTTGAATGTGAACCTTCAGCTGTGTTGTTTAGGGGTGTTTATGTTGCAGTTCTAACTTTGACATTGTACTGTACATATTGCAGCTCTTTCTAGGAACAGCTTAGGCAATATCATTTTACAGCTGTTTGTGTGTTACCTGTATAATTAAGTCGCCAAATGTGACTGCATTAAATGGCTCATTGCACACAAGCAAACATACAGGTGATTCAGAAACAAAAAAACAAGCTCATATAAATGATGTAGCTCACCACAATCATCTTCTCTACTTTGGCGATGCCCTTCCCAAAAATGGTCCCCAACTGGTCCCCGACACCAGCCAATAAGAATCCAAATAGGGGAATCCCAAGCAGAGCGTAAATTATACAGAAGATCCGCCCACCTTCTGTGTGAGGAGAGATGTTCCCAAATCCTGACAGAGAGGAGACACAGATTGTGCATTAGCTCAACAGCAGCATTTAATTCAAAATGTCTGTATAGATTAGCTGCAACATAGCAAGGCAGTAGTGTTGTTGCCTATTGAACAGGACATTGTAAATTCCTGTAAGACTGTTATATTAAAGTGTACAGGTTGACACTTCCTGGGGTGTCATATTCCCTGAAATTGTTGGTACTGTTTTATAATGTAGAATGTGTACACTTTCCTATAAAAAAGGGGATGTTCTGTGTGTGTGTGTTTCATTTTAGAACTGTATGTGCGTACTAGACCTTTCCCTGAGAAGGTAAACATCTTCTTCACTCTATTAGTCTTCTGTGTTTTTGCTTTATATGTGAGTTTGGTTATTTAAAACAAATGTAAAGTGAATGAAATAATAATTTTACATTTTAATTTACTTTTATGCATACATCTGTGGATTAGAGGAGAAGTTTGCATGTGTGTGGCAACCTGCAGCACTAAAGTGTTCTGTTGAAACCATGTTGGCTTGCACGGAGCATTTTGTAACTTGTTGCACCGACATAGAGAGCATTTACACAATTGCAAGTACGTGGGTTTATGTGTAGGTTTTTATTGCATTACATTGTTGAAAGGAATGTGTTTTTGGTTATTTATATATATTATGAGAACTTAATTTATCTTTTTGTATTATTAATTTGCATATAATGCTCTCTTCAGCACTTTTTTGTTTTGGACTTTTCCCTGGGAAACAACAGAAAGCATTTATGCTAGATGAACCTGTACATGTTACTTTTTCTGCAGAGAACTTATGCTAGTGCCTTAAAGCGATCAAAGACAGCCCTGGGAAGTGTGATAACTTTTCTGTGTTGCACATTCTGTATCATAGTACATCGTATTTCATCAAAGCTGGCAGAAAAAGTCATATGAGTTCAAACTAAAGTACAAGAAAACTTTCCACAAAGCCTGACTGTGCTATAACATCACTGCAGGCAGGCGCAGCAGAATAGTTTGTAGCTTTGAGAAATGTCAGTAGTTAGATGTAAGTCGTGCTAAAGCACTGACTCAGACTACAGTCTATGATTCACACCCTCAGTCCTTCAAACTAATCTGATATGAATGAAAAATGAAAGGAACACCAAAAATGAAAACACGTACAGTACGCTGTAGGTAGGCCTTTAATCACACACACACACACACACACACACACACATACACACACACACACTCTCTAATGTGAGTCCATCACTGGTTCGCCTTTCATCTTCTCTCTAAACTCATCATCATGTGCAGCAGCTAGAAAAGCAGGTGGGACTTATAGAAGTCCGGGTATGGATAATGAACATTTACATCCACTTTTCTCTATAAATGCAGTCATCTGTCTCAGTTTACGAGCTGCAGGGTACCCTCTAATGAATTTTCAGTCTCACTTTGGAGTGGGGTGATACTAAATCAGAGAAAAATTGTCAGTCAAGTCTCATTAATCTCTAGATTAGTTCAATGGGAAACCTGATGCCAGATTAGATTTATTTACCAGCTCTGGATGCCCCTGCAGAACAAACGAGACACAGCAGCTCTCTTATTTGAAGCTGCACTCACTTCTTCTTTTCTTCTTTTTATATACTGAATTAAACAGATTCTTGTTTTCATGCTCACCTCATCTTTGAATGCAATCACAATAGCAGAGGTGAAAAGCAGCTTTGCAATCTCAAAGAGTTAGTGTCATGCACTAGAATAAAATGAAAATTTACTTTCCTTTTTTTTCAAATATAATGAAATAGCAAAAAACTGAGCATTTCAGCATTTAAAAGTTGTTATAAATTGTATATTTTGAGAAAAAATGAGGGTTTGTATGTAATATGTAATAAAAAAATATGGCTACCAGCATTTAGATGATATATATTTGTCTAAAACATTTTTTTTCATACAGGACTTAAATCAAAGGTTAAACACCAAATTCAGTTAAATACCAATAAGTCATTCAATTAGTTTTACACTTAACTTCAACATATATATATATATATATATATATATATGCCTGCATATATAATACATGACACTTTAGATTTCCACTTTATAATTCGCTAAAGCCTTGAAATTGACAAACCCATTTGCCAGTATGGGCCTCAACTCATTGCATTCGTAACACTACTGACTCTGTTATTTAAATTTTCAATGTCTGTCTCTTATGAAGGAACGAATCTAATTGCAGTGGACAATAAAAGCTCAATGACTTCCTTCTAAATTCATTCAGTGATGCTAAGAGAGAAAATGGCAGCACGACATTTAACTGAGGGACTTAATTAGCTTCTGTCAAAGACACAGTGTTGCTTTTGTTGTTTTGGGGATCATTTGATTGCGAAAAAAGACACAGCAGTTAAACTCTGGCATGGTGGTTTTTAGGTGGTATTAAAGTAAGCTGATTGGGGAAACATTGTCTCATTGGTATCACTGTAACTATACTCATATTTCCCATGTTGATTCAGAGTAAAGAGTAAGAAAAGGACATTTTTTCATGGTGACGTGTACATCACATTAAATGTTGAAATAAAATAAATATCAGGACTCCTGTGCTCCACTGGAAACAGCTTTATTTGCAGTATTATATTTAACAGAGTCCAATAGGGAAAAGTTGGTGAAAAAAAAATCATCATGACTTTTCTTTTACGTGCAAGTGACTATATACTATATAAGGATTATTCATTTGAGATTAATTTGATCTACTATATACACTATGGGAAATGTGAATTTCAGCAGGTATATAACAGTAAGAGAGACTAAGGAATCCCACAGGTGAAGAAATACTGGACGATTAATGGTTACTGCACCTCTTTTACTCCCGGGAGAAGGGAGGAACTTCATTTCCTCTACAGGCTATAGAAGGAAAATAAGTGGGGGGAAAGATCATTCTTACTGCTATCCAATTAAAGGCAAACAATTCAATATGTGGGTATGAATCCTTGCTCATCTCCCTCAAGCTGAGGTAAAGCCAGAAGAATAGAAGAAAGCTGAGACAGGGAGAAAACTGTATGTCTGTTTTCCTTTCTGGACTCTATTGTAATCCTTCATAGGCTGGTCCATGACAAAGAACTTACACAATAGCTTTAGGAATAGCTTCTCTGAGCAGCAACAGCCACAGAACATTTTGTACCAATCAGGCAAAATGAGAAAAAGCCAACAGACAGCGCAGCAATTATGGGCTGTTTACACTAACAAGCATCAAAGGTGATAGTTTCTGCTGCATAATCAAAGCTTTAAAAAGCACTGTGCTATGTACCTTCACCTTGCAACCTTTTCTAGAGGTGTGAGTTAAAAAACAAACAAATCTATGCACCCAAAACTAAATTAAAGCCACAGAGCTCTCTGTTGTCTCTCTGACAGCAATCAAACTACCGTGCCTCATTTTATGAGAAAACACCACTTCATCTTAAAGGCAATCATCAGTAACCCTGCCATTTGTAAAGAGCAAGCTCGATTAAATCACTGCAGCGCCTGAGTAAAAAAAACAGAAAGTCAACATAGTGAGTCTAAGGTGAGCAAATGCTTTAATGAAAAGCACAAATTTTCCAACCAGAGGGCAGAATCAAGTTATTGCACAATTGTAACTTTTTTTGATTGAGGATTGAGCTTTGACAGGATCCTGGAGACGTGAAGTGAAGCTCAATAGCTGGCCAAACAGACACGCTGATATGTTAAGGTCTGCTTAGATGAGCTAGATAAGACTAGCTGTGTGTGGGTGTGTGTGTATGTGTGCTGTGCTGTGGCCAATATAATTTTGCAACTTTGGGGAGAAGAGGTGCAAGCAGAAGCCTGGTGCAGTGCAGCAAAATGTGGAAATGGGAGCAGGAGTTAGCAGTTTGCAAGTGTAATGTCAGGCCAAAATATTGACCAAGATTGCACTTACATGTATTTTAACTCAAGGTATTGGAGAATTAGCTCTGATAGGATGCTAGAGATGAGAAATGGAGCCAACAGCCCACTGAACAGATGCACTGAACTGTCAAGATCCGCTTGAAAGAGCAAGACTAGCTGTCAGATTAGCAGTGTGCGTGTGTGTGTGTGTGTGTGTGTGTGTGTGTGTGTGTGTGTCTGTGTGTGTGTGTGTTCTGTTTTACTGATTAATAAGCACTTACAGATGGAGGTGACAGAGAATGTGCTACAGGCTAATACAGTTGACAGATCCTAGATTATATAGTACAGTAACTAAGAGCAAATTAGCACAGGCTCTTAAAAATCAGATCAGTGTCCGATTAGTTTAAGTTCTTTGAGCTACAGTTCTTGTTCAGTTAACCTTTTTTAGAAGAAGAAAAAAAAGTCCCCATTGTCTCCAACAGACACACATACGGTTGTGAATTAACAGCAGATTGCAGAGAAACGTACCCAACCGAGGCAACACAGCTTGTGAATGAGGCCCTATAATTTTGTGTAGACACGGTTTACACAACTCTTATGGTCCAAGGCTGGCAAGAGCCTGCCCAAGTGTTCAAACAAACAAGTAGGAAACCACCTGTTTAAGCTAAACCTGTTTGAGTCGTGACTCACTCAGATCTTTAACCTGACTCTTTAAATTAACTCACGAGTCGAGAGTCTCTAGTATCATTAACTCGGATCAGTTGAGTCCTACTACAATCAGGGCTTTCAAGTGTCACGCATTGAGCGTGACAGTCACTCATTGAGCGTGACAGTCACTCATTTCGGTCTTTTGTCACGCACTCCCGCCACACATTGTATTTCTCACGCGTAAAAATTATTTATAATAAATTCAACGGAGTGTCTATTTGCACCCCCGGTACGAATAGCCTCGGCCACACAGCTGAGCTATTTACACCCTGTGACGTAACAACAAAAAAACGTTGCTCGCGTGCACCGAAATCATGGCGGACGTTCATCTTCCATGACCGCAGAAACTGGCATATTAGGGAAGTTTTGTCTCTAAAGTTTATAACAATTGAATTTCTAGCGGAAAATGGATACTACAGTTGCGCTTTCTGTCTTCAGTGAAAGCATACAACCGTTAGTTTGTTAGTTAGTACCTATTTTTTTGTATACAGTATGGTTACCTAGCAACCAAGGTTTGAAGAAACCAAGTGGTAAAAAGTTGTTCAACTTCCTGAAAGAACTGCTAGGTGATTGGTTAGTGCGCTTTCCTCTGGTATGGGAGTTTGGAGTTCGATTCTCTTGTGTGGTGATCTTATTTTTAAAAATTTGGATTGGATAATTTGCATGCAATTGCGGTCAGGTTACGCGGATTCATGCATTTTCATTTTTTTTTGCGGGGAGGGAGGGTAGGCGAGCCCATGAATATGCCTGCTCTGGTTGGGTTGGTTAGGTTTAGGCAAGAGGAGTGGGATGGTTATGGTTAGGGTAAGAATGTCAGGGCGATAATATTCCAAAAAGGTGTAATATATGAGTAGTATGGATAACTGTGTGTAAATATATGCCAAGGTACTGTAAATGCACAGGGGTGCAAATAGCATACACTTCTAATTGTACCAGGGGTGCAAATAGCATACACTTCTAATTGCACCAGGGTACAAGCATACTGCTAATTGTACCAGGGGTGCAAATAGCATACACTGCTAATTGTACCAGGGGTGCAAATAGCCTCACCCTAAATTCAATATGCCGCAGCGCCCAAAATGTCTCTGGCTGCGACGGTCTCACTATGGAACCGGCAGGAATCAAACGCGTCTGGCCGTTTTACAGTTGTGCGGAGGCTCCACGCAGAGCTCTTGCAGTAGTCTACATAAGTGGCCTGATGTTTATGCTTGTGAGCTGGTGTGTGCGTCGAGCCACATGTGTGTGTGGGGGGAGTGTGTGGTAGAGGGAGAAGTGAGAGAGTGACGGCGATTATCTTTGGAGCAAGTAGCGACTCTAGAGTCATAGTGAGAGAAACAAAGTGTCTCCTCCTGTTCTTTCTGACCATGGTGGGAAATGTGTAGCAGGAAAAGTTAACCCTCTCCTTGATTTCACGTTGTTCATGGAGAAATAGAACCAGGAAACGAGTCAGGGGAAATGCAACGCTACCAAGCCCATAGACCGTGACCAAGCCACGGTAGCTTACATTTTTAATGTCTAAATCGAGCCTGCCACTTATCAGCCAAACAAAAAAAAGAAAGGGGCTACACAATAGCCAATCAGAAAATAGCACTATTTTATCTGGGTAAGATTTAATGCAGCAACCAATGACCTAAACATTCGCTCATTCAGAGACCAGAGACCCAAACGGGGCTCTGTGTCTGTCAGACGGTCTGAGATCTATCGTATCAGCAGAGCACTCACATAATGCACAGCAGACTATGGTGCAGGTAGATTATTTTCTGAAATATATTGACTATTATAACTTTATTTTTCTCAAAGTATCACGACTCCTCCAAAACTCAGATAAAAGATATATTTTGAATGTGCACAAAGTTTTGAACATGAGCAGAAATCTTGCTCTAACAAATCATATTACAGTCCAGGGGTTTATTAATTCATTAAAATGAATTAATGTATCATTGAGGTGAATAATTGTCATATGCACATTTAAGGAGGTTACTTCCTCAACAAAAGATGCAAAAGGGAAGAGTAAATGATGCTAGGCTACATGTGTGCTGACTCAGATATAATTAGAAAAGTCGACCTACAGGAGAATAAATAGATGAAAGCAATACAGAATGCCTGAGCCTAACTGCCATATATTCCATTATGTTTTTATATTTGGATTTTAATCTATGGTTACCTTTACATAAAGATTTCCAGCATAAATTGATTCAGAAAAAGGTATAAATAGGTGCATACAAATTCACCAGAATGCAGGAAATGAAGAGTTTAATGCTCAAAATTTTCTGGGGGAGGACCCCCAGACCCCCCCATTATCATAAGTAACCATGCAGAAATTGAATAAATACTTTGTATTTGGTTGAATTGTCAGTGCCATGTGTCAAATCTTTTCTTGTGTAAATCTGAGCAATTATTAATAATAACAACAAAAACACTAATAATAATAATATTAATGAAATACCCCTATTCCTGTGACTTGTCCAACCCGCCACCAATCTATTATCTTTTTTTTGGTGAGGGGGAGGTGTCACTCTTGCCTGTCTTCAAAACTTGAGAGCCCTGTACAATTCAATCTAAAATGATAACAGCGCCACACACATACCTCTTGCAACATTAGCTACTACTATTCCTAGCCATCTTAGCTGTCAAAAGCTTCATAACTATAAATTCCGTAGGCAACAACAACTCCACAACTCACCTCAAGCAACTGAGTGAGCAGAGAGACAGTCCGAGACATGTTATAGGAACTTCCCGACCCGCAGACTCAGAGCCGGAAACAGTGCAAGCTCGCAGACCACTCAAGAACCCATGACTTCTCGATGACTCACGAGTCCTCGACGACCCACGAGCTGACTTGTCAGTCAGTCGCGCGAATCAGCCAGCTACATTGTCATGAGTGGACCATTCTGTAGCAGACCAGCGAGCGAACTTCACTCGAGCTCAGAGTAAAGCAAATCAACAACAAAAGCCATTCTTTCACTTCTGAAATAACATACAATGTTCTGGACGTAGCCTAGCTAGGCCTACTGTAGGTTTGGTGTATAAATGTAGTATATTAAAATGCAATTAGGTTGAGCAGACAGTCCGAAACATTGCAAGCTCGCCTCGGCTCGCATATGACTCAAGTGACTCAAGTGACTCGCACAACCCGGATCAGTTTAATGAGTGACTCAGAATAACCCAAATCCTTAAAAGGAATCGAATTTGCCAGGCCTAGTTTAAGCCCCATTCAGCAATCGGTACACCTTCAGGTTTGACTTGCGTCGAGTACTTTGACCCTGGTATTCCTGCTTGCAGGTCGATATATTTTGTAGCTCTCAGACTTACTTTCTGTTGTTTTGAATTGCTAGTAGAAAAACAACATCTTTTGCTTTGATGCTGAGAAATAGTTTAGTTTTTGTGAAACTGTAAAAACTTAGGGTGCAAGCGAGAGTGGCCAACTAATTTTGGCAATTTTGGGGACCAGTCAAAGCGCAATCCTGGTGCAATGAAGTACAATCTGAAAAAGGAGCGTACTGTATGCAGGTTTGAGGTTAGCAAGTGTAATTCTGCTATGCAACTGCAACTTCATGCTACAATGGTCATCAACATTGCATTGTGCCCCTAACAGCTTTGTGATGAATGGACTGTGCTTATAAAGCAAAACATTTTTTCACATTTCTTGTAAAAGTCACATTTTGTACACAGATCAAAGCATTGCATGCAGCTAGAGTGAAGTATTGTCGGATGCTTCTGCAAAGAGAAAGGAATGAGGACTGAGTTGTTAAAGAGTGAGAAACGTACCGATTGTGGTGATAACAGTCCCAGCAAAGAAAAAGGAGGAGCTGATGTCCCAGAGGCTCATGTGGTTGGATGAATTTCCTGAAGGGTTCACACCTGCTCGGACTGCTGAAACCACTTGCTGGAGAGGAGGAAAAAACAGTTAGCACATAATGCACTGTCTCCCAGTGGGAGTGTGGTATGAGGTGGTCTGAGGAACATCAGAAAATTTGCGGTGTGCATCAATTATCTTGGGGAATAGATGACAGCGATGATACATATTTTACTAAAACCAATTAAAGGTGCCCTGCCACACGTATTTCATTACTTTATGTCAATGTCTGAAGTTCTACCATGGACTCTGTAACAATTTTTGTGGAAAAAAATGCCTTGGTTACCTTGTTTCAAGCCATTCTAGTGTGGTATAGAAAGCCTGCAGGAAGACTCAGCTGGATTTGTGCCAGCTCTCATTAAAGGGGAACTATGCAGTTTTTTTTAGCTTAATTTACCTTAACTGAACAGCTTCGGCGTCATTGGAATGGTTATATAACTTTTTTTCGGGTTGAATAGTGGTCGTCTCGCTTCCCCCTAGCGCCTGTGAGCGGAAAAACCGCCCTTGCAACTTGTAGCATCAGGAAGTATTGCGTGATATCAGGTCTCGTGATGTAACAAATTTCTTCACGGCACTGCACACATACAGGAACCGGCTAGCTATAAGAACAAGGTAGCGATGGAGTTTTTCACACTTTTGTCATGGCTGAAAAAAAAAGAAGCAGAAAGCTAGGAAAGCATTATCGGAGGAAAAGAGAAAGAAGAAACGGCAGACTGACCGAGCGAGGAGTCAGACACGAGTAAACATCGGACCTGCGTTTTCAGAATGGCGACAAACAGAAACCTGCAAATCCAATGCAGATCTGGCATTCTTGCTGTTGCACGTCTAAGTATCTTTGGGATAAACTCTGTTTAATCTTTGTGACCTCAGGATGTTTGTTATTGTCTGTAAAGGTTTTTATTACGATCGCTGTCTGTTACGGGCTTACCAGCTAGCTTACTAGCTGTCTAGCTCAGTGGACATGGCTCTGTGCGTTCGCCGGCTTCTATGAAAACAAATGCACATGACCAGAGGGAGAAGATGGGAGGGGGGAGAATCGCCAATGAGTTTTTACAACAGTTTTGCCAAATATCTATTCCAAAGCTGTATGGGGAGCTCTATAGAGAAACCTGCGAGCAGCTGCAGGGTCTGGATCGAAACATTTTGAAATCTGATGAAATCTGTTTGCAACATTTGTCATTTTCCCTACCTCTGTCTAAAACCAAGGACCCATTGTTTCAAACATCACTAAGAATTTTGAGGAGTAATTTATTATTGTTATGATTATTACATTATTATTGTAAACTGCATATCTGCTGTGCCAACATGGAAAGTTAAATAGCTAATGAATGTGAGGCTTAGAAACGCTTTGAGACCTTCGGGAAAAAGCAGACACTGCAACAGAGCTGTTGCTAATAAATTATAGAAGAATGATTTACTTGAGTAAAGCTTATTATTATCAAAATCATGTACAGCATATAACACAGTCCCTGTGAACTAGCACTGTCAGTTTTTACTGTACACACACACACACACACACACACACACACAGAGTTTAGGGTCACTGCAATGTCAGGGTATTGCGATTAATTATGATAGTAAAACTAAGATAGCTTCCATTAACCTATGACTGTTGAGTGTTATTGAGGCAGTAAAGGTTGAGTGTGTGAGAGATGAAATGGATGAATAATGGATAGGAAGGTAATAACTAATGTAATGACATGAGTTATGATAGGTCAAAAAAGAACTGAGTGTTGCTTAATATCCACACAAGCTGCTGATGATTAAAGGGTTGGTTCAATCAAATTGGTTTATTTAAATTATACTTACTGGATGTCAGCGTTATTTATTAATTAAATAAAATAGTGTCCTATATGTACTGAAGCAATGTAGAATATAAGAGTGTTAGAGTTTGCACCCAGTCACAGACCTGAAACTATCCTTAATCTTTTTATTAACTATAACCATGATCTTTCCCTAAACCTTTACCATACCATAGTTGACATGCATAGATTAATTGTAGGAAGTCGGACATTTAAAAATGTTGGCATTGGATATTAGCCAGGTTTTTGCAGGATTGCCTAACATCAACGTCCTGGTGTGTGGAGTTGAACTACCTCTGATGGTATCTAGCCATTTTGATAGTTTTATTTGCAAATATTTGGAGGTATCCTCCAACCCAATACAATGTAGATGAAAGCATTTTTTTGCATGGCTCTTAAAGAATCAAAAGACCTTACTGCCAATAGTTTTCATAAGGACCATTTCTTTGGTTGAAAGTATTTCCCATAAAAGAGTATAAAGAAATCCAAAACTATGAACATGGATGAATAACAATAGAGGGAAGTGAGCAAAATAGATCAGAGGACTAACCTAAAGCACAAATTATGCTTCTGTGTTACATGTAATACACATATTAAAAGTTGTGGCGAACTTTCTATAACTGTGGGTCTCAACAATGCAGGCTGATTGGTTGATCCAACATCATCCTGTTGTGAAGTTTTCTTTCAGAGTTTGGGCGTACTTTTCAGCATAGTACTGCCACTGCACACAATATTGTAGATAAACAGATTTGATCCAAGTTCTTTCACGTTGTGTCACTGCAGTGAAATTGATTTCCATTTCCTGATTTTCTTCTGTTCTTTTTTTTACATTGTGGATTGCTTAACAAGACACAGCTTCCTAATAAATGCATACATTATACCACCAATTCATTACAGCTCGTTTCTCTGCTCCTAAGTGGAAAAAATCCCAAACAAAACTAAAATATATTTTTTTTAAAAGCCCAGAATGAGACAACTAAAAGACAACACTGATTTGGTTACACACATGCAGAGGATACAAATTTACTGACATAAACATAATGAACAAAGGTGAACAGTTTTTTATCTTTTCTATCTTACCATCATTTCCAAATCCTAACAAAGGACATAGTTTAAAAAAATTGAAATTCTGAAACCCTACATCCATTGTACCTCTAAAAACATAATTTATCAAATTACACAATCAGATAGGCTTGGCTTAGTCAGCCCCTTTGTTTTCCAGCCAAAGCAACCACATTAATTCACTGTCTTGGCAAAATCCAACCATGGCCATTGGAAATGATAAGACAGAATAATGTGAACACACACTGGCTGTGCCAAACTGCCAGGAGAGATTGAATCGTCTGAGCTTTTTGACATCACTCACTTTTTAATTACTCCCTCTGAGAGCACATCTACTCAGTCCTCTGCTGACTGGCTTTTGATCAGTGGGAGCCTACAAAGGTGTGTGTGTGTGTGTGTTTGTGTGTGTGTGTGTGTGTGTGTGTGTGTGTGTGTGTGTGTGTGTGTGTGTGTGTGTGTGTGTGTGTGTGTGTGTGTGTGTGTGTGTGTGTGTGTGTGTACATAATTAAGTAAAAATGAGTGGGGGACACCTGTATTGAAGCTTTTTATCAATAAATCATCAGACGAGAAAGAGTTGCTTGCAAGGCTGCTGCACTCTTGAGGCTACTGTCTGATAGATGATGGGCAGAGCTGTTTAGTTAGGAGTGTTGTCTTGTAGAAGCACTAAGATGGCAAGATCTGTGTCAGGTATGTACTGTACAAACTGGCACACAATCAGCCTTATACCATTATGAAAGGATAAAGTGCTCTTAAATGCCTCCTACAGGCAATTTGCCCAGTTTTTGTGAGCCAATAATTAATTTTGTTCATTTTGCAGTGCGCAGTTTGTTTCTGAGGCCCAGGACTTTGCCTCAAAACAAACATTTAATTGACTAAAAAGACATTTTTGAGGACAGAAGACAGTTTGCCCTCAATTGACTTTTAGCTTTTCTTAGAGAGAAACCTGAGAGGGATTTTGAATGTTATAGGGGCCATAGAGTACAGGAGACATGGTTGCTGGCAAAGGTAAGCAACACCCTTAGGCTAACACTAAAGGGCGTACCACACTATTGTTCATCAGTTTTACAGCAGAATTTTTAAAAACACCCCAGGGTTTGTTACAAACTGATTTAATATCATAGATAGAGGAACTTGTTCATAGATAATTTATTTTTTACCCTAGCTAGCATGCATGTTTGAGACTACTTCAGCACAGCAGTGCTTTGAGCTAAATGCTACATGGAACATAAATAAAAGGGGGGGGAGGGGTTGGATTCAGGAGCTTGCTGCCTTCCTTCGTCCAGGGCTCCACATTCATTAGGTAAGTCCATTCCTGACACAAGATCATTATCTAACAGTCAATCTGATAGATGATCTCAGGACAGAACACATCACCATCTTTGAATATTAACTCAGCATGTTAAAGCCAAATAACTGCCATCTGTAACCAGCCTTTCTTAATCGAAAACAGTCTCATTTAAATACAAGCTGTGGTAAACATTATTCAATAGTAAATCCTGTCAGCTGCAGTCAGTTTTAACATGGTCAGAGCTTATACTGTAAATGTCACAGAATGCCAACACAGTGGGCAACAACTCCTGAAGTAACATGGTAGAAGAGATTCAACATCAGCAATGAAACTACAGTACCTACTTCATATTAAATTCAAACATGACTGAAACATCTAATTCGTAAATATTTAACCGAGTCACTGTATCTCTAGCAGCAAACCCAAAAGGTGGAAGGTTATTATTGAAAAACTACACCAATGCTCTGCCATAAGGAATAATGCAACGTCTTTAATAAATGTGAATATCAGGGCTCTACTGTGGTCTGAGTCGACTTAATCCCATCCCTTGCTATGCTATTGACTAACAACAGCAATTTCATTGCATGTTTTTAGTCTTAAAAGGAAATGTTTTAGACATAGTCACTCTTGAGGTTTTCTCATCATTATGAGAATTATTTTTGTTATAATGAGATCTTTCTCACTTTGTTAGAACAAGAGAGATGCTTTGTGATGACAACGAGATACCACTCCATAAAAAATATGGCTGCTCTGCACTGCTACAGTGAGAAAGTTGTGAGAAAAGATTGTTGGATCCTTGTTCATCCAAAAAATTTGACGTCCAAGTGTGACTGTTACAGGTAAATTAATGTGGGAGCAAAAAAAAAAAACAATTATTGAAATACTTGCTGGTTTACTAGTCAAATAGTCTTCAGCAGCTTTGTAGTTTGTGAACATGCATATTTTCATATAAGAGCCAATCATTAATCCTTTTGACCATATATATTACATTGTATATAATAAAAGTGTTTGACTTACATACTGTACTTACATACTGTAAAAAAATATAAGTATAATATTAAAATAAATAAATAATTTTTGTACTTCTCGGATCCCTTATGCAGTGAGCTTAAAATACTTTTTTTGTTAGAAGGCATTTTTGGTAGGAAAGGGTTCAGCTATTAATAGAGGCCAAAATTCAAAGAGGTGGACAAAATCAGTTTCCCCCAGGATTTAAAGATCTCTTAGCTCTGGTACAATAGAGGAGAAAATAATGATCCACAAGTCCAATATGCCAGCTAGAATTCCCTAAGAGGGAATTCTTTTCAGCAACCCTGACAAGTTTGGTTGATGGTGAGATCAACTAATCAATAAAGGAGGGGGTCATGACATTTTCAGGCTTGATTTGTAGCAGCATTTCTGAATTAGTTTCCAGCATGGAGGGATCACCAAACAGGCCAACGATGCACAGGTCCAGGGGACCCCTAAATGAAGTGGCTGTTATTCATTTTTGTTGTTGGAAAGTCAAATAGCACAGTCAAAATTAGAGATGTTGTGACTTGACTTTGATTTTTTTTTTCCTTGTCCCTTAATATTATTTGTAAACCCAGATTTAGTTGTAATTAAACTTTTTAGTGGTCACTACTTATTCTTTCATGTTTTGTTAAAAAACATATTGATACTAAATCAAATTAGTTGTTTGTAATAATCAGCTTAAGTATGCAGTGCACAGATCATATTAAGCAGAGATAACTAAGGATGTTAAAGGTGCCCTGCCACACATATTTCATGACTTTGTGGTGATGTCTGAAGTTCTACCATGGACTCTGTAACATTTTTTGTGGAAAAATGCCTTGGTTACCTTGTTTCAAGCCATTCTAGCGTGGTATAGAAAGCCTACAGGAAGACTCAGCTCGATTTCTGCCAGTTCTCATTAATATTCAACAAGCTAAGCTGTTTGAATCTGATTGGCTAACAGCTAGCCAATGAGAGCCTGGCTGTCAGAATCCTTTACCCAGCCCAACTGGGCGAGCTAATGAATAGTAATGAGCTCAGGCAACATGATGTCAGACTGACCAGCTTTTGTAATTGGCCTGATTTCTCTGCTTAATTCTTTTCAGTGGCTAGAGCTGACAGAGGAGGTAGCAGTTCAGTATTGATAAGTAGCCTGATGTATATATTTGTAATATTTCTTTCCATGTTTAAAGCTATAGTGCGTAGTTTCTGTCTCACCTATGAGGAATTTTAAGTAATGACAACAAAACTGTCGACACATCCACATGATCTAAGCCTTCCGTAATCGCACACCACTCCCACCCCTCCTCCACGCTGTTGCTAGTTGCCAAGGAGGACACGGAGGATAAAAAAACCATGTTGAACTCTTCAGAAGAGGTAATTATCTTCACTCGATTTTCTGTGTGTGAAAGTCACTGGAAGACACAGTTTCTAAACATAGCCATACTAAAAAATACAGAGAGAGTTTTGTGGAGTCGATAGTCTTAATTAGCTTTGTAGCAACTCATTTGGTAATGGCTTGAACGTTCATTAATATAAACAAGTTACGCACTAAAGCTTTAACTTAACATACTTATTTTTGACAACAATTTTTCTTACATACAACTGCACAGGTTATCATATGGTTACTGTAAGCCTACATTAAAAGTATGTAGCCTCGCTCTAAGAAACGACTTGATTTGATTGTTTCCTATAATCGTTCATTTAGTGTCCTATAGTATTTTGTAAAATATTTATGGAGGGAAATGTAAGTGTATATCTGCTGTGGAAGGCAGCTTAGGATAAAACTAATCCTCCAAATGAAACATTAAACGCTATTGTTAAGGTTTTGTTTTGTTGATGAGAAACATCATGGTTTGGCTTAAAATGGCTACTTCGTTAAAGTTAGGGGACCGTCATCGTCATGGTGACAATACTAAACACGTGGTTAAGGTTAGGGAACGATCACAGTCATGCTTAACAGTGAAATGAACAGTGGTTTCTTGGGTTTAAATCTAAAGCGCAGTGTTTACTCCCAATCATTGTTTCCACCATTGGCCACAATCCTCAAACAAACTACGTAGAGCTGTCAAATACCAGTAATACCCTCAGTATGTATTCAAAAGAGAAAATCTGTACCTACAGTGTATTTTCAGGTCCTGCCGAAGAGGAAAGATTTGAATTATTAATATGCAGTTGATGCTTCCACCCACCTTCACCAAATCCTCCAGCTCAGAGGAGTTTACGCAGGAGTGCATGGCCAAGAAGTCCAGTTTTTCTGCGAGGATGGCCAGCTTCTGGGAGCTCTCGTGCGGCTGCTCCAGCGCTCTGAACACCGTCGCCCCAATAATGAGGTAAAGCACCACTAAGAAGAAGATGGCTGATACAGTTTTCCACCTCATGACTGTAGTCCGGGTGTCACACTCGTCCTCTGGAGTGTTCAGCAGCACCGGGCTGACCGAGAATGACAGGCGAGGTTTGGAGTTGTGGGCAGCAGATTTTGGGTCAAGAAGGTCAGGTGCGGCCACTGTGAGGATGGAAGTGATAAACAAGAGACTGAGTTTAGGCATACTAATCAATCCATCCATCCATCCATCCGTCCATCCATCCGTCCATCCATCCATCCATCCATCCATCCATCCATCCATCCATCCATCCATCCATCCATCTATCCATCTATCCATCCATCCATCCATCCATCCATCCAATATAGACATACAACATGAACCATGTGTTTCATTCAATGTAAGAGTAGGGCTGCAACAAACGATTATTTTCAACACTGATTATGTTGGCGGTTATTTTCATGATGAATCGATTAAACGTTTGGCCTATTATGAGACAACCTGTAGGGGGACCGAAGCGGGAAATGTTACATAGTGTTGCTTTAAATGTATGAAAACACTGAAAAATAAGCATAGAAAAGTCCCAGAAAACAAACAAAACCATTCATCTTGCAATGACAATAAAGCAGAAAATCCTCACATCGAAGAAGATGGAACCACAGAATGTTTGACGAATGTCGATTATCAAAATTGTTGATCATTTTTCAGTCACTTGACTAATTGATTAATCCACTAATTGTTTCAGCTTTATTTAACAGAATGATGAATGCAAATAGGTTGTGAGGCAATAACCATCTGGAGAAAGTTGTTTGAGTACTGAACTTTAGGCCTACTTAAACTTGATCATTAAATATCGTCACGATACTGTCAATATGTCACGGATATTAAACTCATACGAAGTGTTCCAGGCCAGATCTAACACCTGATCACTATTGAAAAAGATTCTTTATAATAACCTTCAAATACCTTTACCATTACTTTAAAAGACCAATCAACAGCAGGTTTTCAGGTAATTCAGAAGTATTTGACACATGGGAACTTAATACTCTCTCCTGTGTCATTACTGTATAGCCAATAAGCCCTTATGGTACTCTAATTCTGTTTTTGTTTGTTACTATAATAAACCAGTAGAACAAATTATAATAATCTGCAGCACTTTTCATTCAATTCACTGTGGCAACATATAATTCTCCAACAGCAGCATTTACAGTTATATCTGGACTTAAATGCATCTATTTCTATATCTTAGCTTCCTCTTCTGAGATGGATCTAATGAGGGGAATCATGATTTCCACCTGGAATCAACTCATTAAGGCTTCTTAATAATAGAGTGTTCAAATATTTATTATTATATATTATATATATTAAGTTTGTACATTCAGTGTAATGAAAATGAATAAGGCTAGACAATGTTGCAACAATGAGACAGGTTATATCTCCCTGCAGGAATCATAACTAAAATTATATTTTTGATGTTGCTTTTTGGTCCCACACTACAAATACAACGACTGAATGGAAGCTCATTAAAAATTAAACACTCTTTGTCACAGTCCAGTTTCCCCAACAGCTTGCTGAAGTAGACACAATTACATAACCACACCGTGAGCTCCTAATAGCCATCATTGTACAGTAAACAACTCATGGAGAGGATCTGCTAAGCTGAAACCATGTAAAATTAACCCAGAAATAGGCTTTATAAATATTTTGTTTCTTATAATTATATTTATAGTAGGCTATTAAAGAACTGCACGATCGTGTTCTTCATTCCTGTCGTTTGAATGGGGTTTCACACGCAGAAACATTGATAAAAAGCTGCAATAAAAGTATCACACAGAGATGAGATCAAATATGAATAATATTGGCTGCAAAAGATGCCACAACTGCACTAGAAACTCACTAATAAAAAACACAGAAACCTCTATTTCTCCTCAGCCATCACTCTGTATGTGCACAGTCATGCAGACTATTTGTAAAATTTTCATCATTCAATCACTGAATTTCAACTAGTTGTTAGAGCACTTACTTCTCTACCATCTCGTCTCTATTTGTTTCCTCATCGACGGATCTTTTTCCTCCAAGAAGACGCAAATAATGATCTCCTGTTAGTGGGGCTTTATGCCTCCGGTGCTCCCACCAAGGGACGTGGCCGCTCTCCACATGGCTTCTTCGGCGAGCTGTGCTTCCCTCCACTTTACAATCTCCGGAGAAAATACATCCAGGACATCGCGTTCCCACCAGAAGACGCGCTAGGACGGAGCGTAAAAGGAACTAGTGGAACAAATCGCTTCAATAAAAGCCATGCGGGTGTTTGGAGACATTGTTGCCCAGTGAGGCGCCTTTATAGGAGTACGAAGATGGATTGTACCGGGCGGTCACAGGAGCTGTTCAACAGTGTGACCCGCTGGATGCGCTGCCCTGCACTCCCACTGCTCTGGTGTGGACAGTGTTGCTCCTGCTGTAAAAAATAAAATTAAAACAAGAGAGGAGCTTCAGCGTGCTGTCCAACACTTCAGTAGCTTCCACTCAATCCCATGCTGCAACATTTCACACAACAGATGACCATAACGTTAAAGCTGCTCCTCGCAGTTGAGATTGTGCAAAACAGGGTTGTAATAGTTTAGCATTAAATGTCCCATGACATGGTGCTCTTTGGATGCTTTTATATAGGCCTTAGTGGTCCCCTAATACTGTATCTGAAGTCTCTTTCCCAAAATTCAGCCTTGGTGCAGAATTACAGCCACTAGAGCCAGTCCCACAATGAGCTTTCTTAGTATGTGCCATTTCTGTGTCTGTAGCTATTGAGGAGGAGAGAGTGGGGGGGCAAGGGTGGAGGGTGGGGGTGTGGCACATCTCACATCTAGCCAGTAAGTACAGTAGTAGCAGACAGATGTTGCAGTGGCTAAATGAAGGGCAGTTGTCAGTGCATTAATTAAATTCATCTGAATTAGTGAGGCAGTCTGTACAGTTGATGTCCCTGTAACTTATTATTCATCATGGCATGCAGGTGTGACCAATATATGAATACACAAAACTAAGGTGGACAAGGGTTCTCATTGATTTGCTTGCAAGTTGCAATTCAGCTAATTTCTCTTTCTGTGTGTGTGTGTGTGTGTGTGTGTGTGTGTGTGTGTGTGTGTGTGTGTGTGTGTGTGTGTGTGTGTGTGTGTGTGTGTGTGTGTGTGTGTGTGTGTGTGTGTGTGTGTGTGTGTGTGTGTGTGTGTGTGTGTGTGTGTGTGTGTGTGTGTGTGTGTGTGTCAGAGCACCAAACAGCACAGCTGTGTAAGTCTTTCAATTTAATTAGCAGTAGTAGCTCATGCAAATCAATATTGAGGACACATCTGCACACACACCTTTTCTTTGACACACACACACACACACACACACACACACACACACACACACACACACACACACACACAATGACACACACACACACACACACACACACACGTAAAATCCTCCCTGGATGAATGAAGCTATCTGAGTGCAAAGTTATAAATAATTGTAGGAATAACCTATCCATAATTCCCACTTCTGCTGACATTTAAGTCTTCCAGTAGCTGAGTTTGCTGAGGAAAGAATGCTTCTTCTGCAAAAGAAAGAAGTAATAAATTGTACTCTGCAGTATGTACACGTGTAAACAATTCCACACGCGCTTGTTGCTCCACCTCTTAAAAAGGCTTTCTGTGGCTTTTGTCCAGATTTCAACAAAGCACTTGTTCCATGATAAACCATCAGAAATAATCATTTTCTACTTTGTCTTTTCCTATTCATCTCATTCATTTCCTTTTCTGCCCATCTATCTTACTCGCTTCCACTTTGAATCAGTGAAGCATCCAACCTGCACTCGCATGCTCAAAGAATGGCAGATTCATTTTGATAGTCTCACACATTGGGTGTAAGCAGCGTTTGATGCAATAGTTATATAACAATGCTGAATTATTTCTGTAATCAGTTTCAAGTCTTCGTTTTACTTCTTTATTCTTTTTATAGACACACATTATTAATCAAAGGGCTAAAATGCGTTGACACTGGGTTGTTGAATCTCCCACTCCAGCCTCTGTCACATCATGTCACTGTGTACTCAAGAAGTCTAGTAGATACTAAAGATTTGTTCAATATTAACTTTAATGTCATCCAAAGAACTAAAATACTTGATAAATGGTTTGAGTGCTGGATTTGCTTATGTTGCTATGGTTACAGTTCTGCTGTAATTATAGCAATGGATGCTGTACCTACATATTTTTAGCTACATATATTTGTTGTTGTTTGCAGTCCTGCAAAGCTTTTGCTGTTGGTTTGTAAATTTCTTGAGATTGTTATAAAGATTATAAATATTTTAGGATGCTTCTCTGGCAGCAGCATTTAATAAGATTGAGAGCGAGAGAAAAATGGAAATGTCTCTCGAGCAGCACATAACAATACTATCAATACTATCATTTTATACATATGAGCCCCTAATAATCCTCTGAGATAGAATCATTTTTTTTTATTTTTATGTCCTCAGTCCTCAGTTTATGCCTTTAACAGGGCCTCTGCTGCTGGGACTAATGGCTTCCTACCGTTAATGCTGACATGTTTTTCCAGCAAAACTACAACACTTCTGCAATACCCGCGCTGTGGAAATGTGAAAGTCAGTGTTTCTTTGCTTTAGGGCTGTTTTGTAACTTTTGCTCTACTTCAGTGAGACACTTCAGATCAGTTTTTTCTTACTCATACCATTTGAATATGAAGTGTGTTCTTTTAAACCATAGTGGATAAAGATGCTGGAAATTCATAAATATGAAATATTCTGTCCTTTACAGCAGTTTCTGTTTCTTCTTGCTCCTAATTATTTCCCAGCTTTAGTGGAATTTTAAGTGAGACAACACAATTGTATTTCTCATTAAAATCAAAGGAGAAAAAAATCAAATTAAAAGCATCTACTTCTTTTGAAGAAACTATTACAGCTTGAGACATATATGCTATATAATGACACACCAGGCGTATCTCTGAATTACCTTCCAGTCCACTTTTGTTTGCTATCTATTACACTGTGTGGTGAAGTCACACATAATGAAGTGGAGTGTAATTTGCATACATAGATAGTTACAAGATAAATGACCTGAATTCCCATTGACTTTGAAAGCGTCTTATCTATGATAATGATGTAGCTGTGCAAAATTAAATCATAGTTGACTCAACATGACTGCTCTGAAGAAATAAGCCTGAGTCAGGCTAAACTTTGTTACCCATTCAGATGACACAGTTTCATTGTTGTGTCATCAACTTTATGTGAAGAAGTAGATCAGGAGGACTTCTATGTAGGTGTTTGTGGACAGAAAACCGCTTTTATAAAAAAATAAACGCTTTTGTCTTTTTGTCCCCTCATAAATGGTCTCCTCATGAGGTATAAACTCATGCTTCAGCATCTCTCATTCTAATTTGCAGACTGTTTCCCTCGCACAGGACGTCCCCTGGAGCAGGGACATATGGCTTTTGTTACATGACTGTAATCATATTATCGGTGACATTGTTGGTTAATGGCCTCTATTACCATAATCTCTCCTAATGTAACAGCAAAATGCCAGACACTGGTAAGGTAAGCCATTTTACAGTTCCCCTGTCACCTGTTTGATAAAAGGTGGTTTTCTTACAGAAATCTGATGTTAATTAGAATTTAAAATTCTAAGCTTTGTGACTTCATCTATGAATATATTATTTAAAAAAACCACAACCTTCAATTTAAATGTTTTGCATCATATTACTGGATAATTTGAGGATGTTGTGCTTGTTATTGTGGATATTTTCTTTCAAAACCCCCCACAAAATATATATTGTATCTCATGAATAAGTACTGTAGTTTCTAAATGTTTTCATTCTCAATCTAGTGCCCGACCTGTTTATAAATGCAGAGCCATAAAAACATACTTTGACAGAAGAAGCTCAGAACACAGATAATCCACGACATCAGCAAACAGAACTGCTGAAAGTTGAATGTGTCTAATGTGATTAAACATGTATATTTTATACTCTTGTCTGCAAGCTTGCATTGTAAAGACACAGAGGGTCCAAGGTACTACAAACAAATTGCATCTCAACACCAAATCCTGCTGAATCTACCTGAATCATTTCCTCTGAGGTTGCAGTTTACTCATCCTGCAGAGAATTATCAGCAGTATTTACAGCAGAAGGGACCTTTACTGAATAAAAAAAATGATTACTTTTAGATTGGTCTATCATCTGTAATCAAATTGACATACTATATGACAATGGTGTACAAATCCACACAGGTAACTGTGTCATAAAAAAGCAGATAAATCTGTGAGGCAAGATTCATATATAAAAAAAAGTCTCTCTCCTCGGAGTGTTGAAACTTTGCTAAAGAAACAAACTAACCTACTGAGTTTAAGGTTAGTGAGTGAGACCATAAATTTAAGAAAATCCATCCAAAACATTTTTTTTTATGGTGTCCAGTTAACTGTAGCCATTTTTCCACAAAATCAGTGTGAGTGGGATCAGTGGTGAGAGCAGATAATACATTGTTTTATTCGCAGTAAACACTCATGTGGAAACAGTCTTTATAAATAATGCTGGTCTCAAGCTTCTCCCTCATTAAGTTGTGTTTAACACTGTGTGCATGTTCCATTGTTAAGCCGCTGGTTCTTGATAGATGACAGAGCTCAAAAAGAATAATTGTGGTTTCAAGAGTCTTTCATCTCCAACTCATTCGACTGAGCCCTGCGAAAATCAATCAACTGAGCGAACTGAACATGTGCAATGTGTATGTACCCTGCAAACGCACACACACACACACACACACACACACACACACACACAACACACACGGACAATAAATTAACACACAGAATATGAAGTTGCTCTGGTGCCTTTGGTCGGGGAGGAAAACCAGCAATGTGTGCTGCAACCGTATTTACTTGACAGTCTTCAGAAGATTTTCAATCAGGCATTCAAGGGGAACCTTTTGCACATGAGCATCTATCAAAGAAAATAAATGAGAGGTTGAGGTCAACAGTATGTCACTCGATTATTAAAAGTGTTACATTATCCTCTCCTGACAAACCAACATTAGTGCTAAGTGGCCAACACTTTGCTCAAATGCTTCTCTATAATAGATGCAGTATCATGTAGAACTCAGTACTCGTGTCTACATGGTTGAATGGTTGTGTAAATTGATTTTCAGTTATGCTTAAAGTGACAATTTAACATAATGATAAGCTGTAACAATAGACTGTATAAAATATAAACGTAGTCTCAGTGACGGCACCCAAACTGTAGGTTTCTGAAGAGCCAAAATGAAGCTCAAAGTGGGCGGCTCTGGCCGTCGCCATCTCGGCAGTGACTGACGTCCCTTAACTCCCGGGTAATCCAAATATGAGCAACGAGGTGGAGCGTGGATGGAGCTGAGGCGGGACGAATGAAGCCTACAGCCTCCTGTGACGGCAGCCACCTGTCAGAACTTTAAATAATTTAAACAGGTGAGTTATAAAAAAAACAATCACCCACAGCTGCCATAAAGGGGAGAATTAGCTAAAACAGACAAAACTTTTTTTGTTTCAGTGTCCAAAGTGTAACACTGTCTATTTTTGTATGTTCTGTAAATAAAAAATAAATTTCAAATAACACAGTCCCAATTGTGAGACCAATGCATTTAGGTTTGTGGCATTTATCTTCATCATCATGATAAAACACATTAAAAAGAACATTTAAATGGAATGAGCATGACAGAAAGACATTTTAAAATGTAATATATATATATATATATATATATATATATATATATATATATATATATATATATATATATATATATATAAAGACACCCACTCATATAGACACAGATATAAATACATATCTGCCATTTGGGCACTCACACAGGGCTTAGTTTTGCTCATGTGGTATAGACCAATCATATTCTGGCAAAGAGCCAAGGAGGTGGGCCTAATAATGGATATGGTAACCAAATGTTGGTCCATTAACTAGAGAAATGCATCTATGCGGCGCCTGGTTAGCTCACCTGGTAAAGCGCCCGCCCATGTTCAGAGGTTTTCTCCTTGACGCAACGGCCGCAACTCCGACCTTTGCTGCATGTCATTCCCCCTCTCTCTCCCCTTTTATGTCTTCAGCTGTCCTATAAAAATAAAGATAAAAAGAGAACCTGTGATGAGAAACATTATAAAAGCGCAAACTGGTGAAAATAGTCATTTGTTTCATTTCCTTTAACAGCGATACTTACTGTGGCAGCGAAGACAGGCAGTCGAATGTCACAGTTGGAGGCTAACCCCATCAATGGGTTTAGACATGCTGTGGGCCTTAAAAGGAATAGAGAAAATGGAAATATTACTTTGGTCTTTGGCTAAAAAGGCTACCTAGTGCCAGAGATGAAAATTGCACGGAAATAGATAATCACCCTGTACAGCAGGTTTCTATTGTCTGGGCATGTTTGAAGGTTTTCCTAGTGACTCTCACATTTTCTCTCCACTCCTTTTATTACATCAGACTTTGACAGTGTCCCAGTGTTCTTCACCCATCTCACCCACTGAGATGTCAGGGTCACCTATCCCACCAGTACACCTCAGCCACGTGGGAGGGGTGGGGTGGGGGTGGGGGGTAATAAAGATTAATGTAGAGGCTAACAAGGGTATTGCTGACTAAGCTGACACACACACACACACACACACACACACACACACACACACACACACACACACACACACACACACACACACACACACATATACCTCTACACACATTTTACTATGCAAATGAGAGGAGATAACTGCTGGGCTGTGAGCGAGAAATGTCTACGTGAGGTCTACTTAACACAAAGAGAGAGACTAATAATGTTAGTTTATTGTGCTGTTGATCACAGTGAAGGAGTGAATACCAGTACAAATCGTTTTGTTTACTGTTCGCTTGCATTTAAAATTGTTATCCAATATCTCACTTTTGATATTAGTGATATACTTACTTGTTTACTTGGCTTTGGTCTCTTCAGGGGAATTATTTATATTAGACAACATGATGTCACACAGTCACATAATTCACTTTCCCACAGAAAACGGCCGCTCTACAATAATATTAACCACATGTTTCATGTGTTGTTCTATTCATGATGATAGCAGACAGTATAGGCTCTTCCTGTGCTCTTTCCAGCCTTTTCTTCCTTCTGCAGGATCCAAGATTATTATAGGATCAGTGTGCCATCCTGTCAAAAAGGGGTTGATTGTTTGACAGGGAGGTTTGCAGAGTGCAAGACATGCGCGCACACACACACACACACACACACACACACACACACACACACACACACACACACACACACACACACACACACACACACACACACACACACACACACACACACAAACCACATCATTTTGTGGTTTCTTTAGTGTGAGTGTGCTGTAGCATGTGAATGGGGTTTTGCACCTTGCATAACAAGCTCTAGCCCAAAGACATTATTATGTGGTAGGCTTTGATGAGAAAGCACCCACAGAAGTCCTCTGTCTCCCCCCATCACAATGACTTTGTGGTTACCCATTTCCCTTTGGAGTTTTCAACCCACAGCATCCCAACAGCTCGTTATCTGGATAACACACTCATCGCGGTGGCACATACTGTACTTGGAAGGCGGCTTATGTATGAATGTTTGTGCAATATGCACGACCCAATCTTGTGATTAGGTTCTTTCTCCAACAACACCATCACTGCATCTTAAAAAAAAAAAAACTCTGTGAAAGTTAAGTTGATTTGGGTAAAAACTCATAACATATTTACTATTTTACTATTTACTAGTCCTACACCTCTCTTATAAAAATGAGTTGAAAGTGCTACAGCATTGACCAGCCAGTTTTATTGCTGCTTTTATAACACTCATTGTGCTACACATCAGATGAATAGCGTGGGTGTAAGATCACATTGCTCCCTGCCATGTACGTCACAGCAGATATAGCTTACTCTGTCGCTCACAGACACAAGGAATAGGAATGGACGAGGCGGCTCAGCAGTGTTTGCGGTTCATCTCCAGGTGCTGTCTCATTTTGTTGTGTACTTTCTACAGTCTCGCCAGGTGCCATCTGTACGGAAATTGTACTGGCAGGGAACGGATATGGGCTAACCAGATGTTAATCCATCGCCTTCTGTTTACCTGCATCAGGCAACATGTTAGACTAGTCTACAATTATCTCTTCTTTGACACGGCCACTACAGTGACACTGTTGTCTTGCTGCCAGTGGATCAAGTAGCTGCTCATAATATAAATTAAAAGATCAGTCTGGTGATATTGTGAATTTTTCAAATGTTTCCAACTTTATATTAATCCTATTAACAAGTACTATGTAGTCTGATATAGTATAGTATACTTTAAATACTTTAAATCTCCATTAATGCCCAAAAACACTGCCGTTGCACACGTTGACATGTCATTTCATTATAACAAACATGGGCAGTGTACATTTCTTTTGAGTAAAATAAATAATTTTCTGCAGTGTAGTGTACATGCTCATTTTTTTTTTTAAATGAAAGTATGTATTCATGACCTGTTTACGTCTCCAGTAGAGACTGATGGGCTAAGTGCCACAGAGAGAATAGGGAAGTCAGAAAAGTATTGAAAGACAGACTATCACATTGTTAGTTTTGGTCTTTTCAGGGGATTTGTTGACAATAAGAAAAATAGTTTACATCACATGGCTTATCCTACAAAATCAAAGGGCTAAAAATGTTGTTAGGGCGGACACAGGTTTACTATATAAGGATTGTATATCATGTTTCTGAGACTTATAATATTTGGGATAATTCACAAAACATTTTTCATGAAAGCAAACTGGTAAACAAATTATCGCTAGTAGCTAGCATAACAATTGAAAAATGCACCGAAAGTAATGGGATGACTCGGCTTACACCCTAAATCCCCCCACAACTAGAAAATTATTTGAGCTGGTGATGAAATATGTGTGTCCCAAGACCAGTGTTGGGATCCATGGAACTCAAAAGATCAACTTGTTCAGTTTTGCAACTTTAACTAGTAATTATTAATTACTTTTGATAGTCATTTTTGATACTCTGACCCCAACATTTGGTGGAGTGAGGATACCAGTATCACTATATGCTTAGTGTTAAGAAGGCATCCATAAATAGTTGTCGTGTTGAGTGTGAAATAAGGACACGTCAGACTGTTGAGCCAAAGCCTTTCCCCATAAAACACAGAGATCGGTATAACCCCTGCCGTTACCAGACCTTTCTCTAATATGGCGTGTCTGTGATATAGTTGGCAAAAAAATATGGATATCCCCCTCTCTATTTTTTTCCTCAAAACTCATCATTCTTTTTTAAGTGGATCATTTTTTACATCCCAGAAATGTATTGCAATCTGTTATGCTCCTTTGTGTCCATGTGTCTCCCCGCTCGTAGCAGCTCAGTAATCTTTCTCATGCTGTTGAACTTGAATGTTTAGGTGCAGACAGTTCAAAGAGAGAACTACAGAGTTCTTTTTTTACAGTGAAATCTTAGTCATCATATTCAAGTGACTGACAGACCTAAGAAAAGGTCCTGGTGGTTTGACACTGAGTCGGATGGGGGGGAGCATACAAAAGAAAAAAAAGGAGCTCTGCTGCTAAACTTACTTACCTACATTATTTGACATGTTGGGTGTGGTGTACAGTAGGATGTCTGTAAGGCAGGCACAGTAGCAAAAAGACAGCAATAATTTCCACCTCTTTGGCTCATGGTATTATCTACCTACGGCTACACGTGAAGAGGAAAGAATATTTGCCCTGGACCTTTTGGTGGAAGTATACTGTCATACGGTGAGGACACGAAAAGCTTTTCACATTTTGATAAGGTTGCCTAGAAAGAAGACCTAGTGGTGCACACAATATAGGAATTCAATATTCAGTGACTGAAAATGAGTATGATCTTCTCAGGGATGATGGTCAAGTTTGCTCTAAGGAAAGCTTTTATCATTCTGCCTCTACCCCTACAGAAAACATCTTCTTCTGATTGCTGCGGTTCAAAGACCAAAAATACAGTTTTTCTGAACAACCACTGTCTGCAGATCCCACAATCTCCTCACACTGCTGTGAAACATAAGTGCTGTCGGCTGTTCATTCTTTTGAAGCGTAGTTGACAACCTGGAGAGCAGCTAGAGACCAGATGGCTACAGGAATATATATTTCAGGGCCGGATGAACTTCGTAATTCCCAGAAGGGCTTCTTCTTTATTTATCTTCTTTTAAAGTGTTGCGTGATGAGTACACAACATTTTCTCACAGTGAGACTTGGATGTTATTTCACTGTGAGACTTGGATGTTATTTAAAGCTCTGCAGCTAATGTAGCTGTCTTGCCAATTACCTATGTCAATTTCCAGGAAAGAACATGGTTTGGACTGTAATTGCAAATGGTTCCTCCCCAGACACTGCAGGGATCTCAAGCCCCATTAGCTGAGCCAGTGCGTGATGTGAGATTGAAAAATAACGTGCAATATTGTAAGGGAACTACAAGGCACTCTGGTTAATGAGTTTACACTTGTGGTTACTCATAAAAAGTCATTTAATACAAGTAATCTCCAATCCATTCTGCTTATATGAGTTTGTCTTCTTTCTTTCTTGTTTCTTTTTTTAAATATACACATTTTAAACATATTAGGAGTTGAAAGGCATTTTAACATAATGTGTATCATCTTGCAGAGACTACACAGTGTTCAAAGTGATATGCTATATATTTTTTTTAAGTCAACCAATCCCATGAAAAGACCAAAACCAACACTGAATTTATACCACTAACAACTAATTCATAATAATAATAATAATAATAATTCCTATATCCACAGCGCTGTGGAGTAAGTTCTGGCTACACCACAGATACATTCTGGGATAAAAAAGAAAAAAACTGCTCTGGGTTGTTAGCATTTCTTTAAACCAATCACAATAATTTTGGGAGGCGTTAAGTTCCAGACACAGTGATGGTGCCTCTGCAAAATAGTCAGGAAGCGTGGTGGAACATTTGCAACCTGCAAAAGAAAATGCCACATAGAATATTAAATGAAGTTAACTGTTCACACAAAACAGTAACATGAGCTATTTAAATTATCTGGATACATGGTTAAACGTAATATGCTCTTACCAGTGTATCGCTGTGTGAACTTCGTCCACAGCAATCCCCACCAATCGGCCCCAAAACGCTTGGTTAAATACTTGGTAAATGCTGTAAACATATTCTATTGTAAATTTTTACAATCATTCCCCGAAAGAACCAAGCTGGCATGTTTTTTGCACGATCCAAATTTTCTTCAAAACTTGCCATTTTCAGCATGTGCTTGCTAGCTCGAAGTTTGTTGTTGTTTCCCGCAGCAAAGGGATTTTGAGAACAGCAACACACCGAGAGCAGAAGGTGAGAGGCAAAACCTTTCTCCTGGAAATGTACTTACGTTGATCCAGACTACATTTGACACCACGTTACGTTCTCATTTTAGTAGTTCTAAGTGACTCATTTTAAGCCAATCCCGGCTGTTTTGCTAATCCTAAGTATTTCTGTTGCCTAAACTTAACATGACTACGTGGACAAATAATTAAACTGCTACCGTGCGGCAATAAATAGAAAATGTGTAGTTTTAGGAGTTTTTGGAAATCGACTTATAATGTTTTGGTATGAGGATGTGTTGGACCTGCTGCCGTAAAGACTCACTAGAGCACCAAAAGTCTGCTGCTAAATATATATATATATATATATATATATATATATATATATATATATATATATATATATATATATATCATAGTGGGGGCCTGGATATATATCATAGTGGGGGCCTGGGTGTCCTCCCCCAAGGAAGTTTTGAGCATCAACGACTTCATTTCCTGTATTCGGATAAACTTTTATGCACCAATTTACAGTGGAAATACCTTTATTTAGCTTATGTGAAGAAGGGAAACACAGATGAAAATTCTAAATATATCAAAAATATAATGGAAAGTATGTTGTTGCGTGTCATTGGGCATTTTTAAGTGGGTAAATGGAAATCCTGGAGCTTTCTTAGTGGGTATACCTGCGTATACCTGCGTATCACGTAGATTACACCACTGGTGATGGACACAGATTTTCAACTCTGGATTGTCTAATGTCAAAATCATACACTCCGTCTATATTTCACACATGTATTCAGCATCTTTCTCAGGATTATTTGTGGACCGTGACAAAAAAATAAATCAGTAAAAGAAAAATCACAACCTCCTACTGCAATTTGTCAGCCACTGATTTGCCACCAAGAACAGGAGTGTGTGGTAGCAGTATACTGATTTGTTAAAAAACAAATATTACCAAAATAATATGGACTTGTCTTGTTTATTAAATTAATCTCATCATTTAAAAAAAGGGTGAAGGAATCTGGCATTACAACACATATTGGAGTAAACATGCACACACACGTTATATAAAAAAAAACATGCCGAGGCAGCACTAAAACATGCTACATTTTACTTTATTTGTTACATAATCTTCTCCACATACACACACTGTTCTCGAAACAGCCACTGCAATGTAGAAGAGAGAAAGCCTGTCACACCGACAGTAGAAATAAAAGTATGGATAATTAATAAAGCTATCCTTTATTAAAATCAAACTGAGAACACTTGTAATTATTTTATCTGTTATATAATGGTCTGTCATGCTGATAAACACAGAGATCACAGAGAGATGACAGCCTTGCCCTGAGTCGAGGCTCCTGTATTTGTTACCACGAATGACCCCTGAATTTGGAGAAATTAAATTACCCTTCTCATTTGGCTGAAATACAATTCTTGATTTAATTCAAGAATGTGATTTTCATTATCTTTGTCTCATGCCTGTAAGCAGCGGCACAGGTCTTGGGCTTTCTCAAACAAAGAGGGAGACTCCCAGTCTCATAGAATTTGGAGAAAGAGAAATGAGCATGAACTCTGAAACTGACTGACAACACAAATTATTTTAATCCAATTGTCTCCTAAGTCACTTTTGATCTCTTCCATTCTGGCTGCAGGCTAGACATCAGATGATGCTGTTGCTGTTGTGGAAGGTTACATTTGTCCTGCTTTAATGTAAAGTTGTTTCACATAACAAAGTGACAAAGCAAAGTGGATTCATGGTTTACATATACTGTATCATTTCATATATATATAATCAACTAGATGAGAACAGTTCAGTGATCTTGACCTTCTACATGTTAGATAAACGTCTTCTATATGAGTTACATTAATGCACATCTTTTGGACTATTATATTGTACATTGCATATTCTTTTTATTCTTAGTACTGTACACCTTTGCACATCCCCTAGAAAGTATTGCACATTCCTAAGTAGCTCTTTCAATTTAAACAGTTACATTGTACACATTTTTAAATTTCTAAATAGTATTTTTTTAATTTTCATTGTAATCCTTTATATTTTGTTTCTTGTCTATGCACTGAATACACCAAAGCAAATTTGTTGTTTGTGAAAACCTACTTGGCAATAAATCAGAGAGGCACATGTCAGACCCATAAGTTAATCATAAAAAAAAAGTTCATTAGTCATTTCATTTAGCCTATATTACCTAGGCCCTATAGCTAGCTAAGGTTTTCTCACATTTATTTGCAGCCAGTGTAACGTTAGTAAAAGTAATGTAATAATTCACATTAAAATGAACATTTCCGTTGATGGTGACGTAAGACGAGGTGAATAAGACTTCTTTGGGACTATTTATGTTGACGTTTCTGTCCTCATTCATCTCGTTTCCTGATTGCCCAGGCGCTACAGTTGACACCCCTGTAAACACAATGTTGCAATGTAGCTTACCATTATTGTCCCTACTTCTGAAGTTACTGCGTAGTGATCATAGACTGTATATAAAGATGTAGCGATAGGCGCTCCCCAGATCTGCTGCAGTCGCCTGGTTTGGAGGACAGGATCTTGCTCCACTTTTACACACTTTCTGACACAGCTGATAAATTAAGTGGACTTCTTTCTGCGGATTGATGGATGTCCATCCAGAGTGATCAGAACTGCGTCCGTGGCAACGCTCTGCTATACATGGCAACGCTCTGTTATGCTTATCACCGGTCTTTTATAAAGAATTAGCAGACCGCAGAATGCTGTGATTGACCAATCAGAATCAAGTATTTAACCAAGCTGTGTAATTAACACCTATAATGTTAATTATGGGACCGTCTATGCATCTCTTTTCCCCTGATGTATGAAGCAGCAGCTATTGTAAAATTACTTTGATTTAAGTAAATTCTTTCAGTTTGTGTGCGTAAAGTGTAAGTATTGTCATTACAAAGTGGCTTATTTGGCTAATGTTAACGTATGCTAGAAAGGCAATTTATTGTTAGCCATTAGCTTTAACAGTTAATCTAGTTAGAAGTTGGGTTTCAATGATGTTGTACAGCTGAAGAAGTCAGAGCTCATTCACAATGTATGAAATGTTGTTATAAGTTATTTACCTATTCTCTGTCTAATGCATTTGTAAAATGGTTTACTGTCCTTTATTAAACCACACAAAGATGTGTTTGCATTAAACAAGAATGATTTAGGGACTAAACTGCATACATGAGTGGAGTAACATAACGAATGCAGATTAATGCACAAGGGGTCATATCCAAATCATATCCTATGCACCAGATCTTAACCCAGTTAAGGGGAATTATATAATAGAAGACTGACTAGAGACTTGTATGAAGGCTACCTAAAATGCTCAACGTGTGTTTTTTTCCTTATGTCTCAGTTGAAGCCGTGACAGTAACTGTGCTTGGTACTTAACTGTGCTTAGAGGAAAAGGTGCCCACATTTAACTCATCACCTCATGTCTCATCTGGTTTTCTTGCTGCACCAGAAGCTTAAAATATATCCATAAAAATCCCTGTCAGTGCTCAAAGTTCTTTAAGCTCAACAAGGCACTATTTGTTTCCCAGTGTGGCACTCAGCCAAAGAACAGCAAGATCAACTTGCTGAATAAGGTATGAAAAATTATGAACATTGTGTAGACTGAGGAGACGACCTGTGACCTTGCTCCATATAGACCCAAACTGGAAACCGGCTAACCCTGGTCTACCATACTGCAAAATAAATCACTTTAACAGTTTCATACTGCATAATGTGTTTGTCGGTAGTATGTAGGTGGTTTCGACTACAGCCTAGTCTTCTTTTATTTGACTGTACTGAAAAGCACTATACAAATAACTTGCATGACTGGCATTGGTGTTAGTATTGACTTTGCATTATTTAAGTGGACCTGAACCAAAATGACCATCTTTCAAATATTCCTCCTTTTCTCTTTATTTTAACAACACATTTTTGATTCATACAATTATGTATCCCTGGTTATTTGTTATGCTAGTTATATATTCATTCTGACAACCAGATAAAGTATGATCTCATTTCATCATGTTTTACTTTAAATATATGATTTAACATGACCTCAATGTATGATGAGTCATTTATAGGATTCCCAGCTATTACTGTAAGCAGTAATTAGTCTTGTTGCTAGGAATGGGGATACCCAGTAAAAACAGTGTAATAGTCCTAATGGTTAGAGGCAGCAGAATCCTCTAATTACATTGCCAAACATGAGCGTGCACACACACACACACACACACCTTCCTCTTCATTATTGTTATGCAAATGAAAAAGAAAGCATGCCACTGTGATTAGCACACAAAGTGGGCAGAGAGAGAGCTATGGTTTGATGTTCAGTCTGACGGATTATGGAAATTCATCAGTCACTGTTAGTCAGGAAGGACAGCATGCATCATCTGTAACCTGATGTAAATATCCATCCTCTGTTTTTCATTGCTTTATTTCAAATTCTTTTTTACCTTCATCCGAGCAGGAGGGAGACTCTTTTGTCTCCACAAATGACCATGCGTCGTTGCCATGGTTACTAGGTCATAACAGGCAAAATGACATTTGTGGATGGGTATTGCCATAGAAAGTCAAATGTGATTCATTTAATCCATTTTGTTTCTATCGGTATTGCATTTATAGACTCATGGCATATGTTCATATACTCACTGAAATGTTTGTTACAATTGGAGTTTATCTAAGTTTATTTAACAGGTTCTTTTAAGCCCAGTGAATTGTTCAAAAATATAGTCAACTGTGATGTAAATAAAAACTGCAGATCCATTTTCCAAAGCTATTAATGTGTCAGATATCTTAATTGTGGCAATAAATCATTAAACTCTCCCACACTGCCTATATTGTTTTGGTCCAGTCCTGCATTACCAAAGTCATGACAACATGTGTTTGTGACGAACACAATAAAAGAATAAGAAGGGAATCCATATTAGGTTCTCATTCATTTTAGAGTCTGTATACAAATTAATTTTGAATGGTGTGAACTCAAGCAATGCTTTTCTTGTGTAGTGAAAAGTGCATGGTAACTGAAAATGAGGAGAAATGGCCATTCCTCTTTACATGTAACTACAAACTGTCATTGTCTGCACTGAGAAAATCTGTTGATCATTTTGAAAAGAGAACTACTTTAAAACCCACTGCATCAATCATCAAATGCACACTGGTCAATCTGCCCCACCCCCCCTTTAAGTTATGAAATCTGACATCTGGGAAAGACAAGGTTTTCACATTTCTACAATGTCATGCTAATAAGCAGGATGTTCAATGCAATGCTCGGCGCCTGCAGAGAATCCACTTCTGCTAATACAGCTGCTCTAATTCAGTGTGAAAAACACTGAAGTGTGATTTAGCACGTTCAGTGTGTGATTCAGCATTTTCATTCACAATAAATACAATTACTTGACACTTGATTAAATAAGCCTCTTCAAGTGGGAGTCATCGTCACAGCTCTGCGGGGCTCAAGAACATAACAAAAAGTAGACAAACAACACCAAGCATATCAAGTAACCAAACAGAAACTCAATGAGGTCAGTGTGACATCAGCAAGATAGAAATCTGCACAGGAAAGACAGTGGAACAGAGCACACAGATTCATGATGAATTTACAATTATTGGACAATTTGTGAGTGTTCACAAATTTATACCAATAAAGTAGAAACAATTTTACACATAAATGCAACCCAACTAGAATAATATAGATTAACAATTTCAAGCTCATTAACCCATTAACATTTGCTTTTGAAAATCTTCTTGTGCACATTTCTATAAGTTTTTAATACCTATAAATTACTCAAAATCACCACACACATTTGTAAATCTTGTTTTTATTTGTGGATCTTGAAACAATTGAAATCAATATTGAGACTCATTTTATCAAAAAACTAAAAACTGTGACACAGTGATCTTTTTTTAATCATACATCATTGGTTTACTTTCCCCACCATCAGTGAATGTGTGTGTGTGCGTTGCTGTGATTGACCATTATATTTTCTCCATAATCAGGAGAATCAGTTAAAGAGTCAGAATAATTAAATCAATTGACGGAAAACCACAGTCCCTTTTTACGTCATCAGCAGGGAGAGAGGAAGGACGCAGAGAGGCTCCACATTCATAAAACATTCATTCAGCACTTCCTTCTGCTGGAAACTAGCTTCACGTGCTGTGAATACATGAAAAAATGTCAAATACAGCATATGTTACTGTGGCTCGAAAATATTCAGGCCAATTATTTTGAGTTCAGCTGAGTATAAGCGCATGACACTATGGAGTAACATCATTTTACAACAACAGGTGGCTAATTTGTTGTGACTCAACAGTTCAACCGCTGTAGTTCAAACCTTGAGGAGCCTGAGGTCTAACATAATCGTTTATACAATTATCAAATCAATAATATTATCTGTCTTTGTGATCCGGGCCATACAAAGTGTGTGTGTGTGTTTTAGAGTCCCTTGCAGGCAGAATATGTGTGCGTGTGTGTTTTTGTGTGTGTGGTGTTGCTCATGTTTTGCTGTTAGATCTTTAAGTGTCCCCATGCTACAGCTGGCCAGAGGGTACGAGGACACAAGGGGAATCAAGTAGCGACAAAAACAACAGTTGTTTTATTCAATCAGTAGTCTTTATCTAATTTTAGATTAGAGTTTGTAATAGCCGGAGTTAAAAATAACTAATTTGTAAGAGAACAAGGTATGGTTGTTCAGGACCAATTGGTGCTGTATTTTTAGCTATGCTAGCCACGTGGCTATGGGAATAGCAATGTCTGTCTATCATTTTGGTCTGTGCACCACTATGGTCCAGACTGAAATCTCAACAACTATTGGATGGATTGCAATGACATTTTGTACAGACATTCATGGTCCCCAGAGGATGAAACCTACTAAATCTTGTGATACCTTGACTTTTTCTTAAGCGCCACCATGAGGTCAAGATTTGTGGTTTTGAGTTTAATATCTCAACAATTAATTGATGGATTTCCTTGACATTTGGTACAGACGTTCATATGTCAGGATTAACTGTAATCATTTTGGGGATCCCTTTTTTCAATATATATTCAGTACTTTGTTTTATTACCAAATACCAATTAGCCATTTCCATCAGCCTCCGCTATACTTTGTGTTGAGTGCAAATAAGCAAACGTTAGCATGCTAAAATGCTAAACTAAGACAATGAACATAGTAAACAATATACGTGCCAAACACCAGAATGTTAGCTTTCTAACATTACAGTTTAGCTCAAAGCGCATTGCCTTATTATAGTCTCACAGAGCTGCTATCATGGCTGTACACTCTTAGTCTCGTTTTGCTTTGCCTCCGTGAGCTGCTGCTTTCTAAATCTGTGTAAAAATGTCTTTCTTGTCCTGTTTCTCTTGATTTGCACTTCTTCCAGAGAACTCCAAAGAAAGAACAAAAAGACTTATTGAGGTAGTTTCTTTGTAAGAGATGCAACTGCTAAACTAAATTATGTGTAAGTTCTTTGTTTTTTTGTGCTTCGGTGCATGTCAGAGCAAATTGCATGGCTAAACAGGAACAATATGATGATGAACATCTGGAATAAGGATGAAAAACAGCTGGAGGAGTGTTACCTGCTATCTCGTCAGAACTTTGGAGCTTTGTTCACTGAACACGTTAGGATAAAATGAGTTTACTGTAATCAACAAATAAATTTGAAAAATTTCGCAGTGAAAAAAAAGAATATTCTCTCCTTTCTATGTTTGAGAAGTGATAGGGAAAACATTGCTAAATTACTTTGCAAACAGTAATTAATCAAAGGAAATTCAGACTCTTTAAATAGTCATCAATGATAGTCATCTATTCATTTTGACAGCGGTAAATAGAATCTGACCCCCTTTGATGATCTTTATTTATTATGTAGTAATTTTTGTTTTGTGTTACTTTTTTCTTTTCTCAGAGAGATTTCAAGAGTGCTTTGCAAAACACATTGATTTTAATGCTAAAAATAAAACTCAATTAATCTTAAGGACCCATCTCTTACTCCAGGGAGATACCAGTCCAAGTTAAACAACTTAACATGTAACAGGAAAATCAAATACATTTGATTAGTTATTTGTCTGTACCGAATTTTGCCAGTGTTTTTCTCTACTCAGTGCACTCAATCACTGTGGATGCTGAGTTAAAATGACTGTGTTGACATGATGTGTAAAGCCAGTGTTGCTTGCCCACACTGTTTGTCAAACCTGTCCACACAAACACACACACACACTCACATACTTTATACTCCCCCGTCGTCTGGCAGATCAGCATGAGCACTATGTGTGAAATGCTGTTTCTGTCCTGTGAAGCAGAGGTCAAGGCGGCTGTGTCCTCTGGAGACAGGAACAGCACAACTATAAGTGGAAGGAGGGATAGAGCAGGAGGAAGTCCTGCTGGGTTTATGATACATCTGTCACCCTAATGTAAAACACAACAGACTACAGTAGCTTTTACCCTAAGATGTCCGGCTGACTTTACAGCTTTATGATTTTTGCTCTTTAAAGTCTTTGACAATAAAATTCAAATTAGTTATATGTTTTGTGTTTAAAGCTGCTCTAATCAATATTTTTGTATTAACAATGGATCAAATGACTATGCGCAGTATGTTTAAGTCATAGTGACAACCTACAACGAATTATTACTGAACTTTCCCATTTACTTATTGAACGTTTAATCTTGTTTATTTTTTACTGTTTTGACTCACGCTGTCAAAACTCTCTAAAAATCGACCGACTGCTACCTGCCCAGCATCAGATGACACCCAGCAAAGAGAGCTTTTTGAACATAGTGGAGCATTTAGCAGCTAAAGAGAAAGATATTTTCATCAGGAGCTGGTGGAGACCAAAAAACAGAGCTAAAAGAGTGAATATTGGACCACATAGCTAGCCTGAAAAGCCAGACCCACATCAAGATGTTGGGTCTGGGAACTCACCATTGGCAGGGCTCAATCCGAGGGGCGGGATAAACGGTTGTCTTTCAAATTCCCACTTCGCCAGCAGCAGCAGCCATCTTCTTTGTTTTCAAGTAGCAGGGAATTCACACGGAACCATCGCAACTCTGCCGTCCTTATGTTAAGCCCGCCCACCGACTCTATACATGATGTGATTGGCCTGACCAAAATTTGGTTTTTCCAGCTCGCAAGCCAACAGAGAGTTGCTAGACTGACCCTGGCTGCAAATTACATTTGCTGCCGCTAGGGTGCGTCTAGATTTCTAGGCTACCACATAGCTAGAGTCATGAATCAAAATGAATAATGTTGCTCCGTATCTGCTGGAATGCGTAAATAGGCTGTTTAAAGAGAACTGTTTCAACTGTCTTGGCAACAAGTTTGCCAATTCAACTTCATAAGGCATGTCAGTGTTGTGTTTACAGCTTGTGCCCACTGCCTCCAGTGGCCAGAAAAACAATTAAAGCAGGTTTAAATTTGCGGTCATCTTAAAAAGGTGTTAACAAGAATAATTGACATAGGCTAGTTGTTATGCATATGTCCAATACAATAAATAATTATGTATCATGTTATAAGAAAAGGTTAATTTCCAAGATGTTAGAAGTGTTTTGATGACATATTTTGACATATCTGACAAAACATTGCTCTGTAAATACATGAATTGATTATAGCCAGAGTTCAATGCATAGTGCATTCTGTATAATTCAAAAGACATGAGTTTACATACTTCTCCACGCTGCAAATGTGAAGCAAAAGGTTAGGTCACCCTTCAGGCAAGGCAATGAGACAAGCAGCCGTGTGCTTGATGAATCTGCCAACACGCCATTAACATGGTAAATGAGGGCCTGTGATGTTTCTGAAGTGCACTGTAATTAGTGCTTACTGCAGAGGAAGGTGAAGCCCTCAGGTTTTTCTTCTAAATCATTCAGAGAGGCATTGGAGGAGAATATAATGTAGAAAAGGAAGTCATTGATGCATTGTTATGTTTAAATGATCTATATTATCTGTAAAATAAAACAAGCATGGCAGAAAGAGATATTGCATTTACAGTAAGCTTGGTTAGAAAAATGGCAGGTCATGACTTTCCTGTATTCGACTTGTCAGTAACAGAAAAAAGTACCACATTAAGTTACCAAATAAAATGCACCAGCACCACCACAAACTGACTCATCCATTGGCCCCCGTCAACCTCAGGAGACGATACTAAAGCTGCTGAACTTTAGTTCAAGGCTAGCAAGTCCCTGTAGTGCATTCAGGTAATAAGGTTGCCATAATACATTATACAAAGAGGAGTACAGTGATGAAGTCTGGTGTCTCCTCAAATTTATTACAGCCAGAAGCTTCAAGCTAGACCTTGAAATGTATGTTTTTTCCGTGCGTGTGTGTGTGTGTATATGTGTGTGTGTGTGTGTGTTTAGTATGAGGGAGACTAAAAGCACAGTGCTGTTGGCTCTTGGAAACAATGCATTTTCTGTAAACATTAATGTAATCTCAATAAGTCCTCCAAACCATGCGACCACATAGGTAGAGAGAATTTTATAAATTAGCGCCCCTAGCATTGGCAGGAAATATGACCCACAGGCTTCCTCATACCTAAATGTAATGTTTAAACACATTGTGTTTAGGCACAAAAAAATACTTGGTTGGGTTTAAAAAGGTTTGTGGTTTGGGTTAAAATCAGTACATTTGTTGGGTTAATTCATCTTCCATGCATACGGAGATGACTTAATAATGCAGGTGACATAGAACATCACAAAGTTCCGTTTGTTACGTAAAATTAAAATAACTCCGTTTATTTTTATTTTCAAAAGGGATACGAACGCCAGTCTCCTGGGTAAAAGTCCTGTGTTTGTTTGACCCAACCACCACACCAACCTGCCTTTTTACGCGGTTTGGCGCTCTTACACTTCGTCATCTTAGTTCCTGATTTGCTCCATCATAATTACTACGGCCACTAGAGGGCATAACAATAAACGTAAATATACTATGTGTAATTACTGCTTGTGCAGACTTCTGGGGTCTTTTTTTTCGGGAAAGGACGTCTCATTCATCTGGTTTTCTGTAATATTGAACAGATATGAAGCATTTTCTGGCATTGATCAGAGGCTGAAATCATACATCCGTCTAGTAACATGTATGTATATGTTCAGTATTTTGAACCTAGTGTCTAACTGACAAAAACACCTTTTCTCTTTGTGTTGGTAATGAGGAAGTTAAGTTGTTTCTTTCAAGAATGTCATGTCATGACATTTAAAAATAACAAATGTCAAAAAAGCCTACAGCTCTGAACACTGACTCAATTATTTACCGACGTTAGCATAAAGTGAACTTTATTTCTGTAAGTGCCCCAAAGAAGCCCATTCATTTAATGTTCATAAAAAGAAAGAAAAGATATTGGCTTACAGTATCTCTAGTTTTATTGGTATTTTATTGCTTTAGGCTCAGATGTTCAATTAGCTGTTGAATTTATGCACATGCAAATTAAACTTTACATAAAGAGTACACACGCTGTATGCATAATTATATGACTTTTGGTCTCTAATTTCCTAAATTTGTTCAGAAGTGTGGCTGGGTTGGATCAGTGGGTAGAGCAGGCGCACATATACTGAGAGGTTTATACCTTGACGCAGAGGTCCAGGGTTTGAATCTGACCTGTGATGATTTCTTGCATGTCTTCCCCCTCTTTCTCCCTTTTCTCACCTAGCTTTCCTATTAAAATAAAGGCCTCCTCATAATTATCACAAAATGACATAGTTCTTTCCAGGAAGAAATCATTAAATTATAATTTTGGACTTTTAAAACTAGCTGCAAATAACGATGCAAATAAAGACTGGTGACGATGCGTTGACTGCGGAGGCATCATTATGACTCACATTATTTTCATACTAATCAAGCCATCCAGTGACCCGTGCCCTGTAAGGAAGCATCTGCATTCCTTATGTTTCTTTGCTCATTTATTTTTATTTTTAACATGTCACCCATCTGTATGTACACACTCACACACACACACACACACACACACACACACACACACACACACACACACATACACACATATACTGTATATGGATAAAGTAGTTCATTTTTCTAGGAAACAGACATATTTCTCAGAACTTATTTACATTCAAATTCAGTCAGTAACTACAACATCCTCATTTCAGGTCAGCGTAGAGCAACAGCTGCTTTCCCCTTTAGTAACAATTATTTCACTCTGCCTGGTGGACATTTGTCTCTTAGTTGAAATACCACTTTTTTTTTCAAATGTGAAGTTGAATTCATGAATAAATAAAGGCATCCTTGTTCAATTCAAAATGCTGGCAGGTTTTCCTGCTTTAATTGGTCTGATACGACCAGTAGAGTTTGTTAGCAAGCTTTAGATAGCTGCTGTGTAAGTGACATTAATAAGTTAGTTTGCTTACTTTAGAGCTTCTACACTTCCTGTGCTACTATTACAAGCCTTTAAAGGGGAATCTGTTGCTGCAGAGAAAGTACACTGTCAGGGGTAACAGTAGTTTATCAAACACAATGTCCATGAATGTGAATCACCACTGAAAATCAGTGAGTTTATTGATGAAATGTTTTATGATGAATGGCTGTAATATGGGCTCAAATTGATCATGATTTCTTTTCTGACACAAAAATGCCTAATTAGCACCTTAACGTTGTGTAAATTGAGTTTTCTTATAGAATAAGAACTGAACTAAAACTTAGTGAGGACTTGAGGATAGCTCTTTCTCTCTTTAAATGCACCATATGTCTGAACAGCCTTGGGGTGCTTGGCTCTGGCACCAAGATTCCACTTCCAATCAGGTTAGCAGACTTTAAGCCTCCTGCTCTTTTCTGGCTTTAATGTCTTCTGTCAGAAATCAGCAGCAGCTCTTCTTGTCTTTTAATTCTGTCCACTTATGTGTTGTCTGTATTGTCTCTCTTTTGCACTTCAGTAGGGAAGCTTATTCTCACCATAGTCAAGTGCCAGCAGGTAATTAAGTTGTTACATGGTGCCACCATGTGGCAACAGCAAAACATTTCTTTTGAGGGATATATCACATTTCTGAGAGTTTATATGTGGACATTGTATGCATTATATTTGGAATGCTTTAGCCAGGTAAAACATTGCCCTTTTTTCCTTAGTGATGTGCAGAGTCCTTTGAGAACAGCAGGAAGATGGCTGCCCAGACTTTCTTCTCTGCAGAGATAGATGCGGGAGAGTTCCCTGAGGCAGTGTTTTGTGTGAGTGTGAATTGATATAGTACAGTTAGATAGATAGTTGTTTTAGGAAATGCATTTGAATTTTATAACAGTTTATTGAATAGCTGTTACATTATAATTCTATAAAAACAAATAATTTGGTTTTCAATAACATTTCGCTTTTTTCTTCTTTTAACAAAGAGACCATGTATGCTGAGCCATATTCCAGAGTATAAAGATGTAAAGAGCAGCTTGGCTACTGTAATAGGATCAGCAGCCCTCATACTTCCACTCACATCAGCCTTCACTACAACTAGCTTTGAGCAGGATTATTGTGCCTGTAGGTGATGCTTATTTATGTGCTGATGTGTGTTGGTAATTTGCTGATGTGTGCATTCCATTTCAATTAAAATTAAATGAACTGCACTGACTCTGTTTAAGTTTAAGTTTAAGTTTAATATATATTTAATTATTGTTTTTAGAACTCTGTATGTCTATAATATAATCAGGTTATTCCTCACAATATTACAAATATTACCATGAAATACAATTCAGTATATTTTGCAACAGCATTTGATGTCAAGATGTTTTGTGCTCAAGTTGAATCTTGAAAGAATAATGGATATTGCTAGTAAATTAGAGCTTTTTGTAGCAGATTGTGTGGCCTTTTCTCTTATTTCTCTTTTACCAATAATTTTATTCTGCTTCCCTATTTGCCTGCCTTCCTTCATCCCTCAGGCGTTGTGAATCCTCTTAGAGGTGGATTATGGGACTAAGATGTCTACACTGAGGGGGAGAGAGAGAGAGAGAGGGAGGGACAGAAGAAGAGCATGAGGCACACAGAGTGAGAGGGAGCGATACAGGAGGAGCTATAGAGAAGGATAGGAAGACAATGGAGAGGACCCCTCGGCCTGAAATGGGCCGAGAATGGGATAGAAGATGGTCTGTAACTGGGGTGAGTACACCACCTTATCTACATTTGCTACAAGACGAAAGTAACTCAAGAAATCTATTTTCTCCTAAAGGACAGTACAATGGTACAGTACATGTCATGATATCATGATATGTGTGTATGTTTTTGAGCGAGACTTAGACAGAATACACCATATAACTATTACCTGCCTTCTAATTAAGCTTAATTAAATCCAAACCTTGGTTTGGCTTTAAGAGCAGGTGACGTGCGCAAGCTTGTGTGTGTTTAAGTTACCTGAGGACAAACTAATGTAATAGACTGACGGGATCACCTTCCTCTTCATTAATCTCACTTTCGTTTATGTCCTATTAGTTGTACTGAGACAAAGGTGGTGTACTGTAAGAGATAGAGAGAACATTGTGTGCCAAAATTCATCTTGGTGGCTTAATGAATTAGACAAAACTCTATTGTAGGAGCATAATACACTGATTTTTCTCAGTTTCCCTCCTGGTAGGAAGAGCCAGCAGAGCCTCACATGGTGAAGCACACACTCCCGTGTCCCGTCGCTCTCACTGACAAGGCAGGGACAGACTAACTGGGCGGCACAAATGTCTCTCCTGTCCTTAATCAACCCTCCCGGCTGGAGCGTGTGCTCTGCTCTCTGTATCCTCATCGTGTTGCTCCCAGAGGCCCAAGCAGACGACCTGAACACTACCACTCAGCGCAATGGCGGGGGATCCCAGTGTGGGGAGTACACTAACCAGGTAATTACTGTAAACATACCTGAATATAGGCTACAAGCCAAAGTGATGTTCTCGAGCTTGTTTCCTCCTTTTACTCCAGAGATGTGTCAGCTGTGTGAAAGAGTAGCTCAGCTCTGCTGGAATCAGAAAGAAATTCATGAATGTAATGCTCTGCCAGAAATACATAAATAAACATGCAGGACAGCGGTGGGAGAAGGCATCATACTGTATTTTATAAACTGATCATACGTTTTTATTTAAAATCGTAATCTGAAAATCACCTAGAATGATAATGATGACCATCAACTAGTCCAGAATGATGTCTTTAAATACTGTCCCTGTATTAGTATGATCAGCTGCCAAAAACCAGAGGCATCCATGTTTTTATTGTAGACAGGGTTAGGTGATATGGATATCCTGGAAATCCTCTGTCATGGTATATGCAGTTGCCACATTTTTGAAATATATCAGGATTACAACTTTCTGGAAAATCAGTTTAGAAACAGTTTATGAATGGAATAACCAGATAGGAATGTATGTTTTTGTCTAATACAGTGGATTTAATAATAAAATCAAGGTATTTCAATACAACATTGCCATTAAAAAAGCCCTGTTTATAGACTTGTAACATTGTACACTTGCCTCATACACACAGGGATATCAAAGGGATATCTACCACGGTACAAACAGTAAAGATCTCTGACCGTTGAGAAATGTACCAAGATGTATATAGTCATGACATAACACGTGATATCAACACTAATTTGGCTGCAAAATAAAGTATTTGACCTGCAAAAGGTTTGAAAGCATGAAATCAGCTTGTGGCTGGTTTGTGGGGACATTGAAAATAAAAACTGACTCTGCTATTGGCAGGACTCAATATACTGCAGTTAAACCTTGAATCCGACACGTGGAAATAATTGATTTGCCAGAGGAAAACATCCCTGTCACAACTGGGCTATTGGAGGCTGTAGTTACATTATTTATTAACAGATATTATGACACTGTTGAGCAACAGCAGGTTTGGAAGTTAGAAGTTGTTTGTCATCTAACAGGTGATGAGGGATGGGATGTGTCGGCTTGTGGCCACGCTGCCTCAGCTGGACGAGCAGAAATGCCCGGATATGTTTCGCTGCACGGACGAGGTTTCCTACTGGCTGCATGAGAACGAGGAGAGGAAGCAGCAGATCGTGGCGCTGAAGGAAACCATCTCTGAGCTTCAGGAGGAGCTGAGGAACCACCGGCACCGCATCAGAGTCCTCGAGCTGCAGGTGAGAGCTCCATATCGACTTAGCAGAGCTGGGTCAACTATCAGCAACAATCCTTTCAACTGCTTTGAGCGCTTGCTTTAGTCCACCTGCAGCTCACCGGATGTTGTGACAATGTGACTGCTCCTTTTTTTTTACAGACTAGACATGTGACAGAACTCACTTTTTTACTCATTTGGAAAGTAAACTTATTCTGTTCTTCTATGTGTGTGTGATTATAGGCCTATCTTTTCAGAGCCAGACTTTTTGTTAAATATGAACTTCTTTTTTTTTTATTCTCTCTGCTCAGGGCCTTATCGGTTGAGAGACAGTTCAGACATAAATATTTCAAATATCAAGGTCAAATAAGTTTTTTACATGTGTTCTGTGTATACTCTGAGTAGCTGTTAAATATCATGGTTTGCAATTTGGTGAAACTGTCACTACGATTATAAATACTATCCTGAGCTGTATTTTAGCACTGTACAGGAAACAGTTCTGCACTGTAACATGGTGCCTGATCATCAAGCTGGCTTCTCCCCCCCCCCCCCGCCAGCATGTCCTTGACCTTAGTCACTAACAGGATTGGCCTACTCTTCCACGTGTTGCTTCATGCGTCTCAGGCAGAGAGCCTATACAAACTCTCAGCTGGACCGGTCAGTGGCCAAAGGTGGTGGACAGGGTTCATGTGTTGTGTGTGTTGTACATGAGAACTGGGCACGGCAGAGAGGGCTCCAGGGTTTGTGGTAATGGGAGTTAGTGTTATCCTCCATGTCCAGGCTAGGAATAGACCACACACTGAAGTGTCTGGCTTTAAGTTTATAAGAGAGGGCTCATGCTTTTTGTCTATACGGCACAGGGAGAAAAATTTCACGTATAGGCCTAGTGGCTGTCAAGTTCTAAGATCTTTTACACCATTTTAAAGGGTTCCTTACACAGTTCTCAGTTATTGCCTATGTTTTTGTATGTGTGTATAATTGGATATTATTCATGTACGGTGTCAGAGTGAAGGGAAGAACCACTTGAATAACTCCTTGGAGCAGCGTTTTCACGAGTTGGAGCATCACTATGCTGAAGCCACCACCCTGCTGCACCTACAGGGCACTCTGATCTTAGACCTCCAGGTATACCCATGAGTGGTACTATTTCACTTTCAGTGTTTAAGGCACAGAAACATTAGAACATCACTATGTGCACTGCTTGTTTTAATTTTTACTGTATTTCTGTTAAGAACCAACTCCATAATGTGACACTTTTGGTGGATAAAGTAAAAAGAAGCCCCGGGTGCTCGGTCAACATCGTCCGTCCCAGCCCACTGATGAGTGCTCAAGAAGCTCTGCACCCAGGTACACTCTCTCAGAAACATACAGTAGATGTAGTCTCACCTGCGATGATCTCCCAGCAGAGGGCGCCAATCTCCCCTTGTCGATTTACTCCTAATCCATCCTGTCTCACATTTTCTTCCCTCAGAGATTCAGCATGTGAGGAACTGTCCCATAGACTGTGCTTCCATCCACTACAATGGAGTGAGGAGATCAGGTCTCTACACAGTGGTGCCATCAATGGCCGGCATGCCTGTGGAGGTCTACTGTGATATGGACACAGATGGTGAGTTGCATACACAATCATACATGGGTAGAAAGTTGGCAAGCTGCCGCTGTATTCCATCTGAATTTCAATCCAGTTCAATCAATGTACAAAACACAACCTGTATCAACTCCAAGTTTGATGTGTTGCACTCTACCTGTATTCCTCCTTTTGCCAGATAGGAACAAGTATAATAACCCATTAGACATCACATATGCTTTCCCTTCCAATAGCCATACCTTCTTTATACCTCAGGTGGTGGCTGGACTGTGATTCAGCGGCGTGCTGATGGCTCATTGAGCTTTGACCGTAACTGGAGGGACTACAGGGACGGCTTTGGTGACCTGCACTCAGAGTTCTGGCTGGGCAATAACCACATACATGACCTGAGCACCCAGGGAGACTACAGCCTCCGCATTGACCTGGAGGACTGGAGCAACAACCACAAACACGCCCTCTACCAGAGCTTCAGGTCGGTGGCACGCACAAGTGCACAAACAGTTGACAAACACATGCACTTACTTGTGTGTTATTGGAAAACATGCCCAAGCATCTCTACCTCTTGCATCATTTCCCTACTGTTCCTCTGCATGTATGTGTATGTGTGTGTGTGTGGGCAGTGTGGAAGATGAGGAGCATCAGTACCGGCTCCATGTGTCAGGCTTCAGTGGGACAGTGCAGGACTCTTTCAGCTGGTACCATGACAAGCAGGGCTTCAGCACGCCAGACAGTGGCAACATCTGTGCTGAGATCTCCCACGGCGGTTGGTGGTACAACCAGTGCTTCTACGCCAACCTTAATGGCGTCTACTACAGGGTAAGTATAGGGTATACACAGATAGCCATGACTTCCATGACTTTCAGCTTTAGTGCGTGACTTTTTCATATTAATGAACGTCCGTTACATTCAAGCCATAGCCAAATGAGTTGAAATAAAGCTAATTAAGACTATCAGCTTCACAAAACTCTCTCTGTATTTCTCGGTATGGCTATGTTCAGAAACTGGTGTCGTCCGGCGACTTTCGCGCGTAGAAAAACGAGAGAAGATATTATTACCTCTTCTGAAGAGTCCATGTTTTTTTAATCCTCTGTGTCCTCCTTGGCTAAAAGCAGCTGCATCATTACTTAGAATTCCTCACAGGGGAGATAGAAACTACGCACTATAGCTTTAAAGTTGTGAGATTGTTTACTACTTCCTGATCCTGCAGGGAGGCCATTACACCCCTAAAGGCCAGGGGCCGCTGGGTCCTGATGGGATTGTTTGGTACTCCTGGAGAGACTCTGACTATTACTCCCTACGCAAAGTCAGCATGATGATCCGACCACGCTCTTTCCGAACTCGGGTGTCACCATGACCCAATGTAACCATGACATTGGTTAGAACACAGGAAGATTCCCAACAGTAGCCCACATGGGCCTCTCACTGGGACACCAGGGTGATGATGACATCCAGTGATGTTTTTATTGACAGAGCTCATCAAGAAGGACTGAATGCTGTCTCTTATGTCAACAACAATGGCCTCTCTCCTGCTATTTTTGAACCACTGTATGTGCAAATGTGGCCGGTAAGCTCGATATCCTCAATACTCTGGACTCATTATCTGCTGTATATTTTTGAAAAAACAAACTTCGTACTGTGGAGTTCTTTTTGGGACACGGACATTTTTCATTCAGTCACAGGGAAGAGAGTTTTTCCATATTTTCTACTTCTATTTTGTACCTTTAGTTTGTTACACTTACAGTACACACTATTAGCAACCCAGCCAAAAACAAGGTACATTCGTATGGGTTGACAGACGAGTGTATGGGGCTCACAGAAGAGGCTTGTGCAACTGGCAGGAAGATCATGTGATGATCAAGAATGTGTGCTTATTGCATATTTATGATTACTCTGTTATCCAATTTTGTTCATTTTGAATTGCAGCCAACTATGAGTTTAATCCACTGTGTAAAAGTTTTATTGAAATAAAAAGGGGTTTTATTAATATAACAAGTCAGAACATAAGAACACAGAATTATATTAGATATAATAACCCTTTGATTTAAAAAGTGCTACTGTATCACAGTCTAGGGTCAGGCAGAGAAGATGTGTGTACATACATACTGTATGGACTGTACAATAAACACTATATATACAAAATGTGACAAAAAAATTTGACACTACTTGATATGAAATGAAATGTTTAAGTTCTGAAAGAGCACTCTTGAAAAGTAAGAACATTTCTGACAGATAGAAATAAGAGATAACTCTCTACAAAGTACACACACACTTACTTTTTATCTGTGGCATCCAGTAAGTGTTACTTACATTCAAATAACTTCACGCATGGGTTTCCACAGACCTTTAGCCTATTGGCAAGTTTGTGTCAATATAGCAGGCATGTGTTGAGCATAGGTAAAGTCTGTAGGCCAAAGGATACAGAAAGTTTGTAATCAGTTCACTTTAAACTCCTATACAACTTTAAAAAAAATTATAAATGTTTTACGAGATTTTACAGAGAATGAATATTTTAAAACTGGAATGAGTGCTCCAAGCTCCAATGAACATTAAACACCCTAAAACACATACACTCAAAAATAACATGAGAATGCCTGTACTGTGTGGTGCATAAGATCTATACTTTATGTGGCCTGCACATCCAGCTGCACCTGATGGGGGCCGTGAGCTGAATGTGGGGAAAAAAGGGCTCTTTCACTTCCTCTGCTACAAGACTGCACAAACACACTCTTTGACCCTTCGCACAGGCGGCCGACTCATTCTCATTCCTATCCATCTCTACGCATGAATCTGCTGAAACGAATAAGGGCTTTACTGTGAGTAAATCTGAGTGTGTCGTGTGTTGTGCAGAGAAGAAACACACAGACACACACAGACAAAGAAACAAACTCCCAATGAGTACAAATTATTGTTTAATAAATCAAAATGAAACTTTGCTTCTCTTTGAGTTACACTTTATTGCAAATACTCCTATACATAAAATTGTATCTCAATGACAAGAAGCACCTGATAGGTTAGATAGAATATATATATATATATATATTTTTTTTTTTTCATGTATCAAGTGATAAGAAAACAAAGAGTGAACAAGATTAGAGACTGATTGAAAAGTGGGTGGTGAAAAGCAAAAGCAAAACTGCATACATGACATACTCCATGGCTCTGTCCCAAACTCTTTTTATAGTACAGATTCTTACAGATAACATTGTTGTTACACCTTCAAATAAAACACTATATTCCGGTAAAAATATGGGACAAATATTCTTCGGGAGAACTGGGAGAGAGAAGGAGGAAGGTATTATTTAATAGATTTTTGGCTTTAATGTCCAACTCTTAATATAATGAACCCAAATTGAAAATCATTTATCCCCCACTTCATCTTTCCAGAAATGTAAACTGCAGTGTCATGGGACGCACGCTGGGGTCAACATTTCTATTTTCCTCAAAGGGGGAAGTCAGGAAGGAGGTGGAGCTTCCTGTTAGCTCTTGAGGAAGAGCAGGGTGAAAGGGGGCTAAGGACTGCCAGCAGTGGACATGCAGAGGAGACACACTCTGCCTTTGACAACTCTTCCAAGACTTGGATTCATAAAAAGGAATGCTCCACTGCTTTTCATGAAGATGTTAGGACTCTCTCAAATGTTAACGGTACTATTACAAGGCAAAAATTCTCAAAATATTGGCTGAGAGAAAAACAGTAAAGCTCTGATTTGTTGTAAATGCTGCATTCAAAAATCAACATCCCTTGCTGTCCCCTTGACAGAAGGGACGGTGGCTTTGGTTTTTCGGTTTCAGTATATCACTACATCACTGTGCAGACAACATGTGTAAATCGTATCCTTTACCATTTCTAACCCGGAAAAAATGAAAAACTGCAGAGTATTGCTTTAAAATACGGAGATGTAATGTGAGCAAAGGCACGTTGGCACCTATAGCTGTACAAAACCTGCACCACATTAGAGAAACTCAATGCAATATAGCAATTCATGGGGTTTACTTATGTGTCACAGGCTGCAGACCTTGGACAGAGGAAAGGGTGTGTGTAACAAGTGTGTCTTGTTCGGCTATCATTGCTGGCCCTAAAAGACTTTTCAGCTGCTGCACATGCTCATTAACTGTTCATAAACTTCTGAGAGCGGCGAACAAAAGTAACTCCATGAGCTGGGACTGTTGGCATGAGCAGTAAAGAAAGAAGAGATGAGGTAAGAGCAAGAGAAAGAGAAGTGAAATTTAAATTAAAGGGAGGGAAGAGAATGCAGTGTAAGAAAGAATATTTTGGATGTTTTGCTGGTTTAACTTCTTCTTGTCTTGTAGTGCGAGACTGAAGGCAATTATTTTCACATTGTAGTGAACTGACTGTGTGCTTGTCTCAGCTTTGCAGCAATCTGTAGATTCAGAAGAGGAAAAACTGGCATGAATACAAAAGCAGAGGCTCACCAGGTAATAAGGCAACAAAAAGAACAGGCTGTTACAGACTCCAATGTACGTTGATAGATGGTCGATAAAAATGCTTTACCGTCTCATAAAACTTGACTTGCTCTTCCAAGTACAACTGCATGACCCTGTTGTAGTCGTAGATACGGTTGCTATGGAAGTGGTTCATCTCAGCTGTGGGAGACGAAAGGGGAAACCAGATATCAGATTTAATACGTAGATACGTAAGATAAACGCAACCGCTTAAATGTTTCCTGAGTGAGTGTGCTACCTTGTAATGCGTACGACATGGTGCTGACTCGTTTAGCCATGGTGACTTTGTCCTGAGGGGTAATTTTACTGGTGGCCACCAGCTTGTCGGCCTCCTTCACCTTGTCTATGGCTGCCTGCACGAATTTGAAAAATAGGCAGACGACGCAAGGTCTTCAGTGACATTGTATGAAGACAAAATACCATTTAACTTACCTGCATCCAGATAAGGTGGTGGACAGTTTTACAGTCATGTGAAAAAATTTACTAAAAAGAGGAATAAAAAAAAAAAAAAAATCATCTTTTGCAAATTGATCTTAATGCCGTAATAAAAAAAAATGAGGAAAAATCCAATCTTTAAGGACACCAATTTTTTTGTGAATGAATAATGTCAGTAAATAAATAAATGTTTTCTTTAATACAGGGGGCATAAGTAAGTACATCCCTATGTTAAATTCCCATAGAGGCAGGCAGATTTTTATTTTTAAAGGCCAGTTATTTCATGGATCCAGGATACTATGCATCCTCATAAAGTTCCCTTGGCCTTTGGAATTAAAATAGCCTCACATCATCACATACCCTTCACCATACCTAGAGAATGGCATGGGGTACTTTCCATAAAATCATCTCTCAATGCAAATCAAACCAGCTATTAGGCTAACTGAAATAAAACCATGGTCTAGGTATCTCTAGGTATGGTGAACAGTATGTGATGATGTGGGGCTATTTTAATTCCAAAGGCCAAGGGAACTTTATGAGGATGCATAGTATTCTGGATCCATGAAATAACTGGCCTTTTAAAAATAAAAATCTGCCTGCCTCTATGGGAATTTAACATTAAGGGGTGTACTTACTTATGCCCCCTGTATTTTAAGGAAGAACATTTATTTATTTACGATACATTATTCATTCACAAACAAAATTGGTGTCCTTAAAGGTTGGATTTTTCCTCATTTTTTTAATTAAGGCATTAAGATCAATTTCCAAAAGATGATTTTTTTATTCCTCTTTTTAGTCAACTTTAGCATGGTGTCCTAATTTTTTCACATGACTATACATGTTCACTATATTTTGACTCCTCTGGACTCTGGCTTACTGAGTTCTAAACAACTACTAGGTACTTTCTAAACTAGTGATTCACTAAATTGAGTTGCACTATTAGGCTTTAGGAATGTCTTAGATAGTACAGACTTTAATAACGTGTGTTATTAATCGGCTGCTAGGAAACATCTGTAACGCTGTCTAATCAAAAGCAATCAACTATGTAAATAGAAAGTAACTGTAGCATCATTAGCTGTAACATATCTTCCAAATCTATAATATATTAAACTGTCATTGCTTCGTAAAAGTAGGTATGGTTTTTATTGAATTTACTGCATACGTAGAGAATTATATGTCTTTCAGAGTTAGTATCCAAGCAGGTTCTCTACCTAGTAAAAACTACTAAGGCTGAGCTTGAATTTAGGAGCAGCTGGTGCAACCGGCTCCGGCTGCAGAAACAGTTGCCCCCTGAAGAAAATTTGCTTTCTTATAAAGCTTTGTGTAACTATTTCCCAGTGTACCTTATGGACTCCGATGGTGTCCGGGAAGCATCCAAGAAGACCCTTATATTCATTGTTGGTCTCCATGACGAAGTGGAGGTCCTTCTTGGGCTGCAAAGGGAGCACAGACAGAGACAAAAACATATCAATGTAACCTGAAATCAAAAACAGGAAATTACACAGATCTGAAAGTGATAAGAACACAGGGAAACATTACGTCACAGGAGTAACTTCTCAAAGTTACATTTTAACACATATGCCTAATGGCCTAAAAAAGGGAGTTTTGCAGATTCTGACCACGGATTCAGCTGAGCATCCAGCAGAACTAGACACTAAACAAAGAGTTGCTGTAGTACTACTAAAAACAAGTACAGTAATAAAAGAGGCAATAATATTTAGCTGATAGATCCACGTATCCTGCAGTACATCTGGTAAAATGCTTGAATTTATCAATGGAACGCTGTATGCAGCCTTAATGCAATAGATACACTGCATTGTTTTAGACTTTTGGCTCTTAAGATGAATCCATGTCCAAAATATAGCTATAGCTAAACTAAAACCAACAATTCCACAGTACCACTGACAAAAAGTGTCTGGAGCAGCATAAGCTTACCAGATGAATCGTCCCTCTGGAAGCTGCTGGGACATCAAAAAAGGCCCAAATTTCATTTTATTACAGACCACACCAATCAGACTACATAGTACGGTCAGAAAAGCCACAAATACTGGTAGTGGGTTAAGACAAACTTTATGTAATAATAGATATAGGTTTGCCTGTGGCCTCTTCCTTTACAGATACAGATTTCACGAACAGGACGCTGGGTTAAAGGGGTCAATAAAAACGCCACAACCAGGATGTAAACTGACTGCGAGCAGGAAATGTTCACAGACATTGTGAGATACTGAGATATTATTGAGAGAGTGAACCCTGAACACTGCGGTTGATAAACAGGTCTAAAATAAACTCAAAGACATTTGAGGAAACAGAGGCCTTTAAGTTCTGCTCCACTGCTTTGTTCGTGAACAAAAAACAAGTGTAGTATATTTAACAGCCCTGCCAGGACCGTTGGTGAACAGTTAAAGTAAAGATTGTTTGGGTGAGAATATGAACACATGAAGGAAACACTAAAGATTTCTTAACAACAGTACCAACCTGTTCTGCCACCATCTGAGCTATCTCCTCATATGTCTTGCCTGCTGCCGTCATGGCATCAGTCAGAGTTGACTCACCTACAGCAGAGAAGGGGTTGAAACATGTCGTCACCGTGTTTCTTAACCGTATCTGTGTGCCAATTTGTTTTTAAAAACAGACTTCCACATAATGAATGGCTGCATAGTAAATTGCATCTACTTCGGCTATTATGATGATTACATGTGTTGAGGTTTTGAAGGTGTCCCTCAAATTAACATTTGACCTCATATTTGTATTCATTGTTGTACCTTGGTATCCACTGCTGTTGAAGACAGCAGAGAGGTTTTGGAAGGCTTTGCCGATTCTCTGGTACTCTTTAGGCAAAGCTGTGGAGGGGAAGAAATGAAACTTGAAGACACACACACACACACACACACACACTGTGTGAATGAATTTTGTCTTGAGTTGACAAAATACTCAGCACAAAGAACCATTCTTTAATATAAACAGTAATTACAGCACAGTAAAGGTGTGGCCTGTGTGTGGTAAAACATGTATTTAGTGCCGTGTGTACGTACGGCCTGTACATCTCTTCCAGTGCTCGTTGCCCACTGTGAGGATTTCCTTTACTCCGTCATCCATGGCTTTAGTGAACCTGTTAAACTGCTCACATTTCTGCTCTCTGTGGACAAGAGACACATTTTACATACAATAAACCGTAAGCAGGCTAACATACAGTCAGCCACACGCTTGATGTTGGTGCTTTTTGAGCCAGGTTCTATTTGTAGCAATTTAGAGTAAAGTTTGAGGAAACTCACACTTCCACAAGATCCAGGTCCGCAGCTTCAGGCTCTATCGTGGTGAAGACCATCACTCCCACTGTCTCGTCCTTTTCTGCTTTTCTTTTCCCAGTCTTCCAGTCCTGTACCAATGAACCATTTTAATTAAGCAATAATAATAATAATAACAACAACAACAACAACAACAACAACAACAACAACAACAACAACAACAACAACAAAAGACTTGTCTATCCTTCAGCAATAAAGGGAGAGTGGAGAAGAAGTGGAGGAGGAATAGCACACCTTCTCATCCTTATAGGTGAGGAAAATCTGGAATACTTCACTGCTGGAAACAACAGGGTGCCTGCACATCCTGGTCATCCAGCCCTGCAACCGCTCCATACGCATCTTAATAAACTCTTCCTCAAATCGTCCTGGAGTAGAAGGGAGGATGCACAGAAAAGATTTTATATAATCATGTTTTTGTCAGCAGTGTTCATCTTTTTTTTGTATGTCTTGTTCACAGAGTCAGGCACTTGCCTGTCACCTGCTTGTCTGGTAAAGAGGGGATGGGGATGGCTGACCCAAATTTGTCTAGCAGCCTCTCATACAGCCAATCAAAGTGCTTGTATCTGTGATTGACTGGTCGGTTTGTGGTCTGCGAACCAATAACATGGAATTATAGGCACTGCAAGTCATATAAACTTGAGGAAAACATTTATCACTATTTTAACCATATTATATCATATTTATTTTACTGAATATGACAAAAAAAAAATGTTTTAGATGGTACTGAATATTTACGTTGGGTGTGATTTGGTACTCGATGTAGCTCTTGAGGCCGTACATCTTTGAGCCTTTCTTGGGATCAGCCACCACACAGTCCAGCTGAGTTTCTGGGTAAGACCACACCGGACCAACTTCTCCAATCTGAAAACACAAGGTTTAGAAACCTGTTGTTCTGCATTTTATGGCATATAAACATAGATTCACACTGGCAATAAGAGGAAACCATGCAATAATACTAGTGAATATACCATTAGTATAACATCTGTTACTGCAATAATCAACCTTGTTTTTTTGTGTTTCTTTTGTTATGATACAGCATATTGTGTTTAGTTTAGTTATATAGGTTAAATTGATTTACCACAACCACTGATATAACAAGGAAAGACATCTAATGATAATCTGTGAACAATTTGGGTGGATATTTAGAGATAACCTACATAGATTGGCAGCTTTTCTTTGCCCTTAGCGATCTGCTTGCAAAGGAGGTAGAGCTCTGGGCCAGACTTGGAGAAGCCAGGAAACCTGCTCAAAGAGAAAGAGAAGTTTGAAAATTCACCATGATGTTGTGTATGAAACTCTGGGAGCGACAGAGAGCCATAAACCAATCTCTAAAAGGCCCATTTCATCTTAAGCACATTGTTCAGCACCAACTCCGATCAGCTCAATCTAATTGCAAACCATTTGCATCATTTTTTCCTTTCAGACACAGTGATGTGCTGTATTGTACCCTGTGCTTCATTTTGTTATGACAATCAAGAAATCAAAGCCTTGTGTCTTACTGCCTTATTAGGTCTTACTTGTTGAGGGAGATTTTCATTGAAGACGCATGAGCTCCTCTCTGTATCGCTCCGGCGTCTCCAGATTCTGACTCGGCGTAACCTCCAGTGGACTTCATGTCATCCCACTCATCATCCCACTCATCATCCTCCGCTCCTAAGGGGAAGACACATGCACACACGGTTGTGTTTTAGGCACAGAAAGTACATATTCTATGTTCAACAACCTACTGTATGACATGTAAATGTACAGGAAGCCAACTGAAAATGTAAAGCTGCTGGGGAAGATACAAACCAATCTATTATATCAATTAACCACTAGCAGGGACTGACATTAAAATGATGTTCATTAAACCAATTCTTAATTGCTTCCATTATCGATCACTGTTGTGTTGGATAGAGAGCCAAATACATGTTGCAGCATAAGCCTGAGTGATGTTATCTAAAGTAGACGAACTAGAGTAATATTTGAGTGAAATTAAGGTTTCTTACTCTTATTTTATGAGTGGAAAAATCTGTTTAGTCTTACTCTGTGGTCCTTAACTTTAGATTATAAAGAGACTTTTACAGAGGTAACTGATGTAGTTGAACTTGCTTGAGGGCATGCAGCACTCGCCTATACTGTACAGTAAGCCATCAGAGACATTGCATTTCTGTAATTTAATAGTGTGTACTGTGTAAATATATACACAACAGTTGCAAACATTGCACTTTGCCATTTTTATGATGTTTAGTTAAATATCTTCAAGGATTCAACATGAAAACTGAGAGCATGCACCCAGGTGTAAAATAAGCTTGGTACAGCTAAAGACACATAAATAGCCAACAATTTGAACCTGGTTCTAAATGGGAACCAATTCTCACTTTCTGTCCCTAAATGAGACTAAAAATATGAATACAGAACTCGCACAGCATGATTTTCTCAACAGCCATGCACTCTCAAAATGAGTCGTGAAAACACATAAATACTGTATATAGAGTGTGATTAAGACACTGTGGTGCTAGGCAAATCTTGAGGCTGGAACGTGGCCTCAAGCTATTAGAGAAAACATTCCCACACAAATACACAACAGGCAAGTTAGGAAGTGCACTGCTGCATTACACCTGCCCCACAAAGCTAAGATGCAATCACTACATATTTGGTCAAAATTCAGTTAAGACCAGAATCTGATTTTCTGACATTTGTTTTACCATATACTTTATAATGACATAGAAACATTTCAGAGAAACAAACATGACATGCTAATGAGAAAGCCACAGCTAGCCTGAGCTAAAGCTAAATGTAACTACTCTTTTCTACCAGTTTCCTGTAACTGAAGAATCAATGATGATCCAACATCAATTCAGTATGTTATCCAAGATAAAATGAGGGCAAAGCTAAATCCAACCATGATGGATAAACCAAAGAGTTCATTTACCACTGCTAAACTAAAAGTCCTGCTAAAAGATTACTAGCCTAGCTAGAGTTGTACCCGTCATCTGTTACAAAGTTTGGCTAACCAGCCTGAAAACTTTAAACCTCCTTTTGTCAACTTCATTCTGTTTTTAGTTTCTACTCTGTGTCTTCTGTAGGGCAGACATGCTGTGAAACTCATCAACTGCAGAAATACATTGCAAGTATCAGATGTACAATATAATCCAGTCACAATCCTCAGGTCAGTTACAACTGACACTTTCCCACATCACAATAAAGTTAATATAGTGTTAATATCAAGATACAAACGGAATGCCTCACACACATGCTTTTTAGTCTGTAAATCATTCCTAAAACTATTTGCTGGTCTTGATGATCATGAGCATTTATTGCCAGCCCACACACACAAAAATAAGGAAAAAGCTTCCACCAGGCAATGCACGGGATACCTGTGTTATCGATAAGGTAAGGATACGGGTAGATGTCTTTGGCAAAAGAAAAAGAAAGAAAAAGTCTGTTAATTATTCTCCTTGCCATTTATTCAACCAGTTCTCTTTCTACAATAACAACTGGAGAATTAAAAAAATGATAAGTCAAGTCACTTTTTCATGACTTGATTGATGCTGCAGTGTCTCTGTGAAGGGACTGGCCAGAGATGGCGAGTGAGCAGAACCATATCTAGGAGTTAAAATCAATGCAAATCTGTAAAGGCCAGGACAAAATAGAATTTGCAAATAATAAACACTAGATCAAACTACCTCGTTCCAGATTAGAGAGTTTGCTCACGGTATTTCACTTAGTATCAGGAAACAGCACTCTGTTCTGAGTAAAAAGAGTATTCTTTCCTATATTGTTCTATGATGCGAAACCCATCTGGTACTCCAAAGAAGTTGATTTTCAGTATTGTTTGCCATGACTACTTGGCCTAGCTTTCATTCTGTGAAACATGGGTTTTGTAATCTTCCTGGTGAACATAAAATATAATTTTATACATATAAAGTAAAAATAAGGGGGAAAATCAAAACATTAAGCACATTTCAAAAATCCCTAAATCATCTTCTGTCTTAAGACCAAGACATGTTTTATAGTTGCAGATAATCTTACTCTTCTGAAACATTTAGGAAGTCGTCCTTTTCTACCCAAACAGAGAACTTTTACCACATGCCTGAAGAAGTGGATTGTAGGGAAAAAAAAGAAAAGAAAACATTTATGTGGGATGTAACAACCTCTATCATAATAATACAAAACATGCATCCCAACAGAAAGCTGATTCTGACAACAGTCTGACTAGGCTGTTATAAATGTACAACACGATTCACCAGCCACATAACCTAACTGGGATGCAGTGTAGTGTTACACCAAGCTTGCTTATTACTACAAACTTTGATTATTTGATGAATTAAGCTCACACCTCCAGAGGGATCCGCAGGAAGTCTTGGCTTTCCAGAACCTCATCCAATGCAGCCATATATTTTATCCTGTCCCCACAATTACAGTTTAAAAAGAAAACCATCTGCAAACAGTAAGTTTAACTAAAGATTCCCATGCGTGGAATCATGATGTAGAGGTTTTAATCTCTGTTTTTAGCCCCAACCATTTCTGGATCATTATGTTTGTTCCTTCAGAAATCTTGGATTCAAATAAACTTAAATGATCCTGTTAAACATTAGACAGGAAACAAAAATAATCACTTGAAAAGAAAGCAGAAGCACTTCAGAATGACATATGCAGCATAGTCTTTGTTTCCTAACTTTGATTATCATAAGGTTTTTAATAGCAGTACTACTGAGTAGTGTAAGTACAACTAGGGCTGTAGCGATACACTAATCTCACGATACGATACACGATATTCAGCTCACGATACTATATACATCACGGTATTCAGCCAACGATACGATTCGATATAATTCGATACACTTACATAATTTTCTGAAAGATTTAAAGGGGACAGAGTGATTTTGGTGACATCTTGTGAGTGTTCCATTTACTTGGATTTAATTAATTGAACTGAAAACATCAATTACACAATATATGTCTCTGACTGGACAGAGAGTCTACAGCAGGGATCATCAACTACAATTTTTCTAAGCACTCTGGCGGCCGGACTTTCAAATAAAATTAATTTATACCTAAAACGCCTATTCTTGTTCAAAATTTTCACTTTCTTACTGAATTAATGCTATATATATATATATTTTTTTTTTTTACATGTATTAGTGGGAGCAAACTCCTAAAAAACATGGAAACTCCATAATGATAACTGGCTCTTTAACTAGAAAAAGATCTCAGACTAGGAGGCAGTTCACTGAGGAGTGATGGTTAAAGTCTGTGATTATGGAAACATTATTGTAGTATGCAGCATCCTGATTGGTGGAAAATGCTTGCAATGAAACGATGTTGTTGCAAAATAATACAACCAGCATTATCATCATCACTCGAACATAACGATCGCGTCATTCACGTGCATATTAGCTCCAGATTGTCCGCTCTAGCGGAGAGTTTGGTTTGTTCAGCCAGCAGTGAGGTTTACAAGAATTTGTCAAAATTTCCAGATTCCCGGCAACCTAAGATAAACAGTTAGACTACAAACCGACAGCTTTTGTTTTAGCTTGTTTGTAAAAATTCGCTATTTGCAGAGTAGAGCTGTGTTTGCGTAAAACAGCGCGGTGGACTGAGCAGATTGAAATTTCGCTTTCTACATGTTTATGCCGGTCTACACAGGTGAGTGCGTTGATAAGTATTGACTTTTTACTCACGAAGGTTTAATTGTAGCCTATTTACAGAAAAGAGACTAGCGTGAGTTCATCTGCCCCAGCGGCCGTATCGTTCCCAGTCAGGTGCTGCGTGTTTTAACCTTTAACGCACACACATCTCGGCTTAGCTGTGTATGTGTTTTAACGCACACACATCTCGGCTCAGCTGTGTGTGTGTTTTAACGCACACACATCTCGGCTCAGCTGTGTGTGTGGAGCTCGGGCATCGCTGTACAGAATCCCGGCATGTGAATAGAGATGTAAATACAGGGGGCTGGGTTTTTGCTCTAAATGCTTGAAATGATAAATAACAGAACATATTTTTTCATCTTTACATTTTGTGAATTCATGATTATTCTGCGGGCCAGACTAAAAGCTTTGGCGACGGGCCGCCAGTTGACGTCGGCTGCTCTACAGCGACACTAGCGGCTGGCTGACCAAATCGCTCTTCCTGCAACGTGAACGGGGGTAAACACGGGGGATTTGAATGGGACTTATGTATCGATACTCGCGGCTTAAAAATCGATACTTTCTTGGGGAAAAAAATATCGATTTATATCGCAGAATCGATCAAATTGCTCAGCCTTAAGTACAACCACAAGAATTAATTATAATATAATCAAATTTATAAATTGCATAAGATCATAGGCATTAATTTTACTGTAACATCTTGTGTTTCAAACATCAGGCCAACCACAGTTGCTAAGTTAAGCTGATCTTACCTGGGCCCTGGTAAGCCTGAGGGTGACCCTGTGATACGGAGCCCCAGGGGTCAGCAGGACTCTTCCCAGTCTGGGTGCCCTCTGGATTGGACGCCCAGTTATTGTTCGAGCCCCCCGAGGGGTCTGCGTTCCACACCGACCAGGGATCATTACCGTTACTAGCCTGGAAGAGACAGAGAGAGAAAAAATGTGAGGGACGAAAGAATGACAGATCAAGTATAGAGAGGAAGGGAAGAGAGAGAGAGAGAACACAGAGTCCAGTCTAGTTTGGAGTCTGTTTAATGAAAAGCTGACAGTAGTCTTTAAACAATGCTTTTTCAAACACAGGATGCAGACCTGGCCCCTAACAGGGAATATATGTTAAGATATTTAACTTGACAGTGTAGTTTGTAAACACATGCAGTAGCTACAAATATCACATTAATATAAAATGCAGACACTTGCTTACAATGATGAATGTGCTTTTTAAGGATCTTACAAGCTGAAAATGCAACTGCATGCCATGCTTGCAAGGCAGACATACTGTAAACCACTATGACAACTTGTGGGCATAGCCATGCAATAGAGGGAATGTGTGCCTCTTGTACGTTGCAGTTAGCTTAATGCTAACCAGGTACCTGAACACAGAACTAGTGCAGGGTCTCTTAAAACACCACGTAATGCACACAGACTTAGTTTCACAAACAATTCCCGCAATGACAAATAATCACAGCAGTGCAACGCAGAACAACACTCCAACAGCATTTCCCAGATTTAGCACCCCCTTTTAACTGTACATGAATAGATAACATTTTAAACAACAGTCAGTCCAAATGGCATTAAATACATTTTGAAGGTTATTTATGAGATTCTGATAATCATTGAGTAAATGCTTGTGTTCTGGTCTGATGATTTGTCTGTGTGATTAGTCAATTCTATGTGAGATACAAGGATCACTGACTCTGATCTTTAAGCTTTTAAAGTTTTGCTGTAGTGCTGATTCATACAATTGAGATAAGGGTGTGGGAGTTGATTGGTGACGTGCGAGTGTGCACTGTAGTGCAAGGTGTACGGAGAGGGTGAGATCATGCTTTCTGCAGGCAGTGGGAGTACTGTAGGAGGGGGAATTTGCCAAAGCAGACCAATCAGAGAGGAGGGGGCTTGGGGCAGAGAATGGGTTTCATGCCACTGGCCTCATCCACCACCCCTACGTGGCGGTTACCTCATCAGGGGACGAAAGGTAGGGGGAAACTGGGGTGTCGGGGGTGTCCGGCTGGGGACTTAAGCCCCCAGCATCCACCTTAAGGGGAAAAGAAGGTGACATCATCACAAAGCGGCAGCAGTGAAGGTTTACATTCAGCACGGCATGGGTTAAAGTGATGCTGGACATGGATGCGTTTGTGTGTGTGTGTGTGTGTGTGTGTGTGTGTGTGTGTGTGTGTGTGTGTGTGTGTGTGTGTGTGTGTGTGTGAGAGAGTGTGGGTGAAAGGAAAAAGAGCATTAGGGATAACGGCTGACACATTTCCGGCCTTGACTCAACCCATTTCTGTGCCTAAATTTCTACTGATCCAGCAGTACGCTCATACTTGAGTGAGCTCCTGCCCTGAAACAGATTACACTGAGCTTATTTCCTCTTGGTTCTATTTTACTAGGGCAAAAACATGTGTCTGTTATAAATGACTTGACCACAATGAATATCCTTCACAGCAGCTGCTCTCACTTCTGCATCTCTGGGGATCACACGGGCTGCACGGACGTCAGTAAAACTCTGTCATCGCTCACTTCTGCTTCTTCTTCAACATCACCGCATCACACATACTATTGAGTGGACAAATGGGAACACGGCAGGTGCTCTGTGCATGGCAATATTGTAGGTATTTACGCTTGCGTCTTCTCCAGCACTGGTCTGGGCTGGTGCATTTAGAGAAGTTAAGTATGTACATGAATCTACAACTCTGACTAAAGGTTCGTGAATAGCCAAAAAAGGCAGGCATTTGATATGACACTAGTATGAATTTAATATACCCAAAACCATCATTAGGTGAGTGCATTACCTGGTTTTGTGCAGGTGCTGCTGCAGGAGCGTAGGAATCAAAGATGGAGAGGTCTGGAATTGCAACATTTCCTACACTTATAGCAGGTGCTGCGGTTCCTGCTCCTGGGAACGATGGTACCGGCTTACTGAACTACAAATGAAAACATAAAAGACAGAGGGAGAGACAGAAAACAGTCCCGTTAGGAGAGCAAATCCAAATATTCCAGGGTGAGTTAATGACTTTTAAAGGTACATTCTTCTGTGGTAATGTGATCATGTCTGCTTGGCATTCCCTGGCTTTGCAAACTGGGTTTTAAAACGTTCTCAGTTTATCCAAAGTGTGATAGCACTGGCTGGGTATACTTACAGTATATTTACACATTTAAAATCTGCTCTACCACTTGTCAATACGAAGATACCACACTTAATTATTCTGGCTTATTTCTGTTTTTGCAGATCTTATTCCTACCAGTAGAGTGCACTGAAATAGAAAGTAGTTGCTTGAGAAACAGGCTGTGTCCTGATGTTTTTCATTAGATGTTACATAAGCTACAAGTGCAATTGTCATCAGTGGGTTTATATGATTTGAAGAAAAAAAAGAAGAAGAAAGTAAAACAGTCTGGAGGCAGCTGGGGAGGTAACTTAAGGTCAGACAAACACATCCACATGAGCTTGCTTGTTTGCTAAGTAAAACGGACGGATAATATCAATCTCTCGTACACACAGAAACCACATTGTTAGATGTTGCAGTGAGGGTTGTTTAGTTTACTTTTAATCAAACTCTCTCTGTGTCTCTTTCTGGATGTCTTTAGAGTGAATCATATCCCTATGATGAGGTCAGAGTTACTGGACACACACAAAAAAACTGAATCAGCAAAACCCTGAAGGAGCCATATCCTGTTGTGATTTTAGAGACAGCTCCACATTCAACAGTCAAAGAAGAAACCTATCCTTGACTATAATGGCACATATCTAACTGATAGAGCCATTAAACGGTTGAAATGTTAAATGTTTGGTTGTACTCTGGTATAGACAGTACATAGTGTGCATCTTGACCTCAAAGTGTGATAGCAGATGGCTTTCCGGCTTGATTTTCTGTTGTGAAATCACCATCATACACTGAGCGACTGTCTATCTTACCTCGATGTAGTCTTCTGGCACCAGTCCAACCTCCCCTCTGGAGTTCTGTGCTTCAATCCAGCCTCCTCCAATACTCTGAAAGAGAGTGAGACCAAAAAACAACATCAGTCAGGCCTGCAGAGATTAGGTGTCTGCATCACATGCAAACAAAAGACCAGCGTGCTGGGAGAAAAAAAAACACATTAAAAGGAACCTGATTACTCTAAAACCCACATTTACATGCAGCTGGTCAGTAATCAGATTTCTCCTCTCATTTCTAAAGGATGTGTGAATGCTGCTGCAGCCTTGACATTTTTGAAGAATTTGGGTGATAGCGAGAGGACAGTAAAAACGAGAGAGCTAACCCTGTATTGATGCCGTGGAATTAATCATCCACTGACACCAACTCAGTTTCAGTTAAGGTCACACTATGGATCTCATTTACACATTGCTACGAGTAAACGATGCCCCCTTTGATCCCTGCTGCCACAGCAATAGTTACTTACACTGTATGAAGTATTTGAAAGGCACATGCACTTGTGCAAAAAATAAATAAATAAATAAATAAATAAAATAAAGTGGAGAAATCAAGTTTCTCCAGAAAAACGTAGCTGGGTTACTGTAACTGTGTTTCTCTTGATTCACTACTGCAATTACAGAAACCAGGTTTCCCATGTATATGTTATTTAGCTAGTTGACAATAACCAGTTTTCCCAAGTATCTGTAAACACACTGAAAGCTCCAGGACAAATTCCTCCACAGACAGGCGATTTAGAGAAGAAGAAAAAAAAGCCTGTTTTCCTTATAGTTCCTGATTGGCTTAAACCAAAAAACAATGTAGATCAGCACACGGTGAGTGACCTTTGAACTGTTGGCGACTGGGGAAACTGGCTGTGACATCATGTTTACTCCCTTCTTTCCTTCCTTTGTACGCGTTTTTAACACTCCTTGTTTATATACAACCTGAGATCATGTGAGTTGGGCCTTTATAGGGCCGTTGGTTTGGAATACGAGTGTTCGGAAAAGTCACATGAACATTAATATGTTGAGGCTACAACACACAAAGCTATTATAGCCAACTAATACCTAACTTTTAGGCAGAAAATACGACCACTTAAATAATGATTTACTGAAAAACTAAATGTGTTCCTCTTCCAGTGTCAGTGGTGACAAACAATTAGGTCCAGATTCATTCTTCATAATCAGATGAGATAATACAAACTACATCAAACCCAATACAAATTGTACATGATGTACACAGAACAGGAACCACCAACAAACCCACACATTAAAACTTAATGTAAACAAGCTGAATAAATAATAAAGAAGACAACTGCCATTGCAGCAGTAGGCAGTGGGATCCTGCACCCAGTGTCTACTGGGCATAGGGGAGATAGAAGGAAGATACAGACGTGCTGGTATAGATTTACCTGATTGGTGATAATAAGTGTCTCGCCTTCTTTCACCGTCAACTCGTTGTTTCCAGCCTCAGCAATGAAGTCATATAAAGCTTGTGCCTGAACACAATCAAGAAAAAACACACAAGACGTGCATATTTGATGAACACTGTTATGTCTAACAATATTTTGTTTTTACGTCGGTGTGCGTGTACGCACATATACCAACACACCCAATATTACCCTCAGGATTATAATTCTTGTGGAGTTAGTTAAATTAGGGGATGTGAAACAGGCCAAACTAGTTCTTCTGGGCATGTTATGCTGACTCAAGGCACCAGTATCAACCAAAAACAAGACCAGAACCATTACATTACCTGCTTCAGTTACCCCCCCCCCACACACACACACACACACACACACACACACACACACACACACACACACACACACACACACACACACACACACACACACACACACACACACACACGCGCGATAACGGTGTGAAAATTATGCTAAATATGACTCGCTTTTCACAGTTCACGTCATTGCTGATTTTAAGGCCCACCCACTCATTTATTTTCATCAATTTTACTATCCAAATTCACTTGGATTGTCAGTTCTTATCTATACTAAAAAAGTATGCATGCCATATGTTATCAAAACAGTATTAACTTCACAGACTATCTAACTAACTTGTTCATTAACCAATGACATGGAATTCAAGGCTATTTGCTCTTGGCTGAACAGAGATCTATTTTAGTGTTAGCCTGCCACCTCCCAGGATGATGTTTTTAAAGAGGGACTACAAAAGTGAAAGAGTCATGAATGTTTCTGACCTCAGCCTCAGGTATTATTTTAATGTAACTAATGTTTTACTTTACTTGGATGTTTGACACTAGAAAGCTTTCACATGCAGCTGTAGAAGGGGGAAGTTTCTCTTTAACATGTGTGCCACCAGTAAAGTTTAGTTTCCAACTAGTTGGAAACCAATAATGGTCCAATACGCCACTTTAACAAAAGTGATGTGGAAACCTAACTCCTTTCAGTGTAGTAGGAGTCATCTTGTGTGGAGCAGTAACATTTTTTAAATTAAGAATATTTGCATATTTATAGATTCTGGACAGTAGACTTAATTTCTTTTTTATTTCTTTAATTTATATCTATTGTTTGGAGGGATTATTACCTATATAATGGGTGGTTATCTGGAACCACAAACACAAAACTGTAATCACAATAAACCTCAGACCCAACCATCTATTATAGTAACACTCATAAGCTGCTAATACTATTAATACTCACAGTAACTCAATAATTAATACTAATACTACAACTAACTGTATTAATGATGATTATATACAGTAGTCTAGGGTGAAGATTAGTGAACAAAACACACACACACACACACACACACACACACACACACACACACACACACACACACACACACACACACACACACACACACACACACACACAAAAAAAAACACACACACACACACACACACACACACACACACACACACACACACACACACACACACACACACACACACTAAAGACTCCATTTCCCAGAATTCCACGGAGGTAGACATGACCCGCACTGGGAAGGTAGTAAAATGTCACAAGACACTTTCTTAATGAGACATATTTTCCATGTATAGCAAAAACATTCTTGTCACATCTACTGAATACAAACGTGTCGTAAGCGTCCATTACACGCTTTTTAACCAGAGTATTAAGTTTTGACTTTTAATATGTAGCTTATCGAGTGAAGTGTTCACTATAAACCTAATGCGAGAAACTACAACTCTGTGTTTGTACAAGTCCACAGCCCGCATTATTGGTAAAAAATAAAATAAAATACAACTGGAAGAGACAATACACCCGGGTTGACGTTAAAACAGCCTAGAAAAGTTGTCCGACTAACCTTTAGCGCCATTGTCGAAGCATTGATCAATCATTACAAAAACGGGCCCTGCGGTTTTCAGGATTTCGAATCCTCAGCTGGACATTTTCCCCGCTGCTTTTCAACTAAAAGCGAAGACAAAACGGTAATTCCTCCCGGTGAAGAGCCGCCGCACCATAGACTTTTAACACATTACGAATAACAGTTTGTTACTTTAAAACTCAAAACCTGGAAAAAGAAAACGGTAGGAATCGATTACTTCAATGTGGCTTCAAGTTTGAACCGCTCAGAGAGCTGCTGCTGACAGTAGGGAGGGAGTGACCCGCTACGGAGAGAAACCGGAAAGGTAGTCTCGGTCCGACATATGGCCCAAGAAGACATGACTATATAAAAAAAAATTTTTTAAACCGGCTCACAAACGTAAATAAACGTAACATAAACATAAATATTATACATTGAAAATGGTCAATGTTAAAATCAGAAAAAGAAAAACGAATAGGCCTAGTAATAATAATAATAATAATAATAATAATAATAATAATAATAATAATAATAATATAACCACTATACATGTAAATAATAATATCATCAGCAAATTGGAAATCTGCCTAATAAAACAAGTCATCTAAATGTTTCCTTTTTAAAATATATTCTAAGTCCAATTCGTGTTTCATTGGTTAATATAGGCTATTCTATTTTCCAAAATAGGCTACATAAACAATGCTCAGAGGTTCCGACAACATTAGGCTTAGTTGGTTTTATTCTGAGTCCAAGCAATGGCCAAAGTGGTGTATTATTGCAGTCTCAAGAAGGCTACTGTTAGTGTGTTTACTGTTGTTGACAGCTCACAGCTGGCTCAACGGCTGAAAGGGAGTGACCTAAACGTTTTTCTTATGCTGAAGTCGGCCTCTGCTGGGCTCAATGTGCTATTACATTATATCTCTGTGGTCAGAATTGGCCATCAAGTTAAAACACAAAAACAAAACAACAATAGCAGTAATAATATTGTTGTCTGGTTATTTTGTCCAGCTCACATCTTTATAATCATTCTTTGCCCTAAAACTAAACTTTTTAAAGGAAATTCCAGCCTTAGGCTGAAATTTGCAAGTGCAAACACTGTTATCAGATTAAAATGTCTTAAAATCCTAATTATTTGCATCTGAGATGTTGAATGGGAATTGAAGTTGAAGCACTGAACGGGTTGAAAGCCATTGAAATCAGTTAAAGTACAATTGCTGAAATTATTTAACATGTAAAGTTTTAGCCCTGTAGGCAGTTGAATTTTCAGTATGTAGCTTACTTTATGTAAGCACTGAAAGAAGTGGAACTGTCAGTTGAGGTGCGAAAAAAGGGTTGGCCTTTCATTTTGGCCAGAGACTCTGGCCAAAATGAAAGGCCTGCAACTTTTATTGCTGCTCCCTCCCTCACCTCCTTATACTGTATATCAAACACCTGAGTGGTCTCATTTGTCTGTCAATTTGAAAGAACCGGTGGACCGGGTTGATATCGATGAAAGAGGAGCTGTGAGGCGGTTGTAAGTAGGTGAAGTCTGCAGCCCACCTGTCCAAAGACTTGACTTCAAAGCAGAATATTTTCTCAGCTATGACATCAAAGACAGTGATCTTGCAGATTTGTAATTTGATCGAGGCCGCAGCCAATGTGATATACAGTTATGTCGAATGAGAAATGACTTAGCATTTTTCACCTGTAGCCTATCACTTGAGTTCATCGAGCAAAGCAGGTGTGCCGGAGGAGGGTGGGAGGGTGTTTGGCAGCTCCACAGACAGTGGGTTCAGTTTGAAAAACGCCAACTTCACAGAGACATCATGCGCTCTCTGCTTCCTTTCCTCTACCTGTTCTCGGTCTGGACAAAAGGAGCCAGGGCGGCGGACCCCACCTTGCCCTTCATGGAGTATCTGGACCAGAACCATTTGGTCTGCCTGAAGTGGGGCTTTGATAACCCGCAAGGAAACATTACATTCAAGCTGGTAGTCAACACAACAGGCTGGGTGGGCTTTGGCTTCAGTCCGAACGGAGGCATGAAGGGGTCAGACATGGTCATAGGGGGAGTTGGACCCAGTGGAATCTACTTCACAGTAAGCCATCACCAGAACTTTAACATGTGTAGCAGTTTGTTTTATGTTTCCTCCAAAATCTTTGAATATGACAGGCAAAATGTCTTGCATTTAATTGTTTCATGCTCAATAGCAAACATAACACAGTGTTAGGCCAATATCTTTCTGCTGTGTGAAAGTTGTGTCTTTTTTTCCATTAGGATGGATATGCCACAGGGAACTCCAAGCCCTTGGTAGACGAGCAGCAGAGCTACACTCTCCTCTCTATGACTGAAAGCGACGGTCAAACCATCATGACCTTTTGGAGGTCAATTCAGTCGTGTGACCGCCAAGACTTCCATATCACTGTAAGACATTCAGATATATATCTATTTGTGGTATTAGACAGATAGCTGACGAGCACCTGCAGCAATATTGCATGCTTAAAATATCAACTTCAGTTACTGTTAATATAGAAAATAGATGATTCATCCATTATTTGGTTTTAATAGTGTTTAATTTCTAGTCAAGTTTCATTGTTAAATCACACTGAAGAAGTGGTAAGATTGGATATGTCCTCATGTCAGACTGGTTGAAACTTTATACAGTGTGAAAGAATTGATTATTGAGCCATTTCTTTTTGGGTTACCCATTGTAAGAGGCTGCTGATGAATGGGAACAATACAATGCCAAAAGGTCAACATCCCTCATTAACTCATTAGAGCTCACTTAACTTAAACTTTGGTTGTTGTTTTACAACATGGAGCTGTAATCTGAACCACCTTCTTTTCACTTTTTCTCTGTGGCTCATTTTTCTTAATGCTATAGGCTTTTGTATTGCTGAACTAATTCTTCTATGTAGAGCTCAAGTTTCCTGATGGTATCCATGTAAAAGTACATTATACAATTTCTTTTGTGTTGAGTGTTCTTACCATGCATCGAATTGGGTGTTTTCAGATATAAAGACAATAGCAACAAAAGGGAGAGTATTTTTTTTTTGCAGCGAGCACATTGAAAGCTATACAATTTTGGTAATGACACCTTGCTGTGTGTGTTGACATTTGTGGTAGCCAGAGTATTAAACTTTTGCTGTTTATCACTTGAATTTTAAAATTAAGTTGTTTTGTAAGGTAGACTTGATTTAATTTGAGTGTTTTGAGAACACAGGAACACTCCACATCCCTTTTCTTCCCCCCGATGAAAGCCCTCTCATGTTGCTGCTGATGTATTGTATTATATTAGTTGTCTAAAATTGCCATCTCTTTTACAGGATAAACCCATTAAACTAATCTATGCCTATGGAATAACAGATGAGATTGCTTACCATGGGGATCGTACGGGCACCAAGGAAGTGAACCTGTTGAACTATAAGCCCAGGACGACCTCAACCAAACTCAACTATCTCAATGCAACAGTGGACAATGTAGGAATAATTAAACAACCATTATGACAATGATAGACAAGGCATGTTTGTGGGTATTATGGGAAAATTTGTAAATTGGGCTCAAAGTTTTCAATATAGTTTGGATGAATGGATGGAAAACACTTCAAAAATACAAGCAAATTAAAATAATTCTAAGACGAGTAGTCGTCCAAACTAAGACAAAGACAAACTGTGTTGTTTTTACTTTTATCATTATTTCTTTGCAGATCACTATCCCTCAGAGTCGTACCTACTACCACTGCAAGGTCATGCAGTTTCCAAACTTAAAAACAAAACATCATATATATCAGGTAATCAGCCTTTTTTCATGTTACCGTCATCTCTCTTCAGTCACCTGTTATCGAAATCAGCAATTTAATGTTGTTCTTTACACAAGATGTTGGATTTACACATCAAACTGTCAGCTTTTGAGTGGATTGGGTTTTCAAATGCACACCTGGAAACAAAAGTAGTTAGTTACAATGAAAATACTCTGAAAATTACTTTGATACTATATATAACATTAATGAATTCCTAACTATGGAAGAGTAATACATTTTAAGATTTATGTCTTCATTTATTCACCATTTTTTAAACCTTCTGTACCCAATCTCTTCTAACTTTACCTCAGATTGAACCAGTGATTGAGAACGATGACATGGTGCATCACATGCTGCTGCACCGCTGCCCCACCTTTGTGACGAAGCCCTACGACAAGCCGTGCTTCATGGGCGACATGGGGGATGCCTGCTTCGGGGTGGTGGCTGCATGGGGCGTGGGAGCAGGGGTGAGGGAGAATCAAGTGTCTGTCTGTGAATGCTGAGATTAATTTTGTTGTCTGTATTCTTGTGTGTATATCCTTGTCAGTGTTGTGCTGGTGCAAGCTAATCCACAGTTTTTTATTCCTGAAACCTAAGGCATATGATCTTCCAGAAAATGTGGGTATTCCTGTTGGAGGTGAAGACACATTCTATCGGCTTGAAATCCACTACAATAATCAAAACAGTAAAGCCGGTAAATACTGTAGATCCTTTTCCCTGTTTTTACAGGCTGTGTAGTTCTCACTATGATCAGTAAATTTACCTTTATGTGTAAAATTGGTGGAATTTCCCTTTCCCTTTAAAATGCTACCAGTGCGTTTTAACACAACGTGAAAAACGTGTGCTTTGGTTGCCTTCTGGACAATAATACACATATAGAGTCATACTATCACAGTGTTACAGACTGTATAAACAAAGTAGTGGAGCATGTCGTCCTTATTCTATACTCTCTCTCATTCACACCAAGATGCAACATTTTTGAACTTCTGTATCTCTGTAAAGATAGGACAGACAGCTCAGGAATGAAACTGCACTATACAGCCCAACTCCGGCAGCATGATGCGGGCATCCTGACCACAGGTATGCTGCCACTTGAGCATATCCACTACCACATCCCTCCAAAAGCCACTCAATTCCACACCTACGGCGTCTGTAATACCACCCTCTTTTCACAGGTCTGTATTGCTTCAGTATGGATTTCAAAAGTTAAGAGCTTATTTTTGTGGGTTGTTTATGACTGTGTTCCTAATAGTGTTAACTTGCCACCTCTAGCTTTTGAATCCTGTGCCTGAATTGCAAGTGTTCGCTATGATACTGCACACTCACTTGGCTGGGAGGAAGGTCAGAGTTGGCCACTACAGGTAAGAACGAGAGAATGGGGATTTGCTTTATGTCAGTCAATATCAAAGCTGAAGAATAAAAAAAGAGATAATTTGACTGGTTTTGCAAAAACACAATAACAAATTGTTGGTAATTGTTTTGGAAAATAATCAAATTTCGATGCTGATTATCATTGTGCCATTGTTTTCTTGTAAACGTAGTGTTATTTCATACGTCTCTGTAGAAATGGAGAGCAGATAGACTTCTTGGGTTTGGATGAAAACTTCAACTTTGAGTTTCAGCAGGTCATCAGTTTGGGAAACATCAAGACCATTAAGCAGGTAAATCTCCATTGCTTCCATGACCAAATATTATGCCCATATGTTACACCGCAGTTTTTTTATTAAGTTATTAGTTGTTTGGGCTTTTAAAAACTATACTATAATATTAACAGTTCTCTATAATTTATCGGATTACTTGTCTCCCATTACAGAGTGATGAGATTGCAGTGGAGTGCACCTACAGTACTACCAATCGCACCAATGTCACGATGGTGGGTAAATACTGTATGACCTCATGTCATTTCACATACAGTGTACTTTAAATGAAATCAGTGTTGTCCAAGAAACATAAAAAGAAACACAAGTAACATGATTGATGAAACAAATGAGCAGTTTAATATTGTATGTATCTGACCTGAAAGATTGGTGAAATATGTATTGGTCAAACTGTGTGGAATTATAACCTAATGACGTGGGCATGTTAACATCCTGTACAAATGAAAAATATAACTCATAACACTATTAGAGTAAAAATCCATCCGCATGTATAAAGTGTAAAAAATGTATAAAATGTCTTTAATCACATTGTCCTCCTTCAGATGGGATTAGCAACTACTGATGAGATGTGCCTGGCCTTCCTTTTCTACTACCCTGCAATCAAGATCAACACATGTGTTAGCCACCCAAATACAAGGTATCTATCGACGAAACACAAGCTAACAATAAGACCCAATGCAGTCCTTCACATAATATTTCTGCTGAGACTGAATCATCAGCAGCAGTGCTGGTTAACAAACAGCTTACAGGTTACATACATGTATACATTACATAAAAATTATTTCAAGCAGCTGTATCTTGATATGCTCTGATGAACTCTATACTTATTTCTGACAGCATGTCTAAGGACAAGAATGACATAGCTGCACAGGAGAGTTTACTAAAGACACTTCCACAAATTCAGTACATCTCTGATGACAATGTAAGTCTGAATTGTTTGATAGTGTATTTTCTTCTCTGCCTACAATCTAATAAATACATATTTGTTGATAATTGAGGTCATTGCTTCCACCAAGTATCATAAAAGAGGTATTTCTATATAATATTTTCTTTTTCCACAGAGAAACTCATCATTTAACTTATATGGCACAGTCAGGGAGATGATGAAGACACCGACTGACACTTGTGAGAATAAAAACGCGGCAAGCAGACGCAGCACTTCCTGGATTATGAACCCAGCAGGAATCATGCTACTGCTACTCTGGATTGCAATGATGTAGCGTGGTTGTATGAGCAACAGCTCCAAACCATTGCAATCTTGATTTTAAAAAAAAGGCACAGTTGATAAAATATTATTCTAATCAACTAGCTATATTAAACTTTACAGGACAGGGTGTATAACATTTTCTATGATTTATTTTTCTCCATGCATAGAACATCTTTTGTCTTTGGTATTGATTATTAATCACAGATTGAGTCATAGTATTAGTTACTTTCAAATGTATACATATACAAAATTACATTCATTAGGGTAGAAGGTTTTATCCATATTGCCTAACAATTTCTCATTTAGTCTATGCATACGCCGTGGCTATATGGCACTAACACTATATGCACTTATCACTGTTTGTGTACATGTTGTATGTTGTGTGTATTTCATGCACACACATTATTTCTCACTTAATAAAATACATACACCCCAAATAATATATAAGACTGGTGTTATGACAATCTTAAAAAAAAAATAGAAGAAGAAGAAGAAAAAAAAAAGATTGGATGCAAGTGTAGTGTTCATGGGCTTTCCTCCAGGAGGCGCTCTAATTAATTTGCCTCCTGTCACTGTGCTGTCAGGGAATGAATGTGAATGGCTAGCCGACTGGTAGCTTTGGCAATGTTGTCACTATCAGAATGATCTCGCAGCGGGACAGAGGAGAACTGGCTCGGTTTTATACTGTCACAGATCCCAAAAAGCATCTGAAAGGCTATACTGTGTACAAAGTCACCGCAAGGGTAAGTAAAGGGAGGATGGGCACTCTGACAACAAGGCTAATGCTAGCTGGGTGTTGTTAGCTAGCTGTCTAGCTTGAGCTGTGCTAACCAAGCTAATATGATGCAAACACAAGTAACGTTACTTTAACCTTTTAAGGAATCGCTGGCAATGGTAACAGCTTTTGTGAACACCGTAGATGTAGCTAATATGCACATTCAGACTTGCTTATGTTATAAATGTGGCGGTTTTACCCTCAGTGGCAGTGGATTGTCTAGTTACTAACTTACATTAGCAATATTAGCCAGACTGATTGAGTCCGACCTTAACGCTGTGTTGTCTAGCTATGTGTTAGCTAACCCAGTGTTAACCGCTAACGTTAGATAGCTAACTAGCTAGCTTATTTAGTGTTATAGAGTAGCGTTACAATGGACGAACAATAAAGAGATAATGTTAAGCAGAAAAAAAGCATGTTTAGACTCTAACATCAACAAGATAGCTGGTTCATATTGCCATTATATTTGTATATCCCAGAGAAATGCCTTAAAAGAAGTAATTAACGTTTTGAGTTATTCTGATTGACCTGGATGGTGAAATGTCAAAGCCTGGGTTAACTTCACCCACATGTTAATTAAGCTCCCTGTAAGGTGCTGCTATACTCTGACACAATTTCAGGTTAGGAGAAAAACCCTAGACAAAATGCACTTATACTTTTGAAAAATCAGGCTTTCATTTGTAAGAATGGGCTCATGTCGCCATTGATAATATACTGCAACTCACAGATCAAGTGCTTGTATAGAGAAGTAAGTCCTCTAATGTTACAATGAATAGACAAGTATCCTAAATATTCATCCAAACTTCTGCCAGATCTCCAGTCACCAGATTGTGCAGTGGTTTTACATATGCATGGGCACACTCCCAGTTCAATAAGTTAGAATAAGGACAGGCTGAGTTTCTTTGTCTCTGCCTGCCTGCTATTCTGCTTGTTATGGTTGTTGGGGATGTCTCGTTTCTACACTCAAGACTTCCGTCATTCGCTATATAATGTACTCATTGTCACACTCAGAGCCGTGTCCCAGTTCATACTTGTGCCAGCCTCACGAGAAAGTCTTAAACCAGCACTGGCATCTTATAGGAATCACTCAAATGAAGTATTTAAATTCTTGAGTTCTCATATCTCATTTCCACATAGATAATCTCCAGGAAGAACCCAGAAGATGTCCAAGAGGTAAGCCATTATTTTTATATTGTGACTTTGTGAGTGTGCAAAGCATTTGCAGAGAGTTGACTTTCTTGAAAGACATAAGCTTGATGGAATATTTTGGAGGGAATTTCCCCTGCAGGGTTGGAAGATAAGCACTGCTTCTGTATATAGCTAGTATAAGCGGTTTGTTATCTCAGACTAAGTTGGTTGAGGTCTTCCAAAACCAATATAAAAACACATCTCAACATTTGCAGTTTTACAGTATTTAGAAGTTATAAAAATGTACAAAAAATACAAGTTGAAAGTGACGGATGCATTTGTGTTAAGAGATTTTAAAAAGGCAAACAACTGCCTCTCTGAAATGGAGATAATTCTGCTGGAAGAATGTGTGATACGCCTTGTGATATACCAGGTCAGAGAAAAAAAAAAAATGCATGAGCCTCTACTTGCTGGAGACAATGTGGTTTTGTGAATTCAATCGTTTATATATTATATTTTTTGGGACCGCAATGTAAATTCATTCCTTTTAGCAGGACAAACATAATGTTATAGAGAGGGTACTTCATATTAAGATGAACTGAACTTACCAGACTGTTGTAACTATTCTTTTATTTACCTTTACCCACTTAGTCATTATATCCACATTACTGATGATTATTTATCAAAAATCTCATTGTGTAAATATTTTGTGAAAGCACCAATAGTCAACACTACAATATCGTTGCGGTATAGATATTAAGGTAGTTTAGTAAAAAATATCGTGATTTTCTCCATATCGCCAAGCCCTATATACATAGAATTTGTTTAAAATAATTTTGGCGGCAAGTAAGAAAAGCCTGCAGCCCAGTCTTTATCCATGACGTTCCACTTTCGGGATTGCTCTGGTGCCACAGGAAATTCCACCGGATGCACGTCTTTTCACCGATGTCCGTTTCCTTCCTTGTGTTGGAATTTTAAACTCCGGTTGATTTATGAAGACTATGGTTAACTGCTCCTCAGATCTCTGCATGGTAAATTTAGACAGCTAGCTAGACTGTCTGTCCAATCTGAGTTTTCTCTCACATGACTAAACCAACTTTTGAATGTACACGTTCCACCAAATCAAGTTCCTTCCTGAGGCTATTTTGCAGTGGCTCCGTGTGGAGCTTAGCACCGCCCAAGACGATTGTGATCGGTTTAAAGAAATGCCAATAAACCAGAGCACGTTTTTCTCCCATCCCGGAATGCTGTGTGGACTAGCCAGACCCTCCTCCGCAGCGCCGTGGAGGAAGGTCTGGCAAAGAGACTACCTGCAGCCTGAAATGCCTATATTACAAGACTTTATTGAAATTATGAAGGATAGCTATGTAATAGAGTAATTGACATTTTCTTCAAAGCTGCAAGTTAGCAGATTTCAGTCATACTGGGTTAAATGGATACAATACTTTAATGCCATTGAACCCAGATATTTTGTTGTATACTTTTAGGGTGTAAATAATGAACTAAATAATTTCCCTACCATTGTCATACAAAGGAAATCAATGAATGTAAGGTTTTCTGTGCTGTAAACAAGTTGTCTTTTTTTCCAATCTGTTTTGTTCCTTTTGAATTTTTTCTTGCTTGTTTGATTGTATTTTGTTTTGTTTGTTTCTATGTATTATTTTGCTTTATACTATTTCCTTTTCAGTTTGTGCTTATATATTTGCAAAACATCAGGATCATTTCCTTTACCTTTTTAACTCCCTGTCTTTGTTTTAGAATACTGACATTCAGGCTTTTTTTGTCAACAGTCTAAATATTATGGACACACACGGTCACATCTTCAGGGTGACCATTTTAAGAATTTTTGCCCAAGAAAACGGTTCTTTATTTTAAAAGGTTTTAGAGAACATTTAAGTGTTCCCGTATCTCATAATGTATCTACGAACATGCTGTAGAGACACACATGCATGCTGTCTTACGTTTGTCACACACTGAGGAATGCAGTCTAGCCTGAAACCAGCGCTAATGCAGCAGGCATGATGTTGATTACTGCATGTGTGTATGGGACAGAGTGAAAACATTAACATTAAGCAGTGATCCTGTTTGGGAGTGGTGTTTCCCACACTAGCAGGCTGTCCAGAACTCTCATCTCAACATTAGGCAACATTATGTTTTGCTTTATGCCACAGAGTAAGGAAATACTTCATCCATGTTTGTGTGTGAATGTTGTTACTTGTGTTTTAAGATTTTTTTAAGATGAGTAATTTAACTTGTCATATGTGTTAGATTGTTTAATGTGTTGGCGGAGGAGCAATAGCTGCATAGCATGCATGTCGTCTTTAACAAGACCTAATGAATATTTTAATTATTCAGAACTTTTAAAATAAAAAGGGATAGTGAGATTACTTTTAACAGACAAGTACAACATCAGATTACTTCTTCAAGCAGTGTTTGATAAACACAATTGATGTAATCCATTTGGGGAAGCTGCACATGTCATTAAGCAGAAAATGATTCATTCCCAACTCCTCCTCCCTATCTTCATCCATCTGTTGTCTTGATCTTTCTGTAGATAACAGTATGGAAGAGATACAGTGATTTCCGGAAGCTTCATCAGAACCTCTGGCAGCTGCACAAGAATGTATGTAGACAGTCGGAGCTGTTTCCTCCATTTGCCAAGGCTAAAGTCTTTGGTAAGAAACTTGATGTTAGTGACCTTCTCTAAAGTGTCTTAAGAAAAACTGTTTAAAGGACAATTCCGGTGCAAAATGAACCTAGGGGTTAATAACACGTGTACTGAGTTGACCATTCTCTGGGATATGTTTTCATGGTAATCGAATGTGTCTCTGGCGCGAACCGCTGATTAGCTTAATGCGAGGCTTTCGGGGCACTGGTAGAGTAAAAATAAATCGCTATTTCTATACCACTAACAAGGCTCAAAATAGCAGCACACTTCTACGGTAGCATAATGAGGGTCCCTACATGTAAACCGAAGCATTGAGAACTTTGTAAGTGTACAGACAGTTTATTAAAAAGATAGTTTATAAAGACATTACCTTCACGTATACAGCCAGGCGCCGTCTTGGGAAAAACAGTCATGACCAGTCGAACCACGAACGCCGTGCAACCAGTAACCAGTAACATAGCTCAAGCTGAGTCTGATGTGTGTGTATCCTTCTATCCATGTATGCATGTACAGGTCGTTTTGATGACTCAGTAGTTGAGGAAAGAAGACAGTGCTCCGAGGATCTGCTGCAGTTCTCTGCTAATATCCCTGCTCTTTATAGCAGTCAGCATATCCAAGATTTTTTCAAGGTACCCAAACACACACACATGCAAATACAAACATACTCCCAGACTGTGGACTGCAATGTTTTTAATTCTTTTCAAGGGAGGGGAGGTCCACGACGGCTCGGAGCTCATTGGACCAGCTGAGCCTTTTTCTGACTTCCTGGCAGACAGTTTATCAGACTGCAGCTCTGACGGTAGGCTTACACACAATTACTATTCCTCAGAATGAATCTTCCTCTTAATTAACAATGACTGTTAATGCACACTTGCTCAGAGATGTGTGGACGTATTTTTCAGTTCAAAGAGACATCAGTGGTGCAGATGATTTGACTATCACATCTGAGTATGGAGGTAAGGTTTGTTTATGCATCAAAATAACACCCACCTACATAAAGCTCATACATAGACACATTATCAGGGCTTTTCCTGGCTCAGAATGAGCCTTTGGGGGTTGACTACGCACGGCAGTAAGCATGATCGGTCTGCGTACAGTATAGGCAATTAATTTGTGTGACCTTATTTGACAGAAATCTATGCATTTTCCTATTATTTCTGACAATTTGATAAAAATATATATTATGCTTGAATTAATGAAACCCCAGTTAACAAAACCGGTACAGACTGACTCTGGACGATAAAACTGAGCTTAGCTTTCATATTCAAGTTTATGTTCTGCATGTTCAATGGTTGTTTGGTAAATTGCTCGTAAACACATTTGGAGAGGATTTTAATTGCTATTTTTATTCCCAATTTTTTTTATCATTTTGGTCTTTTGGGGGCTGGCTGAAACCTCTTTGGGGGGTGCCAAAAATTCCTCTATGCAGGAAAAACCCTGATCATGAAGTGTGTGTGTATGTATGTGTCTGTCTGTAATGACCCCAGCATTGTTCTCCTCCCTAGGCCCGTCCAGTGACAGCGACCTGACCTCCCTGGCTGTGGATACAGACTCTTTGGCTGGGCTAGATGATGGCATGGCCTCAGGCCGCACCTCCCCAAACCAGCCACAGGGGGGAGCCACCAACATTGGCAGCAGTTGCAGCCCTCGCTTGCCCTCCCTGCACGGTCGCCGCACTCCATCGCCTGCTCCAGTCCCTGCCTCCTCAGCCCCGAACCCAGAGGTCAGCTGGTCAGGCCGAACGCCACTCTTTTCCAGCAGTCTGAAGAAAGCCAGTGGTGGCAACCCAAAGGAGGTGAAGTCAGACTACCTAGACAGAGCCAGTGAGCTCATCTGTTTGGCTGTACAGAAGGAGAAAGAGCAGGACTTCCAGGCAGCTTTCTCCTGCTATCGTAGCGGAGTGGACCTGCTGCTGCAAGGAGTGCAAGGTGTGTTTGGGAGAGAGCTGGGTATCTACATGTGCAGCAGTGACACGACACGACGATACAGAAGGAGAGAAGTGTTAAACTGAAACTCAAGTGTATTTAGATATTCAAAATTGAACTCACCACTCGATGAGAAATTTGGTTATATTCACAACTAACTCATCATAGTGTGACACAGTGGAGAAACCAATACTAACTCCGGACATCCTGTTGTTACTAATCCAAAGTAACATGAATTGATATAGTTACCTAAGCTCGTTACTTAAAGCTTTAGTGCGTACCTTTTTGATATTAATGAACGTCCGTTACATTCAGGCCATTGCCAAATGAGTTGCTACAAGGCTAATTAAGACTATCAGCTCCACACAACACTCTCTGTATTTCTCAGTATGGCTATCTTCAGAAGATTGTGTCGTCCGGCGACTTTTGCGCGCAGAAACTCGAGTGAAGATGATTACCTCTTCTGAAGAGTCCATGTTTTTTTTATCCTCCGTGTCCTCCTTGGCTACTAGCAACTGCGTGGAGGAGGGGGGTGGGGCTGTGTGCGATCACGGAAGGCTTGGATTATGTGGATGCGGCGACAGTGTTGTTGTCATTACTTAAAATTCCTCATGGGGGCGACACAAACTAGGCACTATAGCTTTATTACCAAGTGGTAACCATGGATGTCTATCTGCTCGGATGGTTGGCCTTGGGTTTATGAAGACTGTGATTCTGTCAGCATCCACCCTGCTGAAGTGTCCGTAAGCCAGATACTGACCGTACCAGCAGCAGGGTTGCTGTTCTTTAGTTTGCCTTGACATTGCAATATAGACATTACTTTTACTTTGTGGTTTATTAGCTTGTCACAGTAATACTGTGCTGCTTTTTTAGTAAAATAAATAAATAAATAAATGCTTTACAGAAAATTTTAACCCTGCACTTTAAAAACTGCTTCGTAAAAAAAACTGTTTGATCCCCCCCCCTCACCCGTTTTCAGGTGAGCCCAGTCCCACGCGGCGAGAGGCAGTGAAGAAGAAGACTGCAGAGTATCTAATGCGTGCAGAACAGATATCCAGTCAGCATCTGAGAAGCAACATGGGTCAAGGGTCAACACAGACAGTGGTGAGTGGGAGGGAGTCTATGTTGGATTATGCAAATGTGCTTTATGTGTCCATCCACCAAGGTCCTCAAACCCCTTGAGGCAGTATATCAGAGTACAGTTGGGTTTATTACAGACGAAAACATCACAGAAAGTCAGTTTTGAAAAATATCTTTAACACATCATCATAATAATGCATATTGACCAGAATAATCAATAATAAATCATACATTTTGGCCACAGAAGGCAGCAACAGCAGCTGTTTTCAAAAAGCTCTAAAAACCCACTGTACGCTACCTTTATCTGATGATCACAGTCCAGAACCTGGAGTATTTTTGGCTGAGACACTGACTGTTGCTTTCCTTCTCATATTACTTGGGTCACATGTTGCAAGAGGTTAAGATGCCTAATGAATGTGACCACGTTTTAATGATAAATAGCACAACATTAAAGCACTATGAAATGTTTTTTTGTCCAAGGCTTTGGGGGCACAGTGCTGCCCATCCACCAGCAGAGGAGGCCAGCAGAGTCCGTCCGAGGAGCTGAGAGCTTACAGGGTGTTGGGGGTGATAGATAAGGTCAGTTTACTATTGACAAGTATTGCAACTTGCAGCTGCATTTTGTGAGTTTACTATGGTTTTGTTTCTTTCATAATCACAATCAATAATTTTTCTTTTTTTTTTTCTACCAAGACAGTGAGTAAAAGACACAAAAAGTTTTACTTTGTTTGATCTGATGTCAGAATTTTCTCCTTGAATATTATAGTAAATATGGAAGAGGACACTTCGTATGGTGAAAACAAAATAATAATTGAGGTCCTTACAAAATAATTACACATATTTATTTATTATTTCCCCGGCCCAGATAAATTTGGATGTGTCAAATTTCTCCTCCTTGTGTCCTTTCCTTCTTCGACCATCTCTTTTATCCAAAGCAATAAAGCGTAATAGATTTACTGAATGGTACAGCAAGGGCTGAGTGTGTGTATGTTCAGCGTCAGTTATGAGTACCACAAGGTCAGTTTAGGTTGCTGGTCCTCTCAACCAGCTGCCGGCGAAGCAACTTCACCACTCAGCCATGAAATGACTTGGCAAGCAGCTCAGAGAGCGGTACACAACATTGAATCAATGATGCTCGTCCTCCACACACACAAAACCCCAAGGAAAATGTTGACACAATACTAACATGTGTTACTCTACAGAGGTGCATGCAAAATCCACAATATGTCAGAAACAAATCAGACAAAAAAAAAAAAAAAGATACGCCATAAGTGGAAACTACGCTATCCAAAAATGACCTGGCTTTTCTCTCCTCTTTCTCCTCCTCCTTCCTCCTTTCACTTTTAATGGGGACAGAGGGGACAGATGGAGAGAGCTCCTCACCCTCCTGCCCCTTCTCTCCACCTCCCCCCTTCCCTGATGTTTGTGTCTTAATTATATTAGCGCCCTGGCTAGCACTGCCACTCTGTTTACTTACAGCTCCATTCATATCCATTTAGCCTGCACCTGTTTGGTCCCAGCCAGGGTCACATGGAGAGAACGCACCCACAAAACATACGCACTGCACTGCACTACGCACGAACACAGACCGGGTCACACACACATGCTCAAGCTCTCCCCTGAGATGATAAGGGAGCAGAAGAGCAATGAAGATGTCGGCGATAAAGAAGGGAGAAAATAAAGAAAAGTGAAATTATAGATAGTAGGAGCTCCTTTTTTGTGGGAATTTGGGTACAGATGGAAAGAAAGGTAGGGATTTGAAGACGGCACTGCTAGCAAGCGTGTCTGCCGTGAAGAATTGCATGGATCTGTAGTGAGATATTTCATGTGCTCCAAAATAATAATAACAAATGTAGGAGCACAGGAACGAAATGTGTGCATCCGATATATGAACATAAATGTGAATAACCACACTGGCTTGCAGGTTGCTCATATGTTTTTTTTGGGGGGGGGGTATATTAGCAACTAACGATTATTTTTCAATAATTATTAATCTGCCAGTTATTTTTTCTGTTGTACAATCTATAAAATGAATAGAAAAAAAAAAAATTTAAAAAGGGAAAGACATGATAGTTTTATATAACATTTTTGATTGTTAAATTACTTATTGATGAATTTATCAAAAATTGTTTTCATGGATTTTTTTTCTGTCAATCGATTAATTGATTCAAGTATAATGTATTGCTAAAGATATGTGTTAATTCTATCACATTTACATTCTTCTTTGTTTTGGGGGTTCTTTAGCAGCTAGTATTGCAATTGGTTCCCTTTTTTTGCTCTTACACTACAGAACTCGATAGATTCCTTTTAGTCATTGTTGTGGCTGGTACTTGGTTTGGTCGACACAGCAGGATTCATTGTGTAATGCCAATTTTTCTAGTATAATTTAGGGACCTCCATTTATCTTACAGGGACCCTCATGTGTGCCCTGACCCAGTCATTGAAAAACACTGCACTAGAGGACACCACCACTACATCATCTTAGACTGTGTATGTCTGTTCATATATGGCAATTAATGGCACTCTTTCATCACAGGTTCTTTTGGTCATGGACAAGAGAACACAAGAGACGTTCATCCTGAAAGTAAGTTTTTTTTTTTTGTGTGCGTGTGCACCCCACATCCTCGTTGTCCTGACTGTAAGTGTGCCAGAAGCCCCTGTGTGTGACCGGTGTAATTGATTCTAATGGGCCTGTCCCTGTCAGCTCCTCTGCTCTCAGGTGTGAGACGTGTGCCAGATGCCAACGCACAGCGCAAGCACAGATGAATACACACATGTGCGCGCACAAACACGCATACTTGCACGCAGCCAATGTGAACTTTATGTGTAGCGCTGATAGATTTGTGTGGCTCTTTTAAAAAGTCACGCGCTGTATGTGGCTTGATGAATCCAGTGACTTTGGGTTGCCAAGGGGCAAAGCTGGCTCCTCGTTAATAGGAGGTTTCTCCTTTGCCACACTCCGTTTCTGATCTTCTTTTTATTTATTTTTTTACACACCTTATTCTTCACAAAAACTAAACTCACCTTCCTTTACCTCATCCCATTCATGCCCTCCAAATTGGGGTACATTTTTCTTTTCTCCTCTCGTTTTTAAATTCAGATTTCCTTGCTTACTTCACCTTTAACTACTCACCTCCTCTTCCTCTCACTTCTTTTTGCAGGGTCTGAGAAAGAGCAGTGACTGTGGGCAGACTAAGAGGACAATTATGCCTCACTCAGTGCCGCACATGGTGCAGCTGAGAAAGTTCATTGTCTCTGAAGACACAGTTTTCCTTTTGCTGCAGTATGCTGAAGGTAAGACACACACATCTCATGCTTCCTAGTTTCATCTTCCCTCTTTTGTCTTTTTTTACCTCCAACTGTCTTTTCCCCTCCTTCTTCTGATTCCTCCTCCTCTCTTCTCCCACCCCTCTCTCTGCCCTTGTTCTAGACAGATGTTTGATAGAGATGGGTGTGTGTCACAGGTCATTATTCTGAATACCAGGTGGCGCCATGCTTCATTAGCTATGCCAACACCTGGGCCTCCTTACATCCCACTCACTCTCCGATGTGTGTGTAGCTCGTGTGTGTGGGTGAGTGCGTACAATGAAATGCAGCCATATTTTTTTAATGCCCTATAACCTATTCAATCTGGTGCACTCTATAACCACCCTTCACTAATATTAGTGGACAGTATTAAATATCATATGAACATGATCTAATAAAGCTAATCAAATGCCAGCAAAGGCATAGTTTCACCACAGTTACATCTGTTTCACAAAATACAGGCTTGCTCCTTTTGCTTCTTAAGTATGCTGTTAGCAGCTGATGGGTTGAATGACGATAGGCAGGCAGACTGAGGGAGGCAGTGACCTGAGTGACATTGGACAAAATAACATGTGGATGGTTTTACTTTCTAAGCCATCGAGCTGTCCCGCTATCATTATCATCACTGTGAACTCCCTATTCATTCTCATCACACACAACAGATGCTGGCTTCCAATTGCTCACACTACAGCTGTGTGTGTGTGTGTGTGTGTGTGTGTGTGTGTGTGTGTGTGTGTGTGTGTGTGTGTGTGTGTGTGTGTGTGTGTGAGTGTGAGTGTGAGTGTGTGAGAGACAGCGATGTCAAAATGCTAACATTACACTGGGAACCTAAAACACACACACAGACCTCTCCATTTAGCCAGATTGGGTTCAATCCTAACTGTTCTTGTTTGCCCTGGTTACTCATTCCTAAGTGGAAACTAATGACCATTTTTACCAAATAGTCTCAGAAACTAAGGAGCCCCAGAAGCCAAAGTCAGGAACTAAAAAGCTCTTTTGCGCATTTCTTTTTGCGTTTTCACAGAATCTGAAGAACTGTGAATATTAGGTAAATTAGATAGATGGCAGAGAGTGATATATATATATATTTTATATGCAATGTAATCATGCACAGAAAAGTGAAACGGACGCCTCTGAAATAGTGACGAAGTTTCTGGTTATTTTTCCCAAATGGGCAAAACAAGCAATAGGCAGGGACCCCGAGGGGCGCTGCAGGTCATTTTTGCCACGGGCCTCACAGCGGATTACTTTAGCCTTGTTTCTGCTGTAGAAGGTAAGTCCATTGAATCAACTTACTCGAGTGGTTTATAAGTCTACCGCATAATCAATAAATCATCCATATGTTGATACTACTGGCACTCAGTAAGTGCTTACTGTATGAATGAAAATTATTTAGGCCTTGGGGCTAGTGTTTGACCAGTCAGTAACTTTGTGCTGCTACCTAGGGACTTTTTGGAAGATCTATGGCCTAGGAACTAACTTTAGACCAAGGTTCCCCCCGGTTGAAGCACAGGTGGCTAGAAATATTCCTGAAAAAGTTAATGTGGTGAAAAATCTGTAATTATCCAGACATTGCACAGCTTTCTCCCTTAACTCCTCATTCGTCCTCTTTATACCTCTGCTTACCACTGTGATAAATACACCACAATACATTGTCTTTAATGCCCTGTTTTTCTTCATCTCTAGGTGGTAAGCTGTGGTCTCACATTGGAAAGTACCTGCGTAATTCCAGCCCAGAAGAGAGCTTTGACATTCCTTTCATCCAGAAGAGCCACACAGTGGCTGTACACTCTCCACAACATGCTGTACCACAGCTGGATGTAGGTTCAGCCAGTTCTGGTTCTGGGCCGGTTGCTTGTTCTGATTCTGTCTCAGGGCTTCAGAACAAAGGGGAGAAACTCATTGTGTCTCCTAAGAAAAGCGTTCTCCCTCCCAGGCTTATCGAACAAATTGGTGCCCAGTCAGACTCTGGAGCCACGTCTGAGGAAGAGTGCACCAACAGTTATTTGACACTTTGCAATGAGTATGAACAAGACAAAGTAGAACCAGATGCACTAGAAGAAGAGAAGGAGGAGGAGGAAAAGAGTGAACATGAAATGCTGTCCCTGGAAGTGCCCGTTGCGACGACCACTACTTCCTCGCGTAGCCGCTCCCTGCTTAGCAATGACAGCCTATCACCTATCAGCTCTCAAGAACTTGGCTTTTTTACCGAGTCGTCCGACAAAAGTGGCCACACCCTTGACAATGACCAATACCGCGTCGAGGGACAGGACCACAGTGAAGTGTTCAGTCCTTTGCCCTCACCTGCTGTGCCTCTGTCTTTGGATCAGTCCAAGCACACGCCAATGGAGTTTTTCCGTATTGACAGCAAAGACAGTGCAAGTGAGGTGACCTGTCTGGACTCTCATAAGCCGGTTCCCCTCTTTTCTACATCAGACCTGGGCTCTGAGGATCTTCCAGAGCTGGCTCAGGAGGTCAAGTACCACAGCTCGGAGCTTTGGGAATTGGACTGTAGCGATAAAGGCTCCAATGAGTCAGTGCCAGTCATCTCTTTTAAAGAGGCAGTAGTGGAGGATGAGGGACACCCACCAGACCTTTTGGTCAACCTGCCTATAACGGGTGGGACTGTAGACTCTTTACAGGAAGAATTAGACACTTCGGGGGGGGTTGTGGGACTCGAGGCCACAGCCTCTCCTCAGAAGTTCATTCAGCCTGATGTTTTACAGCTTCCCGTTCACCCTGAGGAAGAGGAGGAGCAGCTGCTGGAGCAGGACCTTTCATCTTTATGTACAGCCTCTGCAACATATGACACCAGTGTTGCATCTTCCTCTCCCTTCAACTCACTGTGGGATGACTGCAGCGTGGCGTTTGGGCAAGAAGCCTCTGACAAAATGGTGGTTCATTCTCCATGCCAAAATAATGAACTTCCCCTTGACCTTCCAGTTACTGATCTTCTAAATGAGAAACCAGAGGCCAGTACAAGAGTAAATACAGACTTAGTTCCAGACCCCAGTAGCAACAGCACAGGCTCTATCCCCGCCACAAATGGGACTAAGGCATGCACAGTGGTTGAGAGTTTATTAGGTCTTGATGGTGAATCAAGAGTTATTAGCACTACAGGTGGCAGCGAATTTGATAAAGAAGTATCGCGGCTGTTTGCAGAGCTGGATGAGCTGTCGTTGGCTGCATCCCAAGCTCGTATCCCGGAGGAGTTTGTCCGATGCTGCGCGGTAGAGATGGTTAAAGCCCTGGATTGTCTGCACCAAGAGGGCGTCATCTGTCGAGACCTTAACCCCAACAACATCCTGCTCAACCACCAAGGTTAGACATCCTTTATTACCACAGCTCATTATGTAGTTTTGTTCAGCAAGATCCCATTATCTTGTCATTTATCTCACAGCTCTCTTAAATCTTGTACTAGATTGTTACACACAGGGATGCCAGTATATGTCTTTAAAATGTAGTGAAAATGAGCTAAAAAAACAACCTTTTAGACTATGTTCTAACAATATTAGCTTTAATACTGCTAAACTTATACAACTGCCTATGAGCAGTAATATCCGGACAGCATTACAATGAAGTTTAGTTACAGAAAGTTTTGAAAAAGATGTAGATTATCTTAGTGCAAGATACATCTGCAAGTAAGATCAAACTTGAATGGGCTGAGAGAATGCAAACATCTACTTGCTGTTAAACCCCAACACATGATTCCTGTCACTTCATGATGGGGATAACAAGCCATCTAGATTACTTTTAAAGCAAAGATGGACAACAATGCACCAAATCAATATACAGTACTGGCCAAAAGTTTGGACACACCTTCTCATTCAATGCGTTTCCTTTTTATTTTCATGACTATTTACATTGTAGATTTTCACAGAAGGCATCAAAACTATGAATGAACTCATATGTGATGATATGATATGGAATAATGTACTTAACAAAAAAGTGTGAAATAACTGAAAACATGTCTTATATTTTAGATTCTTCAAAGTAGCCACCCTTTGCTTTTTTATTAATAATGGAAAAAATTCCACTAATTAACCCTGACAAAGCACACCTGTGAAGTGAAAACCATTTCAGGTGACTACCTCATGAAGCTCATTGAGAGAACACCAAGCGTTTGCAGAGTTATCAAAAAAAGCAAAGGGTGGCTACTTTGAAGAATCTAAAATATAAGACATATTTTCAGTTATTTCACACTTTTTTGTTAAGTACATTATTCCATATGTGTTCATTCATAGTTTTGATGCCTTCAGTGAGAATCTACAATGTAAATAGTCATGAAAATAAAGAAACACTTTGAATGACAAGGTGTGTCCAGAGCCTGTCTATGGAGAGCCTGTTCACTCCCTATCTCACTCCCTATTAGCCCCATTGTACCAACCCGGAATTTTCCAGAGAGTGGAAGTTCTCCCCTTATTAGACATTCTCTGGTGTGTCCAAACTTTTGGCCTGTACTGTACCAGGGAAGAAAATTAAAATGTCAACTTCCAAGAAACATGAATTAGACAATCCACGCACTGAACAGAGGCTGCAGCAGGACTAATACTTTACTACTATTAGGTGGCCTAGTAAGAGTTTCATCACAGATATTTCAGACGTAAATAGTTCAATAAAGACCTAGTCTATATCTACAACGTTCCACTTCCGGGATTCACAGGAAATTCCGCTGGATGCATGTCTTTTCGCCGATGTCCGTTACCTTCCGCTTTCTTTTGTGTTGGAATTTTAAACTCCGGATCGATTTATGAGAACTATGGTTAACCGCTCCTCAGATCTCTGCATGGTAAATTGAAATAGCTAGCTAGACTGTCTGTCCATTCTGAGTTTTCTCTCGCACGACTAAAACAACTTTTGAACGTACACGTTCTACCAAAACAAGTTCCTTCCCGAGGCTATTTTGCAGAGGCTCTGTGCGGAGCTTAGCGCCGCCCAAGACGATTTATGATTGCTTTAAAGAAATGCCAATAAACCAGAGCACGATTTTCAATGCAAGACTAATATAGACCTAATGAAAATCCCATAGGCTCTTGTTGACATCTGCTCATATTTCTCATACAGCAAGCATAAAATCACATTCTTCTGAAGCTGCTTTCCTATAATATATTGCTTGTTTCCTTAAGCAAAAAAACAAACAAAAAACTTGTATGAAGTCGAGATCTCTGCTTATTCCTCTCTTAGACCAGATAATATTTGACTAAGGGACTGTCTCTGTCAGTCAGCCAATCTATTTACTAAAATGAAGGCTCTTCCAGAAGCGAAAGTGTTGTTTTACCAGGAGGTTACAGATTCCCTATCAACTTCTTCTTTTGTCGTCCTACAATCATCTCTCTCCACCTCGTTATCAACAAGCGTCTAATTAGCTGAGTGGCTGTTTTCGTCTCCCTGGTGGTAATTATTGTTCTAAAGGGCCCATCAACGGCGTAGTGTGGTGCATCAGTCTGGCTAGCCCAGGCTAATGGCCACGGCTACCTAATGACACCATTAGTTCTAATGATAGCGTTAACGGGTAGCCGCTAAACAGGAGTAATCGCTGGGGCTGTGTGCTTGAAAAGCTCGCAGAGAGATGTAGAGAGGCATAAAGGAATGGAGGAAGGAAGTGCTGTATGTGAGTAAACAGTTTGAAAAGTACCGAGTCAGAGTGATACTTGACTGTGTGAGGTTAAGCATTAGATGAATGTTTCTACTGAGACTTTGAGCTAAATACTTTCCCCCTCTTCCTGTCTCCTTAGGTCATGTTCAGCTTACCTACTTTTGTAGCTGGAATGATGTGGAGGAGTCCTGTGACAAAGAGGCCATTGCCAATATGTACTGTGCACCAGGTGAGACATACATATACATGCTAAAAAAAAACTTTATCTCTCTGGTTTCTCTTGTGTACTCATTTTATGCCTGGGAGCCTTTGTGTTTCAGGAGGTTTTATGTGGGGTTAATTCTATGCAGGCATGAAGGGCCATAAGTAGGCCACTTTCCCATGGTCACAGAACCTTCATTCAAAGCCAGACATGAATAAACAATATAGAGTAGAAACAGATTCTTCTCGACTTTGAAATCAACAGAAATCCATATGCAAAGGTACTCTTTCCATTCAGTTCTTTTGCTTCTTCTTTTTTGCCATTAAGGGCACTGCATCTAAAGGCTACTACATATAGTATGTCATCATGGCAGTGTTATTTTACATTTGAATTATACTTATATTGGTCCATAGCTGGGGGATACTTTAGAAATATCTATGTGTTTTTTACTCTTGCGGTCACAATTTTGAGAGGCTGCCTCTTCTAGTTGTTCACTTATTGTCCTCTAGAGTGTGTTGTTGTGCAACAGTGAGCCAGCAGTGCGGTAACCCCATGTGTTGCCTTCAGCAGGCTTGTGGCGGCTCTGGCATGCTGTTTACAAGCTGCCTAAAACAAACTGCTGCTAGACTACAGCACCATGTCCCTACTTAGCACTTCTGTGTGTGTGTGTGTGTGTGTGTGTGTGTGTGTGTGTGTGTGTGTGTGTGTGTGTGGGTGGGGGTGGGGGGGCACATGCATCAGACAGCTATGGGCGGATACTTTTTCCAATATGTTGCTGCTTTAAGTGTATTGCTTCACACTTAGGCTGCTGGATAGATTTCTGTGTGATGTGTTTGATTACATCTTTCTTAAATATGCAAGATGAATAACTATTAGCTGAAAACACCGGACGCACTCCGAGACACAATGACCCTCGCACCCATTCACTCTCCCACTTACTTATATTAAGCTATTCTCTCATATTCATCCTCTCTCTCAAGCCAGCAAGGTCACTTCAGATTTAAATCCTCCTTGTGACGAGAACATACAGTATGCCACTGTTGTAATAAATCTGAAAGCAACAAATGCTCCATCTAATATCTAAAGTGTGCATTTTTATTCCCTTAGCAACAGCTCGTTTAAAAGCCTACTAATGGAAATAGAAGCACGTAGAGGCATATGTTCAGTGGCCAGCAGTAGATGACCTAAAGACACACAGGAGTGAAGCTCAGCACACAGAGCTTTATGCATAATGTAGCATAAAATCTAAGTGCCAAGCTGAGACTTGTTTGCCACTTAAGTCATTGTGAAATAATTGTCATTTTTTTTGTTAATATAAGCAGCGTGATATTTTTATACCTGTCTAAGAGTGTGGTAGGTTTGAAAGGACACCTGCTGAACAAACAAAAATGTATTTGCTATTCAAATTAAAAAAAATATTAAAATGTAGATTTTGACTAAATGTACACTTGACTTACAGTTAGTTATAACGGCACTGTTAAGCCCCTTCTGGTTCAGTAAAAGAAAAATGTTTAGGGCTTCCACCAATGATTATGTTCACCATCAAATTATTTATTGATTATTTTTTTTAAAGTGCTGTACATAAACATCATATTTTCTCTTACCAGCAGTCAACAACTGGAAGGTATTCATTTTAAAATTACATGAAACTGGGATAATTAAACAAATATTCAGACTTGAGAGGCTGTAAGCAGTTTGTGGTTTCTTTACTTGACAAATTATGTAAATGATTAATTGACTTTCGTCATTGAATACATCCATAAGTTAATAGACTAGTCGTTTCAGCACTGTAGAATGTAAATGTAGTTTAGTTTGAAGACAAATCAAAGTCTAACCAGCTAATACAAAAAAAAAATATTTTAAGAAAAGAGATTCATGCCATGACATGCACTGGAATTAAACTGACCTCAGCCCAGGTGTGAAATGTCTTAGTTAAGCGACTGTTAATCCCATGTGGATCAATGGATGTAATACATATTGGCAGCCAGCAGGGGGTGTGTTATGCTTTTGTTGAGCGATAATATCACTTCCACATCCATTGTCCTGCTCAAACACTGATAACTTTTTCCTCTTTCTTTTCTGTGTCTCTTCTGTCTACCTTTCTTTGTTGTTGTTGTTGTCAATTTCAGTATACACACACTACTAAATAATGGCTATCAACTGTTTTACATGCTTTTATTTCATACCTGCAAACCCCTACATTTGGTACATGCATGCATCTGTAGATGTATGTGCTTGTTAACACACACACACACACACACACACACACACACACACACACACACACACACACACACACACACACACAAACGCAGAGGTTAGTGAGTGTGTGTCTCTCCTGCCCTTGTTATGTATTGCTGTTTATCCAGACAGGGTCAGCTCTAGCGATGGCTTCATTCCTGATGACAGATTTATGACTGTTTAGGGGCCAGGAAACCTAGCAGCTTTAGCGGGGGGTGGTTGTGTGTGTGTGTGTGTGTGTGTGTGTGTGTGTGTGTGTGTGTGTGTGTGTGTGTGTGTGTGTGTGTGTGTGTGTGTGTGTGTGTGTGTGTGAGTGTGTGAGTGTGTGAGCGGTGTAAGACGGAGGGAAACATGTTTTTAAAATGCACACATTCACACCCAAAAAACACGGGAGTGGACTCGGAAAAATACAGTGGCAGCCGGGTATTAATCTATTTATTCTGCACTTCTGCTTATTTACTTTCTCACCATTTTATCATTATTGATAAACATCAGATGGTTAATGTTTTGTTCTCTACTAAAAAAAAAAAAAAAAAAAAAAAAGCTGTTGAGTGACTGATTTTAACAGGATTGGGAGTTGTTTATTGTTCTACTGAGAGGGAAGCAAGGCCAAAACCGATTGTCTTCAATGTCTAAGAAAAGGGAAATTCGATGTTCTTCCCCTCTGAGGTATTAAGTCAGTTACTGATGACTCCATCATCATACTCACTATTTTGTTGTTTTACCTGCTCACAGTATGATGATCTAATGAAAGATAAAGTTCAGTTCCCCTTTTGATAAAGAGCTGTCATCTCATTGTTTTGAAAAGCTTTTCAAGTAAGACATTTTACCGAGGGGGGGTGGGGGTACTTCTGCTTTATTATTTGAATATGTTCAGATATTCTGTCCTCATAGTGAAGATGTGTCCTATAATGATATGACACATTGATACTGCATTTTGTTTTTGAAACAATAACAGCTGTTCTTTAGCAACGATTGGCACCATTTCAACAGAGCTTCCCCAGCTCATACAGTAAGACACGCATTCAGTCTTGGAACATTGTACACCGTCCCTCCTTACTTCCTACCTGCATACACTTTACTTCCCCTTTCAACAATGACTGTGTGTTAAGTTTTTAGGGAAGTCGGTCTAAGAGGAGAAGAGAGAAAGTTCCTTATGGCCCCCAGGAGAGAGGAGATGGAGTGTGATTAAGATACAAAGCAAGAGGGAACCTGATTGTTGAGGGGAAAGGGAAGAAGAGGAGGTCATGAGGTGAACACACTGTATTGTTTTATCAGTGTATCTGAACTCCTCCCTTTTGTTTTCTTTAAATTCTTATGATTCATTTTTAAAGTGCTTTATATTTTGTTCAAGAAAGAAAAATGCCAGCTTAGTGGAAGTATGGTCAATTTTGAAAATGTACACATCCTACAGTGTAACAGAAGGGTTTGAATGACCCATGGCCTGTGGATGCAGTTAATTCTCCCCTCCCATCCTCTTTCTCTCTATCTCTCTTTCTTCCTGCCTCGCTCTGACAGAGCAGTAAGTGTAGCCAGCTCCACTGTACTCTCCCTGCAGCTCCTTAGACATTAATCCATTGTGATGACATCGACCTTGCTCTGAGACGTGTGCTTGTGTGTGTGTCCAGTATCTCCCCTACAGCTCATAACTACGCAGGTATCACTAGTCCGTTCAATGACGATCTTCTCTCCTTGGCTGTCAAAACAGTAGTCCTGGGGAGCCCTGAAGACTGGTTGCTCAGTTGGCTGTGTGTGTGTGTGTGTGTGTGTGTGTTGTGTGTGTGTGTGCGTGCACGTGTGTGTGTGTGTGCGTGCACGTGTGTGTGTGTAAACGTGCAAGTCGTATCATAGCCCTCTGTAACCTTTGCTGCAAGAGAGGCGCGCAGGCCCCTGGAGTTCCAGGCAGCCTCCGGGAGATGAGGGGTCTTTGTCTCTTACACTCCCCCAGCCGAGAAGCCTGGTCTCTGGGCACACGCAGCCGTGACCCTGGGTGCGGCCCTCTGGAGAGAGCCCAGCAGAGGGAAGCTGAGCGGCACAAGAGGCCATCTGGTACCCAGTGGAGCTAGAACACCCACACACTCTCACACATACACTTTTGACTTTAGCAAACGAGTGTCATTCTTGGTTTATGTGTTTTACTGAAACACATACTGTGGAGTCCCAACAGCCCCACATCAAGCTGACTGTCGGACTGGTTGTGGATCAGAATCTCACAGAACGTGGCCATGATTTGGACAGTGGACAGACTTCCCATGAAATGTTCATCTTGAGAGGGTTTTGCGACATGTGTAGATGAAAGTGTTTGTGTTTATTAAAAATTGACTCCATTAAAGACTAACACAAGACCAAATGGGGAGAATTTTAGAAAAGGAAGAGATGGTAAATGAGGTCTTTAATTATTGAGAGCCTTTAATTAGTTGTCAAGACAACAACCTTAATGACAGACAGGGTCTGTGGTAAGGCTGCAACGATTTGCCGATATGGTGATGGATTAATTGTTATTTTTCAAGCAAAAGATTTTCTGCTTTTTATTTTTTTATTGTAAACTGGAAATCTTTTTGGAGTTTGGACTGTTAAATCAAGAATTTGGGCTTCTGGGCTTCATAATTGTTATTTACTAATTTGCCACTATTTCCTGACATTTTACAAACCCAATAGCTGAAAATGGTGCAGGGGGGGTAGTAAAGAAAACTGAACAAAAATGTTATACTATTTGTTCTCAGTTCCTGCTTTGCATTTCTTGCTGTGCGTGTGTTGTATGAGTGTATGTGTGTTTGAGGTCAGGTCATGCAGATGGTGTGAAGTTGCAGCAGACGGTTTCCTCAATTTAACTGCTTTTTTATTATGCAAATCACCCTTTTATGAGACACACACTTGTTTGTGTGTGTCTGTGTGGGACTGTGTCCATGTTTTTGTGCTCATTTTGAATTGATTATAACAATTCAATGAAATATTAAGTAATCAAAGATGTCAGTCTCAAACACTGTTGAGTTTTTAATGTAATCATTAAAGGGGTTTTATGCACTAAAATGAGCTTAAGATAAAATAATTGTGTGTGTGTATATATATATTATATATATATATATATATATATATATATATATATATATATATATATATATATATATATATATATATATAATATATATATATATAATATATAAATATATATATATATATAAACACATAAACACATATTTGGTTATTTTCCATCACTAGATGATAATTCTTCTCCAACACATAAGCTATTTCTCTGCTTGTTGATTTATTGATGAATTCAGTGTCTTCCCTCCGTTTCAGAGGTGGGAGGTATCAGTGAGGGGACCGCAGCATGCGATTGGTGGAGTTTGGGCGCCGTCCTGTTTGAGCTCCTGACAGGCATGGTGAGTCAAAAAGCATGAAAACTGTTATCTTTGTTGCGAAGGTGTTGTGGGATGTCTGTAGGTGTCTTGGCTTTCAACTCTCTCACACTCTTTATGGTTGTGCCAGGTTGTGTATGATTGTGCGCGCGTGTCTGTATGTGTTTGTAGGTGGAATTTGCTGTTTTGGTGTGTATGTGTGTGAGGTGCGTCTTGGCTGCCATCTCTTACTCTGGTTCTCGGGGAGTGCCAGGGGTGTCGGTGTGACTTTCTCCCACAGCCTGAGCTCCATCTGCTGGGCCATAGGGTCAGCCCTCCCTGGGCCCCCTTGCTGGCTCCTGGAGCAGCGCTGGGCTTGGAGCACGCCGACCCGAGGTCAGCGTGGAAGGTGAAGACCAGGGCAGCTCTCAAGGTGCTGCAACTCGGCTGGTCCAGGATCAGGGCCGTCTAAGACAGGCTTGGGAGGAAGGGGAGCATCTGATGGCCTTTTTAAGTTTGGAAGACAAAAGATACATATTCAACTGTTATACATGTATACAAACAAGTGCACATGATAATTATAACTTGCTGCTCTCTTGAAGGACAAATTCACACACAGGTGAACGCACAGACACCCAGTGCAGGTGCAGAGCGTCCCTTCAATTTTTTATTGTTTATTAAATTTGAATAAATGCTAACTGATCGCCAGTGGGCATATTTTCATATCAGCTATCAGTGGTTTCCATCAGTGGTCCCAAACATGAGTCGGGGTGTTAGGTTAGTGTTTCTATGTTGAACAATACACACCCGCTTACCTGGAAAAAACAACAACTCAGTCACACAGATGTCTCCTTTGATGATTATGTCTGGGTACAGCCCTGGCAAAGATACACAGGCACACATAGTGTCTCTTGATCCTTGCAGGATAAGATCTTGCCTGGAGCAGTCTTGACTGCGGCTAGGAACCCAGCCAGAACTCCTGCAGCACGTAGAGAGAGAGAGAGAGAGATGACCTAAGTGATAGAAAAAAAACACAGGGTCCCCTAACACAAACAGTTAACGGGCTTTCTCTTGCTGAACACGTTCTGTTCTAGCATTTTCAATTTGTAGGTGTAGATGCACTGAAAGATGTGCTGTTGCAACATACAGTGATTACGGTCATTATTGTCAATTATTTTAACAATGGGACTACATTCTGTGGTCGGAAAAGCATTTGCAGGTCTTGGCTTCTGAGATTATTTCTTTTTTTCATTTTTTTCCCCGTGAGTGCAACAATTCCTTGTAATTGACAGTTTGACCTGGTAACGTTTTTACTCTAAAAACAAATAAAAAGCTTTTATGTGTACTGCTTCGTAACTGTCGGTTCTTCCAGTAAAATTGCTCTGTATACATGAAGAACAAAATAACCAAAAACAATAAGTTTTTCCCTGTCATTCTTTCTGTGACACACGCAGCAGTTCTAAGAAAAAGCAACAGTAGTCAAAACGTAACCTTGTTGTAGTTGGTGTGATCAGTGTTGTTTCAGGTGCTCTAGCTCTTTGGTCTCCTCCTATTTGTCCAGTCCTCTGGTGCTTTCACATTGACTTGGCTCTGCAGGTGTCATTATATCTCCCTTTAGCTCTGTCTGTTAGGTTTTCTTTGTTTTGATTGATAGTTATCTATTCTTTCCATCCCTCCTTCCCTCTGCACAGTCTCTGCTGCGGTGCCATCCAGCGGGAATTGGTCGCCACACTGCTCTCAACATCCCAGCTGTCTATTTAGGGGGGGGGGGGGTTTTTTTTTTTTTTTGTTAGCTCCTTTACTGCTAACCTGTACCATTCATTGACAGAACATACAGGTAAAAGGCACCACGGTACTGAAAACACTCTCAGATAGGTGAGTGATCTCTAGACATGACAGCAGTGAGATCGAATCCCTAAAGATGTTGCGAAAATGAAAACCAGACCTCACTATAACTGCTTTAAATGATTAGGAATGTAATGGATGTATTTTTTTTCTGACAGATTAAAACAGATAAACACACATCCTAGACATAGTGGACATTATCCTTAATAACCAAGCTTGCACCATGCTAATATCTTAAAGCTAATTGCAAATCCTCAACACTGGTAATCTTTAAATGTATATTAATATGGTTAGCATGGATTTATCTCTGCTTAACGTGACACAGATTTGCCATGAATCCAGTTTAGTTTGTGCTGTGAAGGAGTGGACGTGCAGACACTTGTACTGAATTAAGAGGTTGGTCTCTGTCTTGTCCTGCAGTTGCTCCAGTACAACCCAATGGAGAGACTGGGGGCAGGTGTGGGAGGCGTGGATGATATCAAATCCCACCCTTTCTTTGCCAGAGTGGACTGGTCCAAATAGACGCCGTGCATTGTGGGACTGCGGAAACCAGAGCTGCATCCTGGGAGACTGTCTGTCCTGAATGAATCCCTTTCAGACTGGACACACATATAGATATACAGTAAATATGCATTTCTGCACACATCACCCATTTTTTTTGCCACAAAGCAGTATTACCTTCCTTGTAAATTGCTCATTTCTTTATCTCATAGAGGGTTTACTGTGTAACCTTTTGGTGCAGGGAACACGTAACAACATGTGTGGTGCAATAATTTATACAGTGTGTGCTGGTGCTGAGTGATCATCCACTACGACATTGTTGCTTTTACATAACTCATACAGTAGCTGTACGCCAAAATGAGTGAGAGGTTTGTTTTTTGGGGGACATTTTTTAAACTGACGCAGACTTCGGTAAGCGTTCCTGAAGACACGTGCAATACACTGAGTTTGTTGCCACCTATAACATTTTTATCATTCCTCACTGAGTCCCTTTAGATTAGTTGGAAGTGAGACGGGTTGAGCTTTTTTATGTTGCTCTGATATAGAAACTGATATATCTCGTTTCCTACAACACTTTTTTTTGCCAACCAGCACCCACATACAATGAAAGAGAGACACTATACAAGGTGAATAAACAAAATATTTTTAGATAGGAGATGGTTTTGTTGTTGAGTGAAGTATTTAGTTGTATGAGGATTGAATTATTTAATAGATTAAAGCTAAAAAAAAGGGGGGGCCTTCTCCCTCCATGAGTAGTGAGTGTGTTTCATTAAAGAAAGAAAGAAAGAGAAGGATGGAGGGCTTGAACCACACATTTAAAACCAGCCCTTTTACAGATAGTTGTTTTTATGAATTCTGTACTGTACAACACTGCATTTTTTGCATGGTCGAATATGATTTATGTAATATATTTAATACTATGATAAATCTACTGAACAATAAATATTGTGCGTCTTAAAAATATACCTTTTTAAAGGATGTTGTGCTGAGTGAACAGTACACCCAGATCTCAAAGCCTTGATTATGTCTAACTTTTCAATCACTCACTGCCTCAGCAATCGGATCCTTTTTATTTGATTGTGTTTTATTTCTGAGCATCACATCTGCTAACTTGCCACACAGATCTTAATGCTGATTTAATAATATCTATAATAGTCTACAATGATAATATATATATGGTAAACATTGCCATGGTTACATTACATGCCATATATCACTTCCTGTATAAACAGATGAGACTTTTGAGAATTATTGGAGCATATACAGTATATCAAACACATTGTAATATCAAACGCATTGTAATACATTTCTCTAACAATACACAGATAATCACACCACTGTAGATGCTGCACTCGGTTGTACTCCACTGCGGTATGCTACATGTTAACTGACAGATACTGTCCATATTCCACCTATTAACCCTTTTTTATCAGACATAAACATCACAGTAAGATCACATTTGTTTTTTCAGTTTTCTATTGAATGCTCACTCTTGTCTGTGCTGTATGTCTGTACTGGTCTGTCAGTGCACTCTGGAAAACAATAAACATACCTGGATAAGAACATCTAGTGATTACGTGTAAGGAGCTGGGAGTGTGTTGTGTTTGTTCTGAGGCTACAGCCCCTCTTATTAGCAGGACCGATGATACTCCTAGAAAGCTGCTGTCACTCCTGCTGAGTGTCACCGTGACGGTAATATGAGCCAGCACAGAGGCACACACACACACACACACACAGCATGGTGAACCCCAAGCACTCATTGATACACATGGGCCCTCTTTGGGTGCAGTTATGCTATGACTAGCTTTAAGTCTTGATTATTTGAAAATCTGTTTGGGAAATGGGATAAATAAGTACAGTATGTACTTACTGCAGTTGAAAAATGTGAGTTGAACTTAAAGGATAGATGATAAATAAATAAATAATAAAAATAAATAAATGTGATTACTTCTTTGTGGATCAATACGATCACTTAACATTATTTTCTTCTTAATATTCTCTTAAAAACTGACAATCTTTTTTTTCTTTACATTTTTTAAAATCACACCCAGGCTTGATTAAACTGAACATGAACTTGTTCCTCTATTACCTGAAATTCACACACACACAGGTCGGGGGAGTTGTTAGCATTGTCAGGGTGTATCCCCTTGTGTCAGCCTCACTGCCACAGGGTCAAGAGTCTGGGATGATTAGTGCTTGTCATAGGACCTGTCTCTCATTACACACACACTCAGGGCGAGAGGTTCACTTCAGCTCAGAGAAGAAACCTGTCAATCTTACTCAGCGTAGATGTGAGATGTGCCTTCAATGTGTTCACAATCCCTCTAAGTGTATTTTATTTTATTAATGGTTCAAATTGATCTGATATGGACTTAAATATAATCATATAATACATACCTAAAATGTATGTTGTATGAAATAGTTCAGCACAACATGCCATTGTAATATCTCAAACTCTCAAAACGGACTTCTATTTGCAGTGCTGTAAAGTAACTAAATACATTTTTAGTAAGTACTTAAGTACTGCACTTGAGTACAGTTTTGTGATACTTACACTTTGCTTGAGTATTTCCCTTTTGTGGTACGATCATCTCACCTCACACTCTGCCAGTAAGTCTATAAATCTAGCTTCACCTTGCCCAGAATACTATTGATGCATCAGTATTAATGATGTAGTATATCACTTGCCTGAGTACTCATCTGCAAAACTTTTACTTTTGATTCTTTTTGCTGATAATAATTCTGTACTTTTACAGTATGATTTTGAATAAGTGACTTGTAATGAATTATATTTACATTGTTGTACCCAGCACAAGTATCCGAGTACTTCTCCCACCACTGTCTATTTGGATCCACACACAGACAAAGAACCAAGGTGCATGTGTGTGTGTGTGTGTGTGTGTGTGTGTGTGTGTGTGTGTGTGTGTGTGTGTGTGTGTGTGTGTGTGTGTGTCTTTGTGTGTGTACAAAGCCACAGGGAAGGATCCGTCTGGTCAGAGGCAAGATTAAGAGGACACGCCAAGGACTCCTGGGATGCAATACAGGCCAGAGCCCTGAAAGCGTCACCCAGGCCTGCAAGGCTGAATTGACCCCTGAACCACTTCTGCAACTTCCTGGACCTCCCTCTCTCTATCTCTGTTGTCTTTTCCCACCTCTCTCTCTCTCTTCAAATGCGCCTCCCTCAACCCTCACACCCATCGCTTTCACACTGAGGCACCAGCAAGCGGGCAGCAGCCAAATGGCCTGCCCTCTGCTTCATATTGCTGTTGGTTAGGTTTTGTTTTTGCCTTTGACGGTTTGACTTTCGTTAACAAAGCCCAAGAGAACTCCTATAGCCCAGGGATGGACACACACACTCACACACGCACTTGCGCCAAGCTGAAGAGTTCCGCTCTGAGACCCCGGGCATCTTCTCCAGCTTCTGTCAGAGCCATGATGTCATTATGAAGAGACACAATGCCTCTTCATTATCCCCCCTCCACACACAGACACACACACACACACACACATCCTCACTGTACAGACAGATGCACACACGCAAGCTACATGGTCAAAAGCATTAGGAGCAGCACGTGGTAAGGCACAGGTGAACAGCTCTGTGAAACAGGTAAAGGTGTAAACATAATCTTCAGTGGATGATCGGTTGATTGCTACCTACTGTATATTATAAGATGTTTTGTCATAAAATCTTTGGGACAATAAAACACCCGCATTTTGCTTTTTTTTTCTGCTTTTCTTACATTTTGTTTTAAAAAATAACATTAAAAAAATACATTTTGTGAGCTCTTTTCCCATTGCATCTACTTTATATAGTGGCTAATGTGGTATTGTAGTTTAACAAGCAGGCCAGCTGGTGTCCAGTGTACTCCTTAGGGAATGGATCATGACCAAACAATATTGTAAACAGAAGAAGAGCAGAGCCATGAACAAAACCCAACCACCACCAACAGCATACATGTGTCTTTTCAAAATATATCATAACACCTACTGACATTTGTGTGTAAGGAAAAAAGTCTGATATATCCAATTATGCAAATCATATTCCTGCTTAGTATCTTCAGGTCCTTTGAATAAGATTCAATATACTGCATATCTTCGCAAAAGTTGTCCGCTCCAGATAAAGAAAAAAAAACGAATTAAATCTCCTCTTGGTCTGCCTCTAATTAACTCCTGTAATACTACTTGTCACTGTCCTCGTGCTTTGGGCTGTCTCACACCTTAATCTGATCAGATAGTACAAAGCAGCTCTGCCTCTTACCTCAGCTCCTCCACTAGACAAAACAGAAATGAAGCTCTGCAGTAGTGATGAGGTAACTGTGCAAGACATCTCACGTGAATGTCACAGAATCAGTGTCAGAATCAGTGTCTGTAAACATACACCACAAAATTAACCACAAGTTGGCCTTAAGGGTTTAGGGATCTTACAAACAGGTCATTGACCTGCAGTGTGGTGGTGCACTCCCTCCATTTGCAGAGGACCTTCATTAGCTGCATGGCTTCATACTGTGATGCTCTGCTTTGCTGCCTCAAGACAATATAACAGAATCACTGAGAGGGAAACACAGCCCTGTGAGGTCATATGAAGCCATCCTAAAGATTGCATGGTTAAATATGACCTTTGACCCTGACATTTTACCCTTAAATAAAAGCACTTTACAAAAAGGTGAGGTGTTTATTAGTCTGTTTATTTCCCCCCAAATCACTTCATGTCTTGATCTTTATTGAATACCTGAAGAAAAAAAAAAAGATTAAATCAAATGGAATAGCAATTAAGATTCAAATTCGACTGAAATTATATTAGTAAACATTGAAATAAATGAGTTTTAACAGTTTTATTATGGAATATAGTGTTGGTTGTATCTACAGTTTATTTTATGGGTATTTATTTCCTGTGTTTGAGTATTCAGCGTTGGTTGACGAGCAGGGGTGGAAGTAACGAATTACATTTAATCTCCCTAATGTAACAAAATGTTTTTTTTGTGTACTCACGTTACAGCGGTGTGGAACGTAAAATGGAGAGAGGAGTTTCCGGGGAGCGTTTGTTATGTTGGGAGTAGCCCCAAAGTGTAGGCTATAGTGTTATCTAAAAGTTAATATAATATATAATATAATAATAAAAACAACGGTTCTTGTATGCCCATATGATACTTGTAAAACAAATTAAAAAAAAATAATAATAATGTCGAGCTACACTTAGACATAGACATTACCTTTGGATAGGGAAAGGCCAAAGTTGTCCTACAGCTGCAAATGGTCCATACCGTGGATGTGTAATAAAGTCCATTCAGTGCGCCTTGCAGACCATTGGGTCTGTCGTGACCATTATGACCGGATGAAAACTGCCAGCCAAAGAGGAGAAGGGACACCCACGTCAAAGAAAATTTTCTTAAAGAAAAAGTGTGAAGAAAGAGTGGAGAGCTGCAGACACAGCGGAGGTAGCTAAGCTAATGCTATTAGCTAAAGTTACTGCGTTGACCTGGCATCGGTAAATTACACACGAAAGCATGGCAGGATAATCTTTCCATAATGTTGTCAGACACTTATAATAACAATCTGAAAAAACAAGCACTTTTAACGGACGTACATTGACAGTGTGTAATTGCCCCATGGGATTACATGGGATTACATTGCAGTGGTTTTGCGACTACCAGCTGCAGTGCTCTCACTCGGCCAATGTATGAAAAAAATGTTCTTCCTATTAGTCACGACACAAGTACCTGGGAAAATAGGTTCCAGGTTGAAAATACTGAAATTCCCTTTTTAATATATATATATATATATATATATATATATATATATATATATATATATATATATATATATATATTAATCTCAAATATTGTACTTTACTACAAGAACAGGTGCATATTCTGGGTATAGCTAACGGGGTAATGCTAAATGCTCATTATCAGTCCTCCGGTTGGCTTCTGCTTCACTGAGAAACTTTTACCTTCAGTGAGATGTTTGTGTACTGTTTGTGACAAATTGTGACTGCAGAGGCTTATTCAGTTTATAATGTTTGAAATCTTAAAGGAGCGCAGTGGGAGCTGAGAGGCTGAGTGGACTGGTTATACTGGGACAGAGTGGCTGAGTGGACTGGTTATACTGGGACAGAGAGGCTGAGTGGGCTGGTTATACTGGGACAGAGTGGCTGAGTGGACTGGTTATACTGGGACAGAGCGGCTAAGTGGACTGGTTACAGTATGCTTTAAATGTGAACGAGCAGGTAAGTTAAACCTGGAGCAGATTGAGGACTTCACTGGTGGTGCTCAAGACTCCCAAAATGCCTTCAAACAGGTGAGTAACAAAGTTCTTACTCTCCAGAGGAGAGTGTCAATGTTGCTAGACAATGTAGCGTTGTGAGCAAAAATTGTGCAGCTCTCTTTTTGCTTTAATATGTCTGTGTGCTTGTGGCTGCAGCTGCTGTGAAGTTTATATTGTTTATACATGTCCATGTTGTCTGCCTTAGTGATGCTTTATTCTGCCGCCATGTCATGACCGGTTATTTGATTTGTGTAGATTGTTGCACCCTGCGGTGTCCCCTTGTTATATGTTGGTCATTATTGTTTAATTGTCTGAGTTCTTTCTTGTTTCTTGTTAAATCTAAGGGCCTATATATATTGTATATATGTACATTTTAACTGACCTACTTTACTTTTATCTAAGTAGGCTACATTTTTTCAAATTTTAAAAAACTATTAACAATTCTGTAAAGTAACAGTACGAATTCCAGTCCTTTTTGATTAGGATGGTTGCACTGTATTGTCCATGTTTTTATGGACAAATAAATTGAACCCTGATTGATTGTGTATGGAAAGGACACTACAAAACGTGTTAGACTGCATGGAACCATTGTTTTAAGTTCATCCAGATCATTGGGACAGCAGTTTTGCAAGATCTCCACCGTGCATCGGTGACACCTGTTTAAGACAAAGAAACCCATATAGAAAAAGGCCATGGTGTGCTTCCATATAATACCATAGCATATTCTGTGTTTTTTGTTCTAATTGTGGTTTCATGGTTAGAAACCTGTAACTGTAAAACAGCTCTCTTGTTGCTTGACCAACATACATTTATGAACATGTTTATTTGCGGTTGTTTTGAATGATGCTAGTTCAATTGGATGCTCTTAAACACAGTTAATGAGAACAGTTTCAAGGGAAAGGGAGAAAGAGAGAGACTAGTACAGCTGAAATGCCTGCTAACCATGAGAGATGTCTCAACTCCCTTCAAGTCAAATTACCCAAGGTGCCTTGCTGAATAAAGCGTCCTCTGTATACCTCGGTTCGAAGTGCCGGTTATTTTTCTTCCTCTGAGCGTTGTTCTACCTCACCTTTCCCGCCACATTGGATTTAGGGGTCTCTTTATATAACCCACATGCCTGCGTGTGAGTCATGATACGAAAGGCTCAGATGGTAAAGGAGTCCCAACCGGTGCCCAAAAGACGTGTCACTAGTAATACCTCCCCCCCAGACCTGAGGTGTCTCCTTTCGTTGTGCTGTGGGCCTCTGTGATCTGTGTGGAAGGGCGGTGTGCCAGGGCCCAGGCATGCCGTTAGCAGCTCACTAACATAGCATTAGCTCCACGGTCATCTCACTGTGCTGTCTCAACTGTTTCCTCACGCTCGGCTACACACACCTTCTGTGGCTCCACACCGCTTGTTAGCCGCAGACCCCCTCTGTCATAAGACCACCCTCCCCTACTCCCCCTCCCACTGACTGTGTCTACTTCTAGGCCTTTATCCTCCCTTCCTCTTTTTCTCCCCTCTCACTCCCTCCATCTACTCTGAGGCTTGAAGAGGCCTCAGCAGGGGCTCCTGTTATTGACACACACACACACACACACACACACACACACACACACACACACACACACACACACACACACACACACACACACACACAAACACACACACACACACACACACACACACACACATACACACACACACACACACGTAGAAACATCTCATGGTTGCAGCTCGGGGGAAAAGGCATTTGACTATCCTGCTAAGAAAAGAGAGATAAGGAAAATAACAGAGAGAGAGTGCCATCAGATCACTTTCTCCTCTCCTTGTGTTTGGGGTTGTGTGGTTGCCGTGGGCGACCTGGAGGGGAATGTGATGCTTGTTAAGGAGACGTTCCTGGGAATGCAGCTTGAACGCCGTGGGAGCTAGAATCTACCCGCTAATCTGTCTGTTCCTCCGAGGCCCAAGTCTTCTTGGCGATGAGACACACTCTGTTACCACACACACACACACACACAAACCCACAGCCTTTACAGTTGCTGTCCCAGCCAGACGACATCTCACTCACCCTCAGGGGAGAGAGCAAAGGAAGTGGTTCAGAGGGAGAGGGGGCTAGGGAAAAAGGGGCAGCAGATTAAGGGGGTAGATGACATCTCACACATCCTGACAGGGGGGCATTAGACGGAAACGACGTGAGGATGGAGGCGTGTAAGGGAGGTGGAAAAGAGAAAGGATAGGGGCAGATGAGATTAAGGAAAGAATGGAAAGAGGGAACCAGCTGGAAGTGTAACTTTGATGTGGCAGGGGAGGTGGAGAAGCTGTAGGACCAAAGTGAGGGGGAGAGGCAACAAGAGCCAGTTTTGGGAAGCAATAAGCAGAGGCCACAGAGTTAGCTGGACTGCATGATATCATGAGGGTGAGGCGTGAAGCGGGTGAGAGGGGGTTAAAGGGTGGGGTTAGCGAGGTGTAGAGCAGTGTTCTTGAGGGAGTGTGGAGGATCCTTGGAGTCCTGGCACCTTATGGCATGGCCTGCAGTCAAACAGATGCTGCAGGCCATGCCAGCCTTGAGCAGGGCACAGATGAGACCATTTAGAAGCAAAGGAGGGACGTGCCTTGTCTTACCGAGCAGTGTGTGTGTGTGTGTTTGTGTGTGTGTTGTTGTTTTGTTTTTTTTGTGTGTGTGTGTGTGTGTGTGTGTGTGTGTGTGTGTGTGTGTGTGTGTGTGTGTGTCTGTGTGTGTCTGTGTGTGGACCTGTCTCTCAAAGAAAAGAGAGCGTGAGTTGTTTGTTGAAGATATGCTAATGAAGTCAGTTGTCTTCAGTTGATTTTCAGACCATGATGCCCCGGCAGTCAGCTGCTAACAGGAAATAGTGTTCCTCACAGGTTCCGGGTGAGCAGATACACATTTAACATGTACATATTTAACAATCTGTGTGTTTATTGTGTTAAAACCGGTTAATGGAGCCACATTCAACTTACTCATGTGACACATATCTTCTATTTTGGAAGGAAAAAGACGCTGCAGAGGGGGGAAAAGTGTTGACAACTTTTTTTAATGAGAATTTTACACATTTTAATATTCGCTTACTAGACATGTGGAGTACAAACCAAACTGTGGAAACATTTAGGTCTTCTGTTGCTGTGGAAGTGTTTTGTCATGTCTAAGAAAAAAAATGCTACTATCTGGGATTAGCCTGATCAATAATTGTTGGCCTGACATCGTGTTGATGATAGATTTTATCCGTCTTAATTGAGTCTACATTTGAGATACTACATTTCTAGAGTTGTCTTTTAACAAAACAAAATATTTTCATGTATACATGTCACACACAAAAAGGAAAAGGGACATGGAAATGTGAGATAGCAATGGCCATTGGTGTTAACAATGGATAGATTTCATTACATCTAACTCTAAACAGCCTTTCCTCCTCTCTTTCCATTCCTGTCTCTCTACACAAATCACACCTGTATGTTTAAGGATGGTAGAAAGGATAGAAAAAAACCCTTCTCTACCTTAACTTGAGAATCTATGCCTCTGTTTTGGAAAACTACTGACTCTAGTGGGTTGAAGCATGTGCAAGTGGAAGAAGAGCAGCACCAAATCTCTCCTCGCTGTCTATTCTCTCTCCTCCATCTCTATTTTTTCAAGTGTAAGTGATCATATCCTCCCTTTTTTCTACCTCTCACTGGCTTGAGTGATTTGCTAAGGCGGTGTGTTCATGTGTATGTATGTGTGTGCGTCTCACATTAGCCTTTTTCCATTAAAGCAATTTTGCCACCCATTGTATTCCTAAAGAGGACCTGGGAAGTCACTAATGGTGCCTTGCGTCCACACTTGCGCGCTCGCACACACACCCGCTGCAACATGCGCTCAGCAGAACATCTCTCAGCGCGTGCTATCATCACCTGTCGCCTGATTGCTGTAAAACACACACATTAGCATAGAATGAGACACATTATCACTCCTGATTATGGGACGCTAAGAGGTTTCACAGAAAAAAAAAGACCTCGCACCTTTTCTCCACAATGCCTGCTGCTAGTGAGATAAATGCATGTTGTCCAACATCTCTTACGCTACCGAAACAGCCTGAAGACTCTGCTGATGGATTTAATGGCCTCTTGTTGTCCATGCTCATAACTGCTCAGAATTGTCACGTCAATACAAAAAATTTAAATTCAGACGGCACTATGATCTGGCTGCCACCATCAAAACATGTACTTTGTATGTTTCCTGCTGTTTCGAAAGTAGAGTGAAAAGCACCCGGCTGGTGGGGATTTCAACAGGTTATTACTTATTTTAGTGGGATCAAATCTAAGTAGGAATAGAGCAGAGACACACACACACACACACACACACACACACACACACACACACGTCTGCCATGAGAGAGGTGACGGTCTATGGTTAGCAGGTGGCCTTCTCTTCCCTGTCTTGATGAGTACAGGAAGTGTCAGCCGTGTACAGCGGAGGCACAGGACACTTGTTGAAGTCAAAGGTCAGCCCTCTCTTCTCTTTGCACTGTTATCTTAAGTCTGGGGTCTCTGATGAGGTCTCGTCACTTTTGAATGGCCTCACTCATTTCAGGGGTGGAGGAGGAACAGGAGGAAAGGGGGAAAATGCTGTCATTGATGAGTTTTTACTATTTTCTTTTGCCTTTCTGGGCTTTTTCACCAACATCCTGGAAACGCAGGAAGGCCATGTCTGGATCCCTATATAGCCTGGCAGGGTCACAGTGTGATGGGTGGAAGAGACTTTAGGCTACGATGGGAATTCCCCTGCGTTTGGGTTCAGTTCATGGTGTGTTGTGAGAACTGTTGACTTTAACGGTTGTCAAAAGCTTTACGTTCTCTGGAGAAAGTCCACTTTCTGGCGTGAACTTAATCATTCTACAAAAGTATGTTTTTCAAACAGAGAGTTAGATGAAAATATTGCTATCACTCTCATATCTGTCTGATTAATTAAATGCTACAACCAGCAGCCAGTTATCTTAGCTTAGCATAAAGACTGGAAACAGCTAGCCTTGCTCTTTCCAGAGGTAGAAAACTTTCACCTATCAGCATCTCTAAAGCTCATCAGTTAACAAGTTTAATCTGTTTGTTTAATCTGTATAAAAACACTTAACTCTAAAAATGATAAGTTTGGTTTTACCAGGGGTTATGTGCAGAGTAGCTGTTTTTCTGTGCTATCAGTCTTTTTGCTTAACTAATCTAACTGCCTGCTGTTTCCAGCTTCCTATTTAACGAAGACACATGAGCTGTAGAACCGAATTTCTCATCTAACTCTTGGAAAGTATTCCTTTTGAGGTTGAAAAAAACTTTACCTTTGCAGGGATCCCATTTTTCCCATTTGATTTTTCTGAGTTGAACATACTGTTAAAAGTGACTTTTTAAAACCCACAGAGAAAGTGAAAGAGTGTGAGTTCAGATTTCCTTGGCACTTAGTAGCTTCATTTGCCCACCTGTCACCCTGCACACACAGACACACAGAGGTGTGTGTGATAATGACATAATTGTCCCAGAGCATACAGCCATGCAAATAGGGAAGATGGCTTGTGTTGCCATCCGTAGGTCTCTGCCATCTATTTCCATTATTCTAATGCACTGCTGCTGATGACCTGCTCTCACACAATTAACACACACACAGAGAGAGAGAGAGAGAGAGAGAGAGAGAGAGAGAGAGAGAGAGAGAGAAAAAAAAAAAAAAAAAAAAAAAAAAAAAAAAAAAAAAAAAAAAAGAGATGTTCTGCCCTCGTCTTTATACCCTGATCTCTTGGCTTTTTTTTCGTACGAGCTGTAACATATGTTAACTTTTCATTTTGTTTGACTTTTGTCATCTCTTCATTCATTTTCTGGAGTTTAGAATTAAAGGTGGTAATATTCCTCACTTTTTGTACACACTTTTTATACCATTTTCTCCATATTCTTTTCTGTCTCTTCTTGCCCCCTTAGTGTGTGTGTGTGTGTGTGTGTGTGTGTGTGTGTGTGTGTGTGTGTGTGTGTGTGTGTGTGTGTGTGTGTGTGTGTGTGTGTGTGTGTGTGTGTGTGTGTGTGTGTGAGTGAGAGAGATATCTTGGGAGAATGGGCTGTTGATTCTGGTCGGTTCCTTGGCTCCCCGTCTCATGGTCTTGGCCCAGGTCTGATCCCTGCGATTGGATTGTAGGGCTTTTGTGGGGGCTGATGGGACAGAATTAAGCCAAGTGGCACACACTGAGCACGCTCCATGGCGGGCAGATGGACGGAAAGTGAAAGAGCTGTGATTTCTCATTGTGTCTCGTCGTCTTTTGGGGTGTGTGTGTGATACCCCCAGAGCACATCCTCCATCCAAGAGTTCTATTCTTCAATCAGTGGCCACCGCTTCCTGGGTCCAGAGACACGCCTCTCCAAGATTTCATCTCTGTATCGGACCACAACTGGGTTGTAAGCAGCTTAGAGAAGAATAATGCAGGGCAAGATATAGCAGCTCAGTCTTTGTTGAGGCTCTGTCAAAAGTGTGAAATACTCTGAGCTTTTTAAAATATAATTTGAATAGAGTAATGGAATATTCCTGATGTTTCACCCTCAAAGTTTTTTTTAATGAGATGTATTTGCAGCTGTGCTTATCATTAAACACATTTTTTTGTTAGAGCATGATGCACAGCAGATAATTCTAAAATATAATGTTACTTAAATGAAGTCTCTGGATCAGTGCACTTGCAGTTGTGTCCAGCTGTTGACAATGAGCTCGTATGCTGAAGAGATTTGGAAAGTAAACAGATGCCCAAAATGTCTGTTTAAACATATTTTAAAACCGATTAAAGGGGTTAAATGAATGAGGCGGTAAAAGTTCCCACAGATCATATTTAACCTCTTACCTTTGGAGCCACCCCCTGTGCCCAACCCCTAAAGCTTAGCCTCAATGGGATTTACACCATGACGAGTGTGTGTAATAGTTATTTGACCTACTGCTTTTCTGTGCATACATTTGTGAGTGTGTTTTGGTGAATGTGCCGATTACAGCAGATTACTTACACCCATGTAAAAACAGGAATTAGTTCCCAATAAGAACTGCTTACAGGGCCTAAAAATATCAAAGATAATCATTAGGCCAAGGGGAACATCGCTCATTGAATCACGCAAAAACCCACACTCACCATTACATGTTAAAAAGGAGTAAATACCCCTCTACCGCCTTTCTCCATTCCCTCCACCCCTCCCGAAACCAGCAAACTGAGCTGTCGGCAGTGATGCTTAACTGCTCCTCTGATCTGGACATTAGCGAGGAGGCTTTGGTGTTTTATTTTGAGGGGGGAAATCATGTGAAAGGGCCCAAAAAGCCTGGAGTTCTAGCCAGGAAGGGTGGACAAAATGCTTTCCATCCGCCCCATCCTCTTGTCTGATTCTAGCAGTACCTTTTGTCTCCTGTTCTGAGAGCTGAGCGAAAACAGGGAGAGAGAGAAAGAAAGAGAGACCAGAGAGACCATAGGAGATAACAGTGGTAACATGGTGTCCCCAGCAAGGGTTGAGTGATCTACTTAGAAGGGCCGTGGCAGGCCTGGCCAGCAGAAGCCAGATAGATGCCTGAGCAGGCTGGCCGAGGACCAGACACCCCTTTAAATCTGCTACTATGGCTAATCTCTAATCTGGAGATTTACTATATCTGTTCCCCTCTCCCGCTGTTTCCCTTTTTCTCTCTGTTTCTACTTCTCAACATCTATAAATGAAGCAATCTGTGAGTATTTCAAAAATGCATTTATCCCCAAAATGTGTTATTAAAGACTGTCTAATTCCCTTCACATCCCTCAGCTACTCCAACCCCACCCCCTGACCATGCCCGACAACACACACAAACACGCACTTACATTTTTTTTTGCAGATGGTCACATAATGCACAATCAGCCAAACAAGACGGCTGATTTCAGTGTGGAATGTTGGACTCCCTCTCTCTTGGAGGGCATCCTTGGTGGACATTGCTAGCTAGAAGCCATTAGATGTTAGCTGTACGCAGTGAGCCAGCACCAGTCACAACCAATCCCGAATCTTCCTTTTAACTGGACCACATTCCAGTCCAAAAACTGGAGCTTGCCTGCCTGAAACAATGTAGTGGGATTGCAAAAAAGACATGCTGGGTGCCATGCATATATCAGGTGATTTTTCTCACACATCTTGCATAAAATAAAGCCCTAAAAAGCACATTGTTAACACATTTTTGATCTTTTAATGGATGTTACAGTCATGGGGTTAGTTTTAAAAGATGGTTTTCTTTGCTGCCGACAAAAGCACCTTTCCCCCTGAAGCACTCAACACATGTCAGTCTTGAAACTTACATGATGAAGACATGATGTGTCATAATAATTAGGAGGTGGACAAAGGATCTGCTGTTTAACATGGAAATGTATGCAGTCCCCTGTGTTTTCTATGAAGCTAAATTCTATGATTTTCCATTTTCAGTCCTGATTCGTTCAATTCATTTTCATCGTCCCTCAGTCTCAGATAGCCGAATGTTCACTGACACTAATGTGGCGCAGGTCAAGAGAGGAAGGGTCCCAACTAATGTGCATCTTCATCTCTGCGCTCCTCCTCGCCTCCGCTAAAAAACAATGCTTCCCTCCTCCCTCGTTTCGGCTTCCCCATATTTAGGCCCTCGCAGCAATTATGCCCAATCACAGGGCCTCAATAGGAAGCAACCAGGGCTTGTTTGTGGCTCTGCGGTCATTAAGAGGGGGGTGAAGAAAGGAATTAATGACTTAATTGAGGAGGAGAGAAAAGGGGGAAATCACACAGACTCTGGGAGTGAAGGGGAGAGTATGAATGGGGCGCCTGGAACGCTCCTGGAGCAGGGGATTGTGGGATTGCTGAAGTGTGTCAAGATTTTGGTCGTCCTCCAGAGCAGATGGCGGCTTGTCGTTCGCATACCATCTATTCTCCTCTTTGTCAACCCAGAACGGCTTCTTTTGTTTCTCCCCATTGCTTTGCTGCAAAAGTTCATGGGCGGAGAGAAGAAAAAAAAGAAAAAAAACAACACAACAAAACTGAAACATCGGCCCAGTTTGCTCCAGATTAACAGTCTCAGTGTCTCTCTCTCTCCCTCTCTCTCTCCCTCCTAAAGTTTTGACCAAATCAGAAAGGATGCTGTGTCTAAAGTGCCGGTTTGCCAGGCTTGGCACATTTCTATTCATTCCTCTCTAATGTGGCAGGGTCCCCCCACTGCCAAGCCTTCGCTCCTGCTCCACAGACTCCTGATTACTGTGGATAAACACGCAGGAGGAGATACCCCTCCTCTCTTCCATCCACACCAACTGAGACTTGAGAGATATGCTACCTCCAGGAAATTCTGGCTCGGCTCGGCTCGCTCTCACAATTTCTCTTCCCATCCAAGATTTCAAACCGATAAAGTAATCAGGAGGAAACTGAAAAAAAAAAAACAGCTTGCTGACTATTCAGCACTTGCCACACCACTGAAATTTTCCTCTTTGATTGTTGCATAGAAACTGTGAAACAAGGACAGACGTTGCACTGTTAAGCCCCAGGGTCTACAGGGCTGATGAGGAGGTGCTTTTAACGGTTTGCTTTTTTCTTTCATGTGTCCTGATTCCTGGAAGGTATTCCTTCCGTAAACAACGACTGAAAAAACAACTGAGGCTTATTTGGAAAATGGCTCGCACCTTTGCAGGGCTGAATAATTAATGTATGCTAATGCTAACAATGTATTAGTTATTCAAATGTGATCCTTTTAGACAACAGCACTGTTTACCCCCTATTACTCCCTCTGATCGGCCACTCCAAAAGGGAGCACATAAAGAGAAGAAAGCAAAGGGAGAGATGAGTGTATGTGACACTAGCAGACACCAGCCAACACAACAAAGAAACAGTGAGATTAGCATGACAGAGAATACCAGCGCTCCTCACATTAATACACAACATGAACTATAGCCATAACCCTCAGGGGCCCGATGCAATATTCATCTCCTTTACCTCCTCCTTCAATCTTTCTCTTTTCACACCTCTGTCATTTCTTTTTTTTACATTTTCTCCCTTCCAGTGTTTTCTGTTCTTTGCTCATCTCTTCTGCCTCTCTTTCCCGCCCCTCTGCTCTTTCTCAGTAGACGTCTGAAGGACCCTTCAGCCCAGAGGAGATGGGGACTGGTCTTACCCAGGGCAGAGGCCACTGTGTGGGTGGAGGGGGGCGGGGGGGGCTCAGGAGGAAGGGAGAGGGCTCTCTGTCTGGAGGATTTAAGGATGGTTATGTGTCTGAATGTTGGGAGAGGAGGGCCTCCCATTGATAGATTAAGGACCAGGTTGGCTGTACTTGAGAACTATGGTTCTCTATCGCAGGAGGTGAGACTCGAGAGGCAGGTCACACATTAGCATGTGTTTTGTTTTCGGCTCAACTGTCCCAAAGTCCGTTACTCAGTTGTATCACTAACAACCAGGGGGATGAAACCCACCGTCTTGTTTGCTGAGCAGTATTTGCACAGCGTGTTAGGCTGATGTAAAGTATGTAAATCTTTCTAAAACACATTTATACTACACAGACCGGGGATTGGTTCCAATGTTGCTACCCCTTTACCTATAAATATTCTGTATGATGTCAAACTTTGTCTCTGTTAACATGTTTGTAGCTGAGAACCCTGGACCACCACAGTACTAAATATAATCCAGCTAAACCAAACTAAAGAAAAGTATTATGAATATCATGATAATACCATTTACCATGATATTTTTGGCCACAATAATCACAATCATAAGAACATCCTTATATCAATGAAATGCAATTGTGCTGGATTACATGCTGTAGAATTTCCTGTGATCTTGGGAATGGTGGACTCCGCCACTACCAGTAAAAACTACAATATCGAGAGGTAATTACAGAATGTAAATACAGCAAATGGCTATTGCAAAAAAAATGAGGACCATAAATAATATGAACTTAAAATCCCATGAAACATATGGTAATAATGCAGATTGATTACAATTGAATGTCATTAACAGATCTTGTGGATGTCTTATACTGTATCAAACCACTGATGCTCCGTGATGCAGTACTAGAGATAAAAGACATAATATAGGCATTAACAGCAGGAAAAGTAGTTGCTGATACGCTTGCATGGTTGAGAGTAGAGTTTGGGATTTTGTGTCTGTAATTTAACCGTGATTGCACTGGTGTATCACTAGGGGTTTGTTGGTACGCCTGGTCTGAAGTAGTTGTAATGTACATACTTCACAACCACAAAAAGAAACCAATAAATCTGATTCTATGCATAGAAATGAGTGAACGCAAGGTGGATACATTAAAACGTAGGTCTTATTGTTTTAGATTTAGCCATCATCTTTATTGGTTATGATAACATTGTCTTAACCAGTAAATAAGTAGCTGGAATCAGGGAACACAGCAACATCCTGTTTGACTTCCCAGATCAGTTGAGATGGGTTGTACAATCTTATTATTACTGACAGGAGTGATGACAAAACTACTACAAATGACAAAATTTAAAAAAAATCTGAATTTCTCTTTTAAAGAAGGATGTCATTTCTGAAAACCTTATGTTAATATAAGATATTGTTTGCTTTACAAGAGCCACAGTTACCCATGTTCATATTCATGGCTACTTCTCTGCAACTTAACAACTATATGTTTTTAAATGAACTTCATGATCTGGTTCTCCACATGTTGTCAAATACTTGAGAATATTTGCATTAATCCGACATGCCGTTGTGGCTGAGGTTGTGTTCAGCGGTCACGATATCTTTTCAAGGGTCTTTAAAACATATTTTCATGCCAGCTTCCATCCGTGTGCCGCTTTCATTTGTGAGTGAGCGGAGCCAAGACCGCCTGAAGGCAGCTCCTCAAGGTGATTCAATCTGGGAATGTCTTTGAACCTCCCTGAAGCTACGCCTGCCTGCACAAAAGATCAATGCATCTGCAAAAATGCAAGCGCAGTTGAGTTTACCCCAGTCCCCTCTTCTACTCATCAAAGATGAGTTTGAATTAGGTGCAATTAAGGTATTTCCACAGCCACCATAAAACAAAAACCACATGATAGGAGAGCCGTGGCTTCACCATTAACAGTAATCGCCCGCTAACTTCACACATTGTCACTCAGCAGCAACAAGGTCAAAGATGTGAAGCTCACCTGTTTATATATATATATATATATATATATATATATATATATATATATATATATATATATATATATATATATAAAGTACATGCCAATCACGACAACAGTAAAATCCCACGTGAGGCTGTAAAACAAAGTCATTTAAACGCTGAAAGCTATAGAACCCCCCCCCCTCCGTTTCCCCTCTTGATAATGATATCAGTAATAGAGTCTTTTGTTTGATAATGAGAGCTGCTATTTCTGATAGGGAATAATAATACATGGCTATTACAGTTTCATCTGTTGGGATTGAATGAATAACAATGCTTTGTGCAATATTCAGCGTAACACTAAAACACACACATTCTGTATGTCTGTAATTGTGGGGTTGATGTTGAAGTGGCCGGCCACCTCGGTCAGGCAACATGGAGAGGAAAGCAAAGGTCCTTGGAGTTATTGTTACAAGTGTAACAATGCAGTCGTTTTTTGAGTGTTAATCATACACTTTATTTCAGCAATAAAGTCCTGGCTGTGTTCACCCTTTGATGAGACTGTTTTGATGCTAATTTTACGGTGGAATAATAATTAAGTTAATGGCATGGACATTTAAGAGAACATGTTTTGTGGTGCTGAGAAAGACTGGCACTCATAATGAGTGTCTGACTCAGTCCTTGCTGTTTACAAAAGTTGGTAGAGGTCAAGATCACAATTCACTGTGATAATTATAGTGTAAATCTAGCTATAGCGACGTTGAGGGAATTCAAAGTTTCAGCACATATTGAATAAGAAAGATTTTGACAGTAAATGTACTCTAAAATTCTACTTTGACATCCAAAAACCTTCTAAACGCTGCAACCTGTGAGAGTGAAAAACTGGAGGGCGAAAACTCAGCAACAAATTGAAAACTTTCTGTTGCTCCTGCTGCCTGCCAACTTCAGTGACTCCAGCTGCAACTGCCAAAACACTGATTCACAAAACTGGATGATGACAAAAAGCACATTCTTAACTCAAAACACTGTGCCGATGCTTGAGATAGAATTTCTCGCCTTTGTGGGATGGATGATAATAGGTGAAAACAAAGAAGCGGGGTGTAAAATGCTTCAGCTGAGCGTGATTACAGCTGTGGCCATCATTAGGCAGCCTCTTTAATGTAATTGATGGAGTGGATTCTCATAGCAGACCTCAATAGACTGGGCAGGGTCTCCTCGTTTATTTGGACTCATCTGCATTTGGTCTGTGTGTGTGTTTATGTGTGTCTGCGCGCATGCAGGCATGAGGTAGAGCCAGAGTGTGCAATAATTACGACTTCACACTCTTCAGACACTTAGAGAAAAGAGCAAAACAAAGCGCAGTAATCAGTGTGTGTGTGTGTGTGTGTGTGTGTGTGTGTGGTTGGTACATTCTAAGTGCAATTGTGCAAATGTGGTCTCAGTGTCTACATGTGTTTGCGCCTAAACGCTTGTGTGAATGTGTGTGCAGTTACTGTGCGCAAGTGAGTTGCGTGCGTGCGTGCGTGTGTGTGTGTGTGTGTCTGTGTGTCTGTGAGAGAGAGAGGGAGAGAGACTGTTTGCATTTGCTCAAGGATCCTGACCCTTCAGAAATGACACGTTTTCTCTATCTACCCCATCCTTTCCCCACACATTAGGTGCTTACAAAAGACAGAGCACTAATGCATCATCTAATTGGCCTAGGCTCCTGCCTCTCCCTCCATCACTCTATTAGCTCAGTAATTACCCATATGCCTCAGCGAGGCGGGCGTCCAGATAATGGCCGCCTCAAGGGCCCTTGAGCGCAGCAGAGAGGGGCCGCAGTCTGTCGCCGCGGGAACACAGCGAGCTCTCCAAACTATCCCAGCACCACACTGGGAAACACACAATGGGGAAGGAGTTTGGCAACTTCGTCTCCCCCCACTCTTTCCTCAAAAAAAAATAAAAAAGAGTTATGAGTTAAGGGAGTGGAGATGCAAATTGGGGCTTTTCAAATTGGATGTTGTCTATTTAGCTAATGTGAAATTGTGTGTATGTGTGTGTGTGTGTGTGTGTGAACAAACCCCAGACATACTTTTGCATTTCTTTACAGGAGAGTTAGGGATATTTTCACATCTGTCTTAATACAATATTCAAGCCCAGTATCCTTGCAAATATGTCCACACTGAAAGATGCCGCATCACAATTGCCAATGTTCAGAATGCAGGGAGTCATGTGCCTGATATGTAGCGAGGTGGATGGGAAGGGTTTGATATTGGGGTGGTGCATGTGTAGTGTGGCGTTCAGACCAAGAACAGCCGGCTTGAGGAACAGATCCATGGGTTTTAAGGCGTAAAGGTTTATAATACTCTGGACACTGGATTTTACGACTCGCGATGAGTTTATCTGTAATCTACCCAGACTGTGCAATGCGGCAAACGTTGAGCCATGTTCAGCTTTTTTGACGGACAACCCTGAGGGCTAGAGACAGATTGAATGCGACCTGCACGCCCTGTCAAAGGTCACAGGTTTTCTAAAATTACCATTTGACGGCAAACATGATTTTTTTTCTGTCCTTTTCGATACCAAAGTTGATATATGTGCATATATTGTAGAAAGCATGAATGTGACAAAATGTTGGCATTGGAAGTAAAAAAAAACATATGTGCAGTGATTGGTCACTGTAATCACTGCTGCTCTCTAAACTGGTATATGCTGTATTACTGTAAAAGATCAGTGACAGAATCCATCGTCCTGTTCTATTTAAAAATGCATTTCCAAAATTCATATTGTGTTGTATTATGACTTGCATCTCCTCTGTCTTCCTCTCTCTTTCACTCGCTCTCTCCTTCCTATCTAAATCTCTCAATTTTACATCCTTTGAAAATAGAAATCATAATTCTCCAATCTTCAATCTTAAACCTCTTAATTGAAATCGCATAATCTGTGACAGAAACGGCCGCCCTCATCCCATCCCCAAATGACACTTCCAAAAAGGGTACAACAAAGAGCTTCTTAAACAATTCCCTCGCTCTCAGCATCATATAATATGGATTACACAGAGCTCTCCCTCTCTTTCTCTCTCTCTCTCCACCTCCCACTCTTGCTCCCTCAATCTGGGATATGATCTCATCCCTCCATCCTACCCAAGGCAGATTTTGTGACACTCAAGCTGACCAGGCAGCATTATCTCTTTTTAAAATAAGTTAAATATATAAATAAAGCATCTAGCAGTAATGCTAATATATGCCCTAAGAGGGTCTAAGGCTTCAGATCTGTGGACTTAATCTGGGTTTTGGGAAGGTATCTTCCCTTGGCCGTTCAGAGATTTGCGAGATCACTGTCAGTCCTGGGCCGGCTGAATTATCTTTGCGTATTGTGTTAATCTGTTGGCATGCAGCTTGTGGTGGACTAAGGTTCAAGTGGGAAGGATTAGGGGAGATCTGAGCAAAGCTGATGCAGGCAGCCTTCTCAAAAACGGTCCATGCGTTCAGGCCCCTGTGTGGGTTTTTTGCACACTGACCAAAGAGACCACTGAAGCATGCTCTCTCTCTCTCTCTCTCTCTCTCTCTCTCTCTCTCTCTCTCTCTCATACACAATCACACACAAAGATATACACACACAAATCGCCTTCATTCCTCCCTTTCCATTCCAGATAATTCCCCTCTTAAAATCTCCCCTCAGACCAACCACTGCGAGTGCAGGACCAAAAATGCAAAAACCAGTGGCCATGCCCACTCCACAAATCCCAAAACCTTTTAGAGCTACTTGACAGAGAGAAATCCATCTGGAGAGGATATCCACCGTCCATTACTTAGAGACTAATGTCTAGTTTTAACTCTGCAGTATTTATTTACATCATAGCATCTAAATAAAGCAAATTTTTTTGCCCCAAACTCACCCCAGTAATACCTTATTAAGATGCTTTGAGCACAGCCTGAACATGGACAAGGTTTGTAACTTTGTTAATTGTTTGTTGTCAGTTCAATAACCCTGCACTTTGTGTCGGACTCTCCATGATTATCTCTGGAGAGTGATAAAATCACTTCAGGTAAATGAGTGATTGGACTGGAGGACCGCTGAAGTACAACTTAGCAGTCCTTTAGCAGCTTGTGTTTGCTAAATGGAGCCATGGAGTTGGGAGTATGAAGAGGCTGGAGGGGTCAGAGGGGTCCATATGGACCAGCACTTGGACGACTCTCGGAGGGACGAGCGACCAATCACGTTCTCTACTAATCCTCGACCTGGAGATCCAGCAGGAGAGCCCTGATTTCATTTCCACCAATCACTTTGCGTCAATGAAAGCTAATTGAACAATTCTTATCTCTCAAATCGTTTTATTTGGTTTAAGTTCTCCGTGACAGAAATAACAGCGTTTGAGGTGCACTTGCCTTAATGGAAATGTAAGAAAAAAGTCTCATTGTTGAGTTGTCCAGAACAAATGGACTTTGATTCTTAGGAAGACACAAGAAATATAAACGGACAAGTTACTTTAGCTTTTGCACCAAATTACATAAAAAAATAGTGATAACGTGTACAAATTCATATATAATATGCCCCCAAAAACCCCGGATTTTTGCATTTTGCACAGAAACTAATGAGTCTGCTAACCAAGACATTGAAACAAAGAGATCATGCTTACATCTACATAGTTTAATCAACCAAATGTCTTCGTTTGGGTTCCTACTCACAATCCTGCTTTATTAGAGGCAGAATCTTCTGTCTCTTTCTGCCTGCGTTGATACGGTTAATAGGTCTCTAATATGGTAATTGTCCGGTCAGGGAGGAAGGAGACCAAAACATTTTAATTAAGGAGCGAGTGGCTTTTTTTTCTCTCTTCACTTTGTTTGTACTCCGACCCTTAAATTATCTTCCAGATATAAAGACTTCCAGAGCAGTTGTTTTGTCATCTCTCCAATTAAAACAAGCGGACCATCGGAGAAAGTCGGCGGCTAATTTCTTTTTTCCGTTTTTCCTAGATCCATGAGCGAGCAATAAGGACACTAATAAAATCAGATTAGCAGTGACCACAGGACTCCTTGATTGATTCTTGTCAGATATTGTTTTCCACAAATGTAATTAGGTTCAACTCTGGATACTAATGTAGCTCCTTGTTTCATCACGACCGCATCTGTTTGCCCTCCTCATATTCTTTACTAAATGTTCTATAATTACCACCAGTTATTATTGCCCTCTTTTTCACAAAGAAATATCTTCCTATACAAATCTTTGAAAAAGGTGTGTGAAGAAATTATCAAGAAGAACAGAGGGGAAATGTTAATACAGATACTTGTAAGTCTGGCAGAGAAGCTACAATGAAAGACAAAAGCTTGATTAGCATTAATGTCAAACAATTAAAGCAGGGGTATTCATAAAGGGAAGGATCTTATTAGCTGGAGAAAAACAGAATGAGACGGACCATTTCTCGGCTGCTTAAGCCTCAGGATTACTCAACCTTTGGTGGCAGAGATGAACAATGTGGCTTTTAAAAACCCATTTTGAAGAGAAGCATTTGGCTGACAATTATATGCCTCTAAGCTGTTTAATAGGTGGTTGGGAAGAGGTCTTTAAGATCCTCATTCAGGACAAGCATTCTGGGCTGTGGCGTTTGAGGCATCTCAGAGTGTGTGTCTGTGTGTCTGTGTATGGGGGGTATGAGAAGGGTTTTAGGAAGAGCCTGACACAAGAAAGGACAGAGGGAGAGTTTTAAGCCTGCTAAGCAGATCAGTGTCTTTGTGTGCGGTCAACAGAGGCACTTGAAACTTTTCGTGAGCCCCAGCTGTCTGGAGCTAATTTTTTTTTTTCTTTTTTTAAATGCTTTTTTACAGAGAGGAGAAAAAGACAGAAGAAGGGCATTTGTGAAATACTTACAAATGTTTTTTTTGTGTGCCTCTACACTTGTTGAAATATTTAGCTGCAAAAATGTTACATATCAAGGGATATGGGTCCATGAAACTGAGGGACCAAGTAAATCTGAGATATAAAGTGATGACTAATGTTATTCATGAGACTTTTGAGGTAAAACCTGAGTTAACAGATAAAATGTTAACTATTTATGACCCCCTTTGACTCCTTAAAGCAGCCTGTTTGTGTTTACAGATTGATTTAAAAAAGAAAAAAAAAACAGTCAATAATCTGTTTTCCCTAACGATTTTTAATCACCCTTTCAAATATTTGTGCCGTCGCTTGTGTGGAGTCGTGTCCTTTAGGATTTGAGATGGCCACAAACAACAGGAGGAAAAAAAAGGCACCACCAGAAAAAAGATCAACAAACAGGCGAAGCATAGAGACAGAACAGTTTGAGGATGAACGCTGCTAATCCTGACCTCAGCTAATGCTAATGCAAATGCATGTTTATCAAATATGTAATCGACATTAGTTACAAAAACAAGGATCTGCCAGCACTCTGCTCTTTGTTCCGTGATTGTGGAATGAGGGAGATTAAGATGGGCTTTAGTGATGCTCAGATGGATGGAAGGAGAGAGGGATGGCTGGATGCACTCATGCTCACTGTCAAGAAAATCAGAAAAATTGAATCTCTTCTTTTTCATTTGAGCTAAGTGGAATTGCATCCAGGCAGTGTTTGCAATCTTGGCACCTGATTATGATTTAGTTTTAGTCACATTTAGTTTGCATTTCTAACTATGTTTTCTAAGCATTCTGAGGCTACTGCAGTTGTCATCTTTGAAGGAATAGTTCAACATTTTGACAAATACGCTTATTTGCTGTCTGTCCGTGAAATACAAGGCTACCGGCAGCAGCCTGTTAGCTTAGTTTAGCATAATGTTTGGAAACTAGGGGAAGCCGCTAGCCTGACTCTGTCCCAAATACACAAAATCCACCTACCAGCACCTCTAACTAATTACTAATTAAAACATTCTATCTTGTTTGTGTAGGCTGTACAAAAAGCAAAACATAAAAATGGCAATTCACAGTTTTACGGGGGGTTACATGCATTTCCTAAATGTTTTAAACAAGATATATTGGTTTCATTAGCAATGCTGTATTTTGTTACCTTTAGTCATTCAGTTTCCCCATGTTTCCTGTGTTTATGCTAAGCTAAGCTAACCAGCTGCTGGCTGTAGCCTTATATTCATCAAACAGACTACAGGTGTCTCATCATCTACCACAAGGTTGGCAGAAAAGGTACCGTTTCACACACCCACTGCCCATGTCACTCTGTAGTCATACAACATGCAGCTTACTTTTTATTTAGATGTAGTCTCGTTATCATCATGAATATTTTTCATCACAGTTTTCGTTAATGAAATCGAAACTCCACCTTGCTTGTGCGGTTGTTTTTAATTCTTTAGCTAAAAGAGGCACACATCTTTTACTTTTGGAGTGAGCATTTAACTAAACATGTTTGCCACTGTGTGCACATAAACATTTTACATTACACGTCACACGTTATTGGGGAGTGTTGCGGGGCAGTTTTTGTGGTTAAATGTTTACAGGATGACACAGGGCCACAACTCTTGCCAGTTTGTTTCTCCCCTGGGCACCCGGAGAAACAGAGGTAACCTATTTTCATCGGCAAGGTTGAGCAGTCACAGAGACTGTGTTTCTGTTGTTTGATTACATTGCTCCTTTAGGCTCTCTTACCTTGCTTTCTCCATCTCTCCTCTCTCTTAGCCAACACATTCTCCACTTCTCTCTCTTATTTTGTTTCTTGTCTCCATGTTTCCTTATTCCCCCTTGGCCTCCTCTTTCCTTCTTTCCTTCTGTCCATTGTCGCACAGGGATAAAGGAGAGACCTTGCTGTGCTGTGTGTTTGCCTGCTTGGTTGAAGTGTTTGTTGTTAGTAAATGAGGTCAAAGACACTCTGACCTAACCAAAGGCATTTGTTCTGCATGCTGTATTTTTTTTACCCTCTTTTTCTCAGTATAAATATACACTTTTGATGGAACGACCAGATGCTAGGATCATTAACATGTCATTATATCATCCGACAAATTAAGGTGAAAAAATCCTTTCCATATTCCTTTCACCTCTCTAAGCATCAGATACAGTGACAACTAAACATACACCCCGTATCTATTCTTTGTCCTGCTCACACACTTTCAGATGTTATCTCCATCCTCCCCTGAGCTCTAGTATATCCTGTGATGTTTTGGTACATCTTGCAGCAGAGTGACACCTCTAGGCGAGCCTCAGGGCCTTTGGGTCTACTCTCCGTGGCACGTAGCCAGATCCCTGATGACACCTGTGAGCTTTGGCAGAACTCCTGGTTTACAGTAGCTGTTAGCAGGCTTTTTTTTATGTCAAACAAAACACCAACACAATGTGCTCTCTCTCACTGTACCTCAACAATTCCGGCAAATGACTCCAGCCCACTTTCTCCTGCACTCAATGTGGTCACGGCTCTCTCTGCAATCATATGCTACTGTAAACACCGCCAGTGAATCAGTCTTTTTCTCACCATGTCAACGGGTTTTAATTAACGGTGAATGTCAAGGATGTCTGCTGGGTCCACCTCAATTCTCTCAGAACCAAACCCATTTCTTGTGTTGTGTAACATCGTCCCCCATTGTCTGAGCGCACACTCATAAACATACTTCATACGCAGCATCTCTGAAGTGTATTCCATTGTTCCTCAAGTGGGGAGACGAGTGTTGCTGCTCTCAAAATGGACATTGGCGCATCTCCTGAAACAATACGCTTCCCCCACACCACATCACTCACATGCGTTTAAAAACGCCAGACCTTGGCCACTTACGCCTGGAAAGAAAATTACCTGAGCACAAAGCGGGAGCTCTTGTCTACACCCTAAAACACATCATAGGACTCTTGTCATTGCAAGTGGAGGGTCTATTATAAACAATTATTTTAGCCCTTCACGGACAGTTTGGTCTTTGTGATGCATTGTGTTTTTGAGCGAAGAAGTATAGGCAGTAATCAATGGAGGAGTCGTACGGTCAAGGTAAGGCTGCTGCGTGATCTAAACACATACATCCGTGGGAGGGAGAGAGGGGTGCTGTGAGTAAGATACTGATGTATGATCTAGCGTATGCATAAAGGCTGGGGATAGCGCGACAACTGATACTTGTTCCTGATTGGCTGGCAGGTGTCTGTTAAAATCATAACTCCTTTAAACATAGTTCTGGCAGCAGTTTAACCACAGTTGTGTACAAGATATATTTCATTCCACGTAACCATAGTAACGGTGCTTGCTGCTACCTCATAAATCTATTCTGACGGGTTAAATGTACCTAACCGTGGGTTAAAATGACAAGCAAATGTTAAAAAACAGATGACAATTTGAAGCGAGCTTCTTTTTCTGCTTGTGGTATTTGGCCATGGTATGATACACTCCAGGGTGTCCTGATATAATAATTAATTGATTGGTGGAGGAAATGCATACAGTATTGGTAGTATAGTTTTAGTTTATTTTATTTATTAATAAAAAGACTCAAAGAAAAAAAAACAAAAGGGTTTATAGAGATCTACTCACCACAAAGGGAAAAAAAAACAGCTAAAGTTTGTCAATGAAGAACAAAAAACCCATTAGCACAAATAGTTGTTGTACTTTGCCTCATGTTACGACAAACGTTTCTGCTGTATTTGTCTATTTTGTTGTCTCTGTCATCTACACAAGATAAGACAAGAATTGTTATAATTGTAATAATCATTTCAGTGACACTGGAAAATAGCATACTCCTGCAGAATGGATTATTTGGTCACTTGCACCAGCAGGGAAGCGAGATGCGGTGTGTACTGCCACTTTAAGTGATGTAAATACTATAAACCCAACATGGCATCATGACTTTGCGTAAACATACACGGCACTTATCTATCTGTTATCTGTACGCATTTTGAGCTATCCGCCTGTATGTCTACGCTGGATGTATACACCACGTGCCGTACTATCGCGAGAATGTCACATGCGTGTTTAAAAAAAAAAAATTGTTGGGTTTAGGAAAACAATAAACATTGGGGAAGGCTTAAAAAAAAAAGGTTGAAAAACACCACACGCGGGACGCGATCCCGGCTCTCCTGGGTGATAGTCCTGTGTTTTACCCATCCGTGGACTTACGTCCTTTCATATTACTCGCTACGGTGAAAATTCACATGTAATGTAGGTCAGTGGCGCCCGAACGGCATTGATAAACATGCTAAAAAGCGATTATGCATGTTGATAACACGCCAAAACGGCATACGAATTGGCGTGTCATACATACGCCACTTTATGAGATCAGTCTGTATAAACCAGATCACACCTCATTGACAATCTGCAGCTTGTTGCAGGAGCTAGAAATTCCACAGTTTCTACATTTTTTAAGTCAATTTTTCATGTTATCCATTTCAATCAGCTAAAAGTGAGACATCACTTCAAAGTATAAAGTAATAGAAGGAGATCAAGAATGAGTATAAGGAAGGGTGCATAAGGTTGAAATGGAAATATGGAAAGAGAAAGAAGGACAGATAAGAGACAAAAAGAGAGGTGTGAGACGTGTGGGTGGACACTGGGCATGGTGGCAATAGGCACAGGGGCTTAATGAGAGGTGAGCCAGAGGAGAAACTGAGCAAGGACAGACAGAGAAGGTAGCAGGGAGAGGTGAGAAGGAGGGAGTGAGTGATAGATGGTGCAGCAGGAGAGGGGAAATAGAGGAAGAGAGGGAGGATGGGACTTTGGAAAACAGAAGCAGTAAACAAACAGCCAAGAATAGAGTCCAGGTGTGAAAAGTGAAGAAACAGGTGAGGGAGACAGGGATAGAGAGGACGGGATAGAGGAGAACGCTGAAGGAAGAGCAAGGAAGGGTGAGCAGGAGTTGTCCTCCGAGTTAAAGCTGTGCAGCAGCAGTCTGAAGGAAAACAAAGAGCAAAACCAAAGAGTATTATCTATTTTTTCTCCATACATAATCATAATATAGCTACTCATTTGACACTTTTTTACAAAAGAGCTACCATAGCATTGCATGTGATTAAAGATAATCTTTTCAAAAAGTGCATCCTATTTTGATACCTTTGATAGTGATTTTTGTTTTTGACCCTTGACCTCCAGTAGATGTAAAGAAAAAAAGAAGGCCTGGTCACAATAGAAAGTAGCACCAAAAAATGTATCCACAACTCTTTGCAAAATAATTGATTCTGTTAGCTTGGTTCTGTTAACATACAACAAACTACTGTAGCCGGGCGAGAACATGCTTGTCACTGCTCTCTGTTTTTTTTTGTTCTTGAGGATGTACAAAATTTCATTCAATAAACGGTGTGAATTACGAACTTTATACCTGTTTGCTTATTGTCAGTTAGCAATCTTGGTAGGGACTAATAGGGACTCATTTCTGTTTTTACTTTTGGCAAGCTTGTTAGCTTGGTCACAAGCAGGATAATAATAGTACAAATAGATGTATTTGTACCATCAGCTTCTGTCTCATAACTGTCTGCAAACAGTTCCCCTTTTGTGCAGCAGGTTATACTCTGACAGAGGAGGTTAAGTAAAAGTTGACTTGCAACACAGCTAATAACCGTTGGATATAAATGTTGGATACTTGTGGATCAAAAATCACAACATTTTGCCTTGATGCTAAAAATGTGCATGAATCTACTGCAAAAAAGTCCACTGATCGTGGCGATTCCATTGGAATGAATTGATTTCATTATGAAATGTTGCTGTTTTAGATGCTGGTGGGACTACTGCACTATTTGCAAGCCAACTGGATAACACCTAAAATGTTAAATCTAAATAAAGACACTTGAAGAATGATGATATTGTTAAAATTTTTGGCGATTTTGGGAGACGTGAAAAGAGAAGTTTTAGGCAGAGACAACGAACAGAAAACATCAGGTTGTACCTAACCACAGAAACCCACCCCACTCCTCAGACACAAAGGAAAAAGGGAAAGGGACAAACCAAAACTTGGCTCTGTCCCAACTTGTGAAGGAGTTTGGGACAGTACCACCCCCCCCCCTCCATCCACACCTCCACCATCCCCCTATAAAGGTGATGTATGACCAGGGGATGGATGTGCCCTTGTCAGAGCCCTGTGTCTGAAAATGCTGATGGATGGAGGTATAGAGAGGATGGAGAGGAGAAGGCGAAGGAGCAGAAAGAATGCAGGTGATGGGGAGATGACAATGATGAAGCATGGGTGCGCCATAGTGCCACATCTCAGACAGCTGTTTAGCGACGGGGGCTAACACTCTAAGTGTGTGTGTGTTTGTGTGTGTGTGTGTGTGTGTGTGTAGGGTGTGTGTGTGTAGGGTGTAGGGGACGTATTTGTGGAGAAGGCTGCAGTGTGGTTCTGCAAGACAGGTGAAAAAACACATGAATGTGTATTTATAGAAGAGTGAACATAAAGGACTTATAATAGAAATCAAAAGACAAACTTCCTTATCACCTGTACACAAGTCTATTTTTTGTTAGTAGCTTGTCAGAATCTGTTGGCTTGGTGCAGAAGAGAGGCAGTGTCTCCTCTCTCTGTATCTCATGTCCTTCAAGGCCTGGCTGTAGCCTCCAGGCAAGCCTCGGGCTCCAAGGCCTCCCTCCGTGTGGCAGGATACCAGATCGGACTTAGACACACACAGCTGTGGCCCAGGGGCCTTCACTCCTTCCAGAGAATGACACTCAAACTCCCCAGAGCCATATTTAAGTGCAACAGTAAGTGATTATGTGTGTATCAACGGGATCTGTGTGTTTGTGTGTGCCTTTTAGCCTGCAGCCAGCAGGTATTCAAGGGCCCTTTCAAACTGTGTGTGTGTGCGTGTGTGTATGTGTGTGTGTGTGTGTGTGTGTGTGTGTGTGTGTGGGGGGGGTTGGCCGGCCCATTCCCCTCAGAGCACAGTGGGTTTCCGAGCAAGGACTCTGGGAATATCAGGAATATCTGTCACAGTGGAACACGGCAGAACGTCACAACAGCAGTCATAAATCACACAGCTTGTCCTGCTCATCATCCCCCGGCCACAGGTTACACTGTCTGAGTTTTACTACAAATCAGGAGAATTGAATAGAAACACTGCCACCACACTGAAGCAGTCAGGTTTAAGTAATTCTCTTCTGTTCAACTGTCCATGACTAAGACCCTGAATCCCTTTCAGTTTCACATATGCCGTTCTGTAACTGACCTCTGACCTCCATGCAAAGAGCCAGACTTTAAAAGGAAACTTGCAGTGTTTTAGGTTTGGTCAGCCAGCAAGTTGCCCACAAAGTTGTTTTTAAGTGGCTTATCCAGAATTCATGTCTGTTTACTTTCTGTCAAACTTAGAGACAGACTTTGAAATGGTTTAGGTAAAATTCATGTTTATTTTAAAGCTTTTAAAGGCTTGTGCTGCTTGCCCTGTGAGACATTTTTTCACAGTATGTGTTTGGGGGGCTAGAATTAGCATTTCCACAGTCAGAAAGGGCACAATTATGAGCCCCAGTTTAAAAAATACCAGGATTTTGCATGAAACGTTATTAAACAAGTATCACCTTGTTGTTTTTATAAGTACTGTGTACAGTTTTCTCTTTGTCTTGTTATTGGTCTTTTTTCCTTTCCTTTCTCTCACTTCCCTCCCTCCTTCTTTCCTTCACATCTTCGTTCCTACCCAGGGTCTGTCCTGAGGTTGAAATAACACTACATGAGCAGCAATGAGCATTATACTGATAAGAATACAATGAAAACAACATACCAGTCTTAACTCAAGGTCCACTTACTATTTCTGGAGCTGTCAACCTGTCTTTCTCAGCGGATGGTTCATCAAGTATACACACAAAATGGAATTGATAAGCAGCACATTTACTGATTTTTGATTTTTACCATTCCTACATGGTGGAAAGTAAAAAAAGAAAGAACAGAAGGGCTGAGTTAAAAACTAGTGGGAAGATGTGGTGATGCAGATAAAGGGAGGGTTGTGAAAAAGTGGAAACATGGGGCAAGTTTAATTGAGGACTGGAAGAGCGGGAGATGAAGTGAAGAGGAGGGGCGAGGGAGAGGTCTGGCTTGGGACAGTGAACTGGAAGTGTACGTGTGTATGTGTGTGTGTGGGGACAAAATGCACTTGTGACACAGAGCAGTATTGACAAGCAAGGCTGATGCCCCTGAGAAAACCTTCAGAATTCAATCTCATTGATTCCCACAGAGGAGTGGAGGACGCTGCCTCTGGTCCATACTCTGAGTCATTACACACACATGCACGCACACACACACACACACACACACACACAGACACACACACACAAATAGTTAAATTCATGCATTTCAAGCCTTTTCTCATAATAAATGCAATGTGGAAATTCAGTGTGTTTTTAACATGTTTTTCAAAACAAATTAAATATTTTTGCTCAAACTGTCTGCAAATGTTTTATACAGGAAAATAATTCAACCTTTTACAGAACCACCCCTGAATCTCTCCGAGTCCTCAGAGTGTTTTCATGCTAAGCACTAATGCGACTTATTTCTATAGCTCCCACATGTACAACTTCATTACATTGTTAATGCCCTCCCTTTGTGCAAGTATGTGTGTGATAGAGTGAATGCATCCATCATGCATGTGTGCAAATCATGTATGTGAGAGAGAAATGAGGAGGAGGAGGAGGAAGAGATTGTGGTGGGTGTTGAAGGGGTGGTGGTAGTGTTGGGGGGGGGGGTGGATGGGTGGCACAGAGTCCATGTGTTGTATGACCTTGGTCACTGCTGAGGGGACCTAGTTTCTTGCCAAGCCAATCAATAAGCTAAACAGGCGGAGGATGGCTATTTGGAGCATGGGAAGCCAAACTCAAATACTGATAGGTTATCTGCCTGTCCCAGCACCACTTCTGTGCAAATATTGGACCAGCACATTTTTCACGGTGACTTGCATTTGGAAAAAAAAGAAAGAGAGTCAGAGAGGAGTGAGAGGGGGGTGTTGAGAACAGACATGGTCGAGTGGATATGTTGCAGAGGGCAAAACCTCCCTCCTCCCTCCATGTCTCTCTCAGACCCCCTCTTCTTACCCCCCTAAACCTTCAACCAACAAGTGCATCTCCCTCTCTCTCCCTCCCACCCACACTCTTTGGACAAGTGTACAAAGCAGTGCAAAAAATAGCAAACAAAATGTAATGAGAACAATGGGAGAAGATAATTTAAGATAATTTTTTATCTCCATGGGGGCTCCTTTAGCGGTCATATTATGCTTCCAGTAAATTCTTAAATACTCACCTAAAGTTGTAACACATTTTCTGCTATCCAGTCCTTCTTTAAAGCACTTTAAATTGCTGTTGCATTAGATGGCGCTCTACAAATGAACCTGTCTAATAAGGCACCCTTTATGAAGAGTTATAATATTGTAAATACATGTATTATTAATTGTTAAGCATGTATTAATGCTTTATAGATTATTGTATAAGCAAGTCATAAGTATATATATATAAAAATATATATATAAAGTTTAGATTTTTTTTTTGATTGTGAACCCCTTATTGTTGTATATCTTGTACCAGCATGACACTTTATTATAAATGTTGATACGTCATTGATAAAGTGTTTAGATAAACTAAATCTGCAGTTGTAAATGTTGATTAGTTGTTAATAAACAGACCGGTTTCCAGATTCTCAATAGATCATAATCATTCAGTTTTTGTTCGTAATTAAATCACTGAAATAATTGATTGTAAGCAGCAAATCTGAAACCAGGCTAAGTTATTCCTGATTAATTAAAGAGTTAAAAAGATATAGTCATGCTGGAGGAGATTTAACAACATGGCAACCCAGAAATGGTTTTGTATTAATGACTCATAAATGAGCTATAATGCATTACTGAATAATATATTAACCATTAATAAAGCCATATTATGATATATAAACCCTTTATATAGGGTTCATTATTAGAGAGTGGCACCCAAATATCTATATACAGTATTTTTTCATTGCTACTATCTTTGACACACTGTTCATTTATTAAGTGGTTACAGGTGTAATGAGTGAGCTGGATGTTGCTGTGCAATTTTTATGTGTGTGATTACAGCCTTGGTTTTAATAATGTAGCCATAATAATAAAAACATTTATTATAGCAGTAGTCTGCCTTGTATTTTGGGGGAAATCCATTTCTCTCTTGTGAACAGAATGTAAAGTAATCCAAAATCAGTGTAGGAATAATACATATAGCAAAGCTAATGATGAATTTTGAGATGACAAGCTAAGCAAAGAAAAATTTGATGAGTTCGTGAGCGACATTTACTTGGGTGTGAGTGTATATTAGTGAGTGTGTGAGATAGAGACAATGTATCAGTGTATCTCTAAGTGATCTGTAGATGATGGCAGCTGGATCTAATCAATAATGGATGAGTGACACATGCCAACCACTGTATCCCAACCACTCTGGAGAGACACCAAACAGTCCAATGTGTGTGCGTCTGTGTGTGTGTGTGTGCGTCTGTGTGTGTGTGTGTGTGTGTGTGTGTGTGTGTGTGTGTGTGTGTGTGTGTGTGTGTGTATGTAAGTAGAAATGCGTGAAAGCAAGCAGTGAGACCCCCTTCGAGACGATTCAAAGCTCAGAGAAAGAGAGGGAAAGTAATCGAGAGATAGATAAATAGACAGAGGGAAGGAGGGTAAGCTGAGGGGGGAGTGCGGTGCTTTTCCCATCAGGTGTAGAAGTCAAAGCCTGCTCGCGTCGGTACAGTGGAGCCTGGAACAATGACTTCAAGAGCAGTGCACAGCAAAACCACATTAATTATTAGAGAGGAGCGATCAAAGCACAACTGTGACATGAAATAAATGAATTAAAGCTGGAAAAAAATATCTGAACGAAGGGTCTTCCACATTTCAGTAAAAATATTTTTTTTTTTTTTTTTTTTTTTTTTTTTTTATGTTGAATATTTCTACAGTATGTAGGCTAAACTAGATTCAACAATTTCTCATATTTATTTGTCTCTTTGTTTGAGACTGTTTTACTGCCTGTTGGTTTCATGTAATTTATATAACCTTTTAGAGTGTAAATTTATTTTCTTTCTTTCGCAGATATGGATGACAATATGTGCATTAAGTATGAAGCTTGACATAAACCTAGCTTAGTAAAGCGGAGTGTCGACATTTTAGGAAACAACCAAGATGGGTTGGTATGTGGTACTTTCTATTTTCAAATTCTAATGGTTTAAAAAACGTCAATACTCGTTCACAGACATGTTGATGCTACACTATCACAGCCCATAGCTGCACGCTGTAGTTTGTTTACATTTGTCCGTCACTCATCGCTACTGTATATGTTTCATTGCTCTGATTGGTTGTAGGTCTATCCCATCGTGTCCAGAGGCATTTTGGTCTACGTCCTACGTTCATAATGCCCCTTGGAAATCAAAAATCAACTGAGAGGTTACAGACTAAAGATTGATTTATACCATTGCGTAAAATCTACATTGTGGTTACGTACGTTGGTATGTGGAGGCACGGACTTACGCCGGACCCTACGCCGTAGCCTGACGTGCACCTCTGGAAAAATGTAACAACACGTAGTGGTGACGCACGTCGTGTCTTGGTAGCGTTGCATTTCCCCCTACTCATTTCATGGTTCTCCTTCTCCAGAAACAACATGAAATCAAGGAGAGGGTTAACTTTTCCTGCTATAGATTTCCCACCATGGTCAGAAAGCACAGGGGAGACAATTTGTTTCTCTCACTATGACTCTAGTGTCGCTACTCGCTCCAAAGCTAATCACCGTCACTCTCTCACTTCTCCCTCGCTCTACCACACACTCCCCACACACACACATGCCGGCTCGACGCACACACCAGTGCGCAAGTATAAACTTCAGGCCACTTACGTAGGCTACGGCGAAAGCTCTGTGTGGAGCCTACGCAGAACCTTAACTCACATTTGCGTCTGGCAATGACCCACCCTTCAATAGCATCCGCGCACTACGATTGGCCAGGTGTCCATGCTCACGCGAGGTAACGGAACCTGATTTGTTCAGGTCCTATCCCCTGACCAATCGGCTATCCTAACCTTAACCACTCAAGGTCAATGCCTAACCCGGGCTGCTTCGTAGGGCGGGTCCCAGAACTGCATTTGGCTCCATTATAACGCAGCAATGATGGCTAGGGACTTCTTGTTGTGACTGTGATGTTGCCGGGCAATCAGCGGATATGCTGCACAGAAGTGTTGGGGGGACAGACAAACTGTTATTCATCAAGAGATAGTTACAAACTCCTCCTAAAATCACACCTGTCTGGTAGACCTAATTTACTCTGGACGAAGCTTGGCTAGGTCGTTATGCTAAGCTAAGCTACAGTAGTCGCCTCCTGGCTCTAACTATCTAAAAATGTTGAACTGTTCCTTTTGAAATCATTCAGTGTTGTTATTCAGACTTTGAAGTGCTGGTGGAGACGACAGTGGGGGCATGTGATTACAGATTGTGTGTGTTTGGTAACAGAGATGGCCCCTTTTTCTGTCTGTCTGCAGCTCTGGCTGGCTGAACTGGTGTGATGTTGTCTTCCTGTTTCAGCTCCTCCACTCCGGTCTGGCTGCCATCCCTCGTCTCTCTCTCTCTCTCTAACTATCTCATTCGCTCCCGATCTCGCTTCCTCCCTTTTCTCTCTCTTTCCATTTCTCTCTTTCTCTCTCACTGACACTGGGCACTGCTCCCCTCCCTGACCATCTGGGCCTCTCCTCCACGACTGTGTGTGTGTGTGTGTGTGTTTGTGTGTGTGCACACGCAGACAGGCGTGTGTGAGCGAGAGCTTGCGAGCAGTTTCTCCTCAAGAGGGCATATATGTGTATGTCTATGTTTGTGTGTTTGTGTTTGGGTGTGTGTCAGTAGAAGAGTCTTCCTTCGCCAGGTGGACAGCTGCTACTTAGTAGCCTTACAGCCCAGCCAGCAAAGTCAGAGAGAGTGCGCTAGCGGACTTAACCCTTTATATTCCAAAACAATGCTGAACACGGACAACACACTGGGATGTGTGTTTGTGTGTGTAGCATTATTATTATGCGTGCTGATGTGTCTTGTCAGTATTACTTTACACACTTCATACCAGTGTAATGCTATATACTCATGTATACTGTATGTACGGCGTGTGTGTGGGCGTTTTCAGTGTTGGTGATCATATTGTATGTCACTTTGTTTTAATTACTTTTCTTTATCTCTGTTTTTCTTATTATAAATCATGTTCAAATGAGAAAATAAGACTGTACACTATACAGTATTAGATTGATTAGCTGTTCAGACTACAATATCGGTTGTGGATTGCATTGAAAAACAACACACACTCCACAACTCACATGACATAATAAATTATAGTGGTGTAGCATTCACCTATAACTTAATACCTCAAATAGTAATGTAAAGTAGCTCAGAACTTATTAAAACTAAGATATGCTGCTGCTGTGTGTGCAGATATACACTTACCATCACTGACTGTGTGTGTATACTGTACATTGTGTTAAATCTACATCTGTGTGTTTGTGAGGCTGGCAGTCCGATTTAATACTCTTATCCGTCCCGGCGGTCCTGTCTTTGTCTGGTCCTTAAATGGAGGTTTAGTCTCTGCAGCACAGGCCGGGCTGGATGAGCTTAATCAAACCATTAGAGTCCTGAGCCCTGAGGAGCATCTCACCACCTCCTACTGAGATCTGCTTTAAGACATGGTGGCAGTGGCAAACACTCAAACCTCTGGATTAGATTGGCTCTCAACGACTTAGCGGCGTTCTCTCTCTCTCTCTGTCTGTCTGTCTCTCTCTCTCTCTCTCTCTGCCAGGCTTTATCTGTCTGTTGGACTAAATGCACTTTCTTTAGAGGCCTTTTAAAAGAGTCTTAAGGTAAATGCAAGTACAAACAGCCGTACTTCCATTTTCACAGATCAGTGAGGGATTATTGAGAGCAATAACAACATTTAATATATGTACATAAACGTTTTAACCACTAAGTTGGAAACTAAACTTGAGTACTGCTACACTGCAGGGAGTGGGATGTACAGGTGTTTCCATACATGCGTTGGACAACTTTTAACATAATGACCTCTATGTATCCCCAAAACTCACTCCCATGTCCTTGAATATACACAATACCCGCACTCTAAAGATTTGGAACTTGTTTATGGTGAGTTCCCCTCAGAGTGATCCTCTACCCTGGTTTTCCACGGACTCTCTCCTTAATTGATTTCACATGCGACAACTGTGGATTGTCTTTCTGAAATGTCCCTCTATGGCCAGTGTGCAAATGACGAGCAGTGACAATGTCGGTTTTGTCCCTGGCCTCTTTTCTTGGCTGCTTGTGTTTCAGTGTTCTTGCTTTGATAAGCAGTATCGGAGCGCATTCTTCCTTGCCCCCAGAGGATGATGGGTATTAGTGTTTTCTGAAGAGTCTGGAGTCCACTTCCTCCGCAGCCTTTCGTCCAAGTGAGACAAGCGTATCAAAATACTTCCCCTCAGTCTGGCTGATGAGCCATGTTAAAAGATTAGAAACAGTGGCTTAATTTGAAGGGAGAGCTTTGGAAATATCAAGAAGAGGCCATCATCCCCTGTGTTTAGTTTGTAGGAAGTGGATAGAGATATCCCCCATTGTAAATCTTTCACTGTGACATTTGATTGAAAAAAAGGGAGAGGGAGAAAGAAAGAAAGAAATAGGACATATTCTAAAGCCTTTCTGTGTTGCAGGAATTAAACAAACGCAAAACAGGGATAAAATCGGCTTAGACTGTTGAGACAAGTACATCTAAGAGAATGCACAAAAGGAGGGGTGTAAACGGCGGATTCTTCCCAGCTAAAAACTTATCAAGCACAGGCTTTGTGCTCAATCCATTTAAGTGAGTCCCTAACACGCCCCTATTGTATGCCTTTAATGGTGGAAAAGTGACTTGTGCAGGGCTATCGCCTCTTCATGGGGATTACAGCTAAGTGCTTAAGTTGTAGTGAAACCCGGATTTACTGATGGCAAAGAGAAAAGGGCAAGGGAGGGAGGGCAGAAAAAGGACCCTTACTAAGGATTTGTGTCAGGATCGCACTGTTCCCCTCGTCTGTCTGTGGCAGAGTCCAGAGAGGACAACTGGTGTTCACATGCGAGCCAACAAGCAGACACACACAAGTAACAATGCTTTTGCACAACATCCTTTTACTGTGCGTGTCTGTATTTTCCTTGTGATCCCTTCCCGTCTGTGCCCCTGTCTCTCTCTTACCCCCCTCTCTTTCTCTCTTGTTCCATCTCCTGTTTTAATTAATTTCTAGCTGTGCTGCCGTATGAGACTTGGCCATGGAAGTGTCTGCTCCTGCAATTTCAGCCCTCATCTCCTGCTGCTGCCAGAAAATGACTCAATGCTCCTTGCGTTTCAAGAAGGAGAGGTAAACAAGGCCAGCAAAAAGAAAGAAAGGCAGAGAGAGAAACTGTACATCAATGATTAGACTTAATGATGTATTCAGGTTCTTAATGTGAAGGATGTGAGCCTAGGTACGTCAGTTTACACCTGGTATGAGAATGTATCTCCACATGCGTCTTAAGTGACCACTTGTCAGATCTCACTATATGCATTAAATACGTAAATAATTTCTGTTTGCAAAGACCAAATGTCTTGTTGTTTTAAACCGGCGGGAAGCAGCGGTAGTAATATCCTACATATACATGAATTTGGGAATCTAACAATATAAAGTAAATGTCTACCGGCGGTCCCCGGGAGTCTCCATGCCGCTAACACCAGAGCTCCAGAGAGAGCAGGCGGGCGGGCTGGCAGGTGGCACACCACCTCAGAATGCAGTCTGAGTGATCAGATCTCAATGCGTCTTCATTACATCTTGGGTGCATTCAAACCTGTACTTAGAGCTGTCCACTGTTGATCGGATCACCCAAAACACTTGTTAAACCCATGTCTGAACAGGGCCTCTGTAACTTTCTGAAACAAAGCAATCTGACCTTAACGATGCAATTGGAACGGTGTGTGTAAAAGTTGGCAGAGTTTGAACGTCTCCTTACTTCCTTCATTCTTTACACAACTATTTCAGTTTTTGTGTTTACAAACGAGTGCAACGCTATGAATGTCTTCCATGAGAGAGAACTAGTTTTTTTAAAGCATAACCCTGCTTACTTTAAGGCCGGCTACACACTGCCTACGTGGCGTTTTCTGTCTTTACACACCAGAAACGTGTTTGACGCGGCGCTGCTGCTGCTAGCCTTGTCTGTACACATGTATGTTTCCCATTGATAAAATGAAATACCATGTCAAACATAATTATATACTGATTTGATTACAGCAAAGACAACGTCGGCAGTATTGACGGCAAAATAGGCTACAGAATATTTCATTCTGTATTGACAGGTGCAATATATATTAGAAAATATATTTATACATTTATAACTGCATTTATATCAAAGGGTTCTCAGCAGGAAACCGATGGAGTGCCTACTCCAGGTAGGGAATGAGTCCTTACCCCAAGTGAAGGAGTTCAAGTTCCTTGGGGTTTTGTTCGCAAGTGAGGGGACAATGGAGCGGGAGATTGGTCGGAGAATCGGCGCAGCGGGTGCAGTATTACATTCAATTTATCGCACCGTTGTGACGAAAAGAGAGCTGAGCTAGGAGGCAAAGCTCTCGATCTACCGGTCAGTTTTCGTTCCTACCCTCACCTATGGTCATGAAGGCTGGGTCATGACCGAAAGAACGAGATCCAGGGTACAAGCGGCCGAAATGGGTTTCCTCAGGAGGGTGGCTGGCGTCTCCCTTAGAGATAGGGTGAGAAGCTCAGTCATCCGTGAGGAGCTCAGAGTAGGGCCGCTGCTCCTTTGCGTCGAAAGGAGCCAGTTGAGGTGGTTCGGGCATCTGGTAAGGATGCCCCCTGGGTGCCTCCCTAGGGAGGTGTTCCAGGCACGTCCATAGGAGGAGGCCTCGGGGAAGACCCAGGATTATATCTCCAACCTGGCCTGGGAACGCCTCGGGATCCCCCAGTCGGAGCTGGTTAATGTGGCTCGGGAAAGGGAAGTTTGGGGTCCCCTGCTGGAGCTGCTCCCCCCGCGACTCGACACCGGATAAGCGGACGAAGATGGATTTATATCAAAACCTAGAGACTTTCAAACATCAACATGTCATTTATTAATATGTATTTGTGTCAAAATTACATATAAACATCTTTTCCTATTCTATTTTGCCTGGAAATGCTTCCAACACGCTTGCGTGTTGCGTGAAAAATAGGCATCGGTTCTATTTCTAGCATGCATGGGTTTTCAGCGCGGCAGTCAGCGCTGCCTGTCACGCAGGCAGTGTGTTAGCTCTAACCTGTTAACAGGCGAGCCGAAATAAAAACGGACACGCCACGCAGCTGACACGCTCACGCCACGCGGCCAGTGTGTAGCCGGCCTAACACTTTCACACACCTGGTCAACCGTGTGAAATGGGCATACTTGTTGTCGCTTTTGTAAAGTTACTAAAACTGTCACTTTGTTTGAAGCATATACTAGTCTGACCTGCCATTGGCCACGTATTTCACGCGGCATTCTCCTCCCGCTATCTATTTTGCAAAGGCACCGTCCACTGCATCCCGGGCAGCTGTACGGTGTGTTTTCAACACAGGAAGTGGATGCTTGTCATTTACTTGTGCCAATGTCAAAGCGCTGTCACTTTCAGACCCGAGTGATATGATACACCTTCCGATGAAAAGGAAGAGATGCTGATGATGCCGACGATAGACGAGTGTGCAAGTGTTTAGGAGAGAACGCTTCTCCTTGAGCATTGTGTTTGTGTGTCTGTTCCCTAAGCTAACACACTGTATGAAGGTAAACTCGGGAGCACCTGCCTCTATTGTCATGCTCTCACCCCCTCACACACCTTTCACTTGAGCACACAAAACCCAATACTGAGTAAAGATGAAGAAAGGGCCAAGCCCTGCATGAGGCAAAGGCTGCCTATTCAAAAAAAGACGGTAAACCCTCTGTCTTTTCTCTCACTAAGCCTTGATACGTTCCTCAAAGCTACTGAGACCCATTGTGTGTCTCTAGCTTTGTTGTCTCGTGTTTAAGCAGGCTGATGATTCTAATAATGATGATGATGATGCTAACGATGACGGCAATAGCTTAAGGCCAAGCAGCTGCCGAGGGGTTGAGAGAGGCACAGACAATCGGCCTGTTTACTCAAGAAAAGGTACACTTTGGATGTTCAAAGTGACGGCTGCTGAATGGAGATTGACTGTGTGTGTGTGTGTGTGTGTGTGTGTCTGTGTGTGTCTGTGTGTGCCTGTATTTAACTTCACCTCATTTAATTTGGGGCCTTATGTGCATATTATATTATTATCATAATAATGCCCTGTGACATGATAATTCAGTAAGTAAACAAAATATATCAATGCATATCTATAACTCAAAGGAATTGTTTGGTTTCGATTACCCATGCCACATGGATGTCTTTTTTTATGTCTTTGCATTCAAATCAAAGGAAAGGAATGTTGACAAGTGAGATTAGAAGTTTAGCTCAGTTGCAGTTTGCAATTATTTTTAAAGGAGTAAGTATTCCTTGGGAGCAGTGGAACAAGCTGCAAACATTGACATAAAAAGTTGTTGTGTTGAATATTGTAGCAAAAAATTGCCTATTTACACAACCAGCAGACATGAAGTGACATAAGCGTTCATTTTAAGTCCAATATCGACTCCTCTTTTAGCTCTGTTTTGATGTCCTGATGGAAAAAGCTGGCTCTTAAGCTGCTAAATGCTCCACTATGTTATGTTCACTAGCTAGTTGCTAAACTTGTCTGCCATTTGCTCTTTGTGCAGAAAACTGCTGCCTTCATGCTGCTGGAAATGAGGTTGATAAAATTCTCTGAGTTCATCATCACTACAGGCAACACCTTTTACATTACATGTAGTCTTTTGTTAATATAAAACATTGATTATTGCAGCTTGAATCCCGGTTGATTGGGTGTTGATAAAATGTTCCTTTTTAATCTGTGAAATAAGTGTCTTTATAAAAAATGTAAATTATAACCTGTGGTTACTTGTGGAGACGTTTGACAGCTTGTGTCAACATTTAGCTAACCTCCAAACTGCACACAAAGACACATTAGTTATGTAACACAGAAAAATGACATTTAAGTAGCTGCACTTAGGCAGCGTGTGTTTTCGCTCTTCCATCTTCCAGCCTGTTTCCAGGATTTGCTATCCCCTCACCGTGGCGACAGTGATATTTTCGCCCTACTTAAGCTCCAGATGCTGAGAGGCTCCTTGTACTGGCACTGTTGCAAGAGGGCCAAAGAGGTTAATGCACCCAGGGAGGGAGAAGCAACCAGCTGTTGGCCTTCCAATGTTTAAAACCTCCTCCCCTCCATCTATCCTATTCTTTCTCCCTCCCTCCACCCGTCAAAGGAAGAAAGCCCGGGCAATAAAAAGCGCTCAAATGGTGAAACATCTGTTAGGAGCATTTCAGTGCGGCCAAGAGCGTCTTAAGTCCTCCTGAGCAGCAATATGAGGACATTTTCTGGGCAGGGGCAACAGGGACTTAGAATGAGATAAGAGGAGATAATGGCTGGATGGAGGACTTGGGAGCTGCAAATGCACAATCCGGAGGTCTGCACGGAGATGGGGGTAGGAAGGGAGGAACAGGAGGGGGAGAAGGAGGGAGGAGGAGGGTCTAGGAGGCCAGAGGAAAGTGGTCTGGTAAACAATGCCTCCGCATTAGCATGATAATCTGAAACATGCCTTTTATTTAGATAAAGATGTAGGTTATACTGGGGGAGTCGTACATGATGTGCAAGTGTCTGTGTTTCTGTGTGCAGGAGTAGGTGTGTGTGTGTGTGTGTGTGTGTGTGTGTGTGTGTGTGTGTGTGTGTGTGTGTGTGTGTCTGTGTGTCTGTGTGTGTGTGTGTGTCTAAGACATGAGAAATGTATAACAATGTACAAAGGAGCTCTTGTCCATGGATGTGCAGGACATGCACAACATAGCAAGTCAGACTGCTAAGCAGCTTATGCCAGGCTATTACGGTCCTTCTACATTACTCGCTGTTTTAACATTCAACATTTATGGGACCGTGACTGACTTGAAATGCCCTCAGTGTTGTTAAAAACCTGGATTATAGCAAGACTATGTAACTTTTGAAAGAGGAAGTAACACATCTAATTTTTACAAATTAATAGTTGAATTCATAAGCAATTAAACAAAGTCTTCAACAATTCAACATCTTTTGCCACTAAAGCCTCCCTTGATCCGGTATGACCAGTAGCTTATGGTGGCTAATTTTAGCTAAAATTAGCAAAGAGTCAAAGAAAAACATTTGAATGGTTTTATTATAAAAGTAAAACTAGACATAGACACATCTTTATTGTGGTCCTATTCAGGTTGCTCATTAATGACGCCTTTGAAGCAACTCACTCAAGAAAATTTGATGTGCAATTATATTAGGGTAACCAGATTTCCCGGAGCTAAAACCGGGACACTTTGCACGTGACCGTAGTGCTCGTGCACGCACACACTTTTTAACGTGAACATGTGCCAGCCCAGGTCAGACATATAGACAGTAACTTCATTATTTTGACCGTAGGCTCCTCATCTAATAATAACAGTGTTTTTTCCTGTAAAATTAACAAAATTGCAGCAACAGCCTTTTTCAGTTTAGTGTGAGATTTATGTTGAGATTTTTTCTAAAAAAGATTCTTTGAAGTGTTATTTATTCCAATAACACCAAAAGAATTAAAATGATTTATTGAAAATTTTGAGCATATCCACTTCATTTCCTGCATTCTGGTGAATTTCTATGCACATATTTCTACCTTTTTCTGAATCAATGTATACTGCAACCTGCAAATATCTGTAGCCTAGGCATCATTTACTCCTCCCTCCTGTTTGGCGTCTGTTGGTGAGGAAGTAACCTCCTTAAATGTGCATATGACAATTATTTACCTCAATGATACATTAATTCATTTTAATTTATAATAGACCCCTGGACTGTAATATTTCAGATGTGTTTGAGCAAGATTTCTGCTCATGTCCAAAACTTTGTGCACCTTCAAAATACAGTATATCTGTGTTCTCTGTGATTTGGAGGAGACAATGAGTCGTGACATTTTGAGAAAAATAAAGTTAGGTTAGTAGGCTATTACAAGAATAAAGTCACTATATTTCAGAAACTAATCTATACCTGCACCATAGTCTGCTGTGCATTACGTGATTTCTCTGCTGATACGGCAGATCTCAGACCTCCTGACAGACACAGAGCCCCGTTTGGTTCTCTGGTCTCTGAATGAGACAAATAGTTTAGCTAGAGAAGTGGCTGTACGCTGCTCTACATCGGAGGTGGAAAACGGAAACTACAGAAATACACGGAGCACAAACGCAACACATCTACCGCAGCATGCCCACAGCTGAGCCGAGCACGTCCATAAACCTCAAGCTGCCCTGCATTTTACAGAGAGTGGACACAAGCTGGTCTGCTTCAGAGCTCTGTGTGTCTGAGTCTGAACCGTAGACTGGGAAAGTCACGTCCCCGGAACTTCAAACTAAATCATTAGCATTGCGCTCCTAAACTTTGTGTTGATGGCATCAATATATTACACTGATTTGGCTAAGATTCCTCCCAAAACTTCACCCGGCTTTCCTCACTGAGAGACGGTTGCTAGGTGATAGCAACAAATACAGCATGGTCGGACCCCGCACGTAGCTGCCCGTTTTATTCGGGAATAAAATCGGGACTGTCCGGGTCACACCGGGACGTCTGGTCATCCTAAATTATATTGTAATTACCACTTTTGGTCACTGTTCAAAGGAAGTATTGGGTCGCTAACTTGGACTTTGCTTTAAATAAAAGTTGGGGACTTACTCCTGATTAAAGCTATCATACTGTGTGTTATGCCATACAATATGACAAAAGTGCACTTAAATACCTAATATCCCTCTGTTTACGATCTCTGTCCTCAGGAGCGTTTTAGCACCGTTTCAGAACTTATCTCCATCTATACTAACACGTCTGTAAACGCATCCCACAGACCATTCACGTATACTGCGTGCTGATAACCCTGCTGGACATGGGAATTGCTGCATATAATAGTAAAAAATAATAAAAGTTTGCCTTCTTTGCATGTAGGCAGTAATACCATTATGAAATGCACAACAGCTGCTAGCATCACCAACAAGGTCAGAAATGACTGTAATTCGTTATTCATGTTGAATTAACTACCAATAGTTTTCCAAAGGTCTCCGTTTCTGCCTGTTAAGACTGAAATGCAACCCCTGAGTTTTCAAACTAATGGGGTCACCAACATGCTTCTCTCTTTGTAATGGCAGCATTAGTACATTTCATTGTTCTTGTAAACTGTGGTCAAAATTAGCTTTAATCTAATCCAGTCAATAGAGAAGCGAAAGGCATCTTAAATGCTCTCTTTTTAGGCAAAGTCTCTATGTAACTGTGACATGGGACTGCATGGGGTTTCACCAGATGTTGATCTAGCAACATATATGCTAAAAGATGCAGTGTAGCTGTCACATTGTCAGGGGGAACTTAACATTCAACAGTAAACTACATCGTAGATTTGCATGATAAAACTGAAAGTGTCATTTATTGCATGTACTGAATATGATTGAAATTAGTGACATGACCTTTTTCAGTTAATTCAATTAAAGGAGCACATTTAAAAAAAAATTGCACTTAATACCTTGGAAAATATTTTCATTTCATTTTCATTTATTTACTTATAAAGGACAACGCACATTAATCAACATTTCTGTAAATGTGCCAGTGTTAGCCAGCTGGCTAATTTTCAACTGTAGGCCAGATGTTTTGAGACCAGAGAAACAGGAAACCGCTAATGATGGAGATCTTGATACAATATTAAAAGTCGCAGTACAGGCCATGCAGAGCTGACTATATCTGACAATAAAGTAAGTGGGGGGTGATCATTTAATCCAAATATAGTTTTGCTGCTGAATTTGTAAGGCTATACAAAATATACCTAAAATTGGCCAGATTGTATTTAGTTATTTGCAATAGTTTTTTCCACTTTTTTTAAGGAAAGGTGAAGTCGAGGATGATACGAGATATTTGACATGAGACAACTTGAATGTTCTCATCAGACACATAGACTTTAGGATCACAGTCAGATGCAAAGTGTGTCTGTCAAAAACATGCAGACAGTTTTTTGACATTAAGAAACCGGTGTGAATCATCAAGCCATTTGGTTACATTTACCATCTAGCACTGAGTTTAGAAGCTGCTTGTTCTTTGGTTTTTGCATGGACGTAAATTACAGTATCATCTGCATACATCTGAAATTCACACCCTGTGCAAATCAATGGCAAGTCATTTACATATAAGCTAAACAGAAGAGGTCCTATGTTGAGTTACATTCAAAAGCCAGTGTATGTTGAAGGATAAGACAGAAAAGGCAACGTGACATCATGACTTTGCGTAAACATACACGCCACTTTCCTAAAGCCAAGTGGCGTGTTATCTGTACCCATTTTGAGCTATCCGTGTGTATGTCTACGCTGTATACAGCAGACGGCAATCTGCCATGTCCACTTTCTAAAGCCACGTGGCGTGTTATCGCGAGGCTACATGTTATCGCGAGGCTGCGTGTTATCACGAGGCTACAGTTAGGAAACGTGACACGCGGGTTGGGTTTAGGAAAACAACAACCGGTTGGGTTTAGGAAAAGAAGGTTTGGTTGGGTTTAGGAAACATGACACGCTGGTTGGGTTTAGGAAAAGAAGAACGGGGTTGGGTTTAGGAAAAGAAGAAACGTGGAAAGGAAACGTCACGCAGGACACTAAATAAATGCCACACGGGACATGATCCCCGCTCTTCTAGGTGAAGTCCTGTGTTTTACCCATCCTCCACCCCGACCAACCTCCCTTCGCTGATTTTCGCCCTTTCATACTACTCGCTACGGTGTAAATTCAACGCAATCGCAAGGTAATGTAAGTCAATGGAGGCCAAACGGCATTGTTAAAAACGCAAAAAATCAAGTATTAATTAATAACACGCCAATAATGGCATACGAATTGGCGTGTCATACATACGCCACTTCTTGAGATCAGTCTGGAAAAGGTAAAATAAGAAGAAAGCAATTAAGTGGGTTCATAATAAGGCTTCAACATTACAAATGCATACACTGCTGTTGCATGCCCTCATTACATGCTCTTGTCATGTTCTCTGAAAGTGAGAAGTAGCAACAGCTGGGTTCACTGCTGCATCTGGACGGCAAGACGGAACTGGAAGTGTTTTTTTTAACAGCTTTTTTAAAATGATAAGGATATCTCTGCCATCTACTTATGTACCTACATAGTGAGTGTGTATGTGCAGATGCAGTCTAATTTGATGCAATTGTATAGAGTGTGTGTGTGTGTGTGTTTCCAGGCGCCACTCACCCTGATAAAAGCCCTTTGACACTCAGCTGTTTAACAGCTCAAACTGTCTTTGCTCTGTGGATTAATCACACACACACACACACACACGCACGCACGCGCACACACACACACACACACACACACACACACACACACACACACACACACACAGCTTCAATGACCTCCACAACACCTCCAACACACCCCTCCCCAATTTAACAAGGAATAACTTGTGAGTATGTGCATGTGTTTATTTGTGTGAGCGTGCAAATTAAAGTATTTACACACAAATTCAGTGGCCTGCTGAGGGCGTCCTACACCATACGGCCCCTCTTCTCTGCATTTTAACTGTGGTGACAGGTGCTGGTTCAAGAGACAATAGAACTCCAGAGCTGGCAGCCAGCACACCATAAAGAGAGAGAAAAAGAAGAGGCATTTGTAATTGTCATTGCGTGAGAGAGACTTTCCAAATCTATTCTTTCTCCCAAGTTTTGCCTCAAAGGTGAGAATAAGTGGTTTAAGTTACTGTAGAATACAGAAATGGAGACAGAGTGAGTGAATTTGAGTGCTGCTGAGAGAAGAGGAGGTAAATGAAAAAGGAGCATGAAAGATACAGAGCTACACCCAGCTCACAGCTCTTTCCACTCAAAAAGGGACTAAAATGCCTGTTGAAAGTTTCAGCCTTTCAGTCTTTGATTCCACCAGTTTGCAATGTGACTCCTCAAGAGCACAAAGACGAGAAGTCTGAGCACTTCTGTGTTGTTGCACCAACCACACAATACAAACCCCTGCTGCCAAATTGGATTCTATGGCCCCGATTCAACTTGTTCGGTGGTTTCTGGCAGTGTATTTATAGTAAGAGTGTAATGTATGTTTCCTGGGTGAGATCATATACAAATAAAAGGTTCCCTCTGGCCTATGGCTTGTTTCTTAATAAAGTTCATCTCTGGCCAGAACACACATCGATATAAATAACCAGCCCCATCAAAATTCTTAGAAAGCATGTGTGTGTGTGTGTGTGTGTGTGTGTGTGTGTGTGTGTGTGTGTGTGTGTGTGTGTGTGTGTGTGTGTGTGTGTGTGTGTGTGTGTGTGTGTGTGTGTGTGTGTGTGTGTGTGTGTGTGTGTGTGTGCGTGTACGTGTACGTGTACGTGTACACACGTGCGTGTCCCACAGGGTGAGTGTGCTATTCACCTAGCCGATAGCTGTTTTTTTAATTTCGATATTATAAGGTGAGCTAGTTTTGGCTTCTGACAATATTTGCCTCCTGTTATGTGTATTAACCACCAGTGAAGTTTTATTTCTGTCAAAAGTCAAAATCATTTTAAAAAATACAGTCCAGAACACCTATTACTAGTTTTGTATTACTAGCATTTGTTTTTTATTACTAGCATTTGTAGTACTAGCATTGGTTTTTTAACTCGAAAAGCAAAGTTAGGAAGCATGCAGAGTATTACTACAATTCTTGTTGATTTTAGTCATAGAAACATGCCTTAAAGGTGCTGTGATGGAAGCTGTGTTAAGGCCTCAGTATGCTTCGAACAAAGTATTGATTTGTAACTTTTGGAAACTGGAAATTGGAAGTGTGTGTGGGACATACATTGTGCATTTTATTTATTGGCCCATCTTGTGTGAGTAGAGCAAGTTTGTGTGTGTGTGTGTGTGTGTGTGTGTGTGTGTGTGTGTGTGTGTGTGTGTGTGTGTGTGCGTGTGTGCGTGTATGTGTGCGTGTGTGCGTGTGTGTGTGTGTGTGTGTGTCGAGGGTACCAAAGTGTGTGTACTTGGCATGTCACTGGGGCCAGGTGCAGGGCTGGGTTGTAATCACGAGTATGGGTTCTGCTCAGGATAAACAGGGTCTCTTTCTCATCTCTCCAGGGGCCACCGTTTCCTGGTACTCTTTGTAATGGGAGGAACACGACATCACAACAGCAGAGAAGATCAAACGGTGGTCGTTTGCTGAGTCAGGGTTAAGAAAAACCACCAGTTGACTCAAAAACATGCGTGACTGACCGAGGTTAATCAACAGAACAGCAAATCACGCAAAGCAGGTGTCGCAAGTGTCTTGTGAAGTCAGTTTCTATCTTGGTTAGGTAACATTTTCTTGTTGTTTCTTTTTGCTTTTGTCCAGATCTGGCATATGCAACAAGGGCAAATGCCCTTTGACTTTTTATTCCCACCATGTTTTGGTGTTTGTTTCTTTTGCAACAGAAAAACTGTTAGATATGATCTGATTCAGTGAGTCTGACCTTCTTTTCAGTCCTTCAGCACAAAAGTCTTTATTTTCTTTCTCCAGAATTCCCCCTTCAGCCTGTGATAACCTGCCGTCCATCCCCACCCCCTCCCTCTGCCTTGTGGGGCAGGAAGCGGAGCAGCTCAGACATACTGTACGGTCCCTCGCGTCTGGGCCGGAACCAGGATGTGTTGCTAGGCGCAGGGATGATTGTGTCAGCACTTGCTGGCCGCTTCGTTTCCTTACAGGTGATCTCCTGAATGGACAATGACAGATATACGTTTCCTGCTATTTTTCACTTCTGCAGGAGGGGATCAGAAAAACACGGGACTCTGTGACCACGGGGCCACCTCCGCAGGCAAGTAAGCAGGCTCCCAAAGATAGCAGAGCTTCAGACCGGGTGAGACAATGACACATTCAGCTGGTCAGCTACGAGACCTCGCTGTGACCCTGTGACCTCAGACTGGAGGCGGCTGTAGGGTTTAGTCAGTGGTGGCAACAAATCTGGGAGATGGGGAGGGGGGTGGATGATGAGGAAATATTGAGGAAGCAACTCTTGATTTCTGACGCGTTTGACGAACTTTGATGGGTAAAAGGTTGAGGAGGATGAGAGGGTGATGGTGTGGCTGGAGGGGGACAGGGAGGGGGGAGCGGACGATGGCGTGTGGCAGGATAGCTGAGGTCGTTCTTTTGATTTATGATTTTTCAACTTTTCCTAACTGTGCAGAGTATATGCACAGCACGGGAGGGGAAGGGGGAGAGGGGATAGGAAGTGAAGGAGGGATGCGGCGGGGAGTTGAAGTGGAGGGGTGGTCACGGTCTTTTGATTTATGACTGGGGTGATTAATGCCCAAGGATATTACCCCTTGGAAAAAGTGCTGGCCCCTTGACTGAAGTTGTGTTTTGCTACATGTCTGACAGGCAGGAGTGATTTGGCCTCCTTTTGTTTTGTGACGACAATGTGAACAGGGGTCATCTCTTGTTCACGAGTCAGGAAATATCTTTTTGATGAATTTATAATGAGCATAAACCCATCGGAGTTTGATATTATTCTCATCAAACATCTTTTTATTAAAGCATACGATTTAACATACATTCCATTTATACAGTCAGAGTCTTTTTTTATATAACTAATTCAAAAACCAAATAAGCTGTAACGTTAAACTATTATTGAAGAAAGACATCCGTTACTACCTGCAGTGGTAAAAAGAAATAGCATAACACCTTAATCTGTGTGTTAGTGAAAGGCTGTTCCTTAAGCTTAGCACAAGTCATTTACATTACACTAAATGCACAACACAGCTAATTATAAACCGTTCTCTATATATAAACAGTTTCCTCTCATTCACAGTCTCTAAACCCTGCAGCTTTAGGGCTGGACAGTCAGTCGACAGTCTGGAAATACATACAATGCAACAGATCTTGGGATTTTTTCTCTTACTATGATAACCATGATACTTATCTCTTTACGTGTTGGCAGAGCTGTGTTTTGTGAACTTTGCTGGCTGAGATTACCCTTCAGAACAAGTGTCTTTAGATTGAAACATTTATAAATGCAGTATAATCATTTATGTTCTTGTTTTATGTGTGTTTTTGAGTACTTATGCCCCGTAGTGCAACACACAGACACACACGAGGAGGTGACAGGAAGCACTAAGGTCAGCCATGGTCTGGTACCTCTGCTCAGCCATCTTGTTTTCAAAAGACATAAATCACCCGAAATCCACCGGTTCCTCTTCTCTTCAAAGGCCTTTGTTCAACAGCCTCGGCACAGAGGTTATCAGCAGGGCAACAGCAATAGTGTGTATAATAGACCTACTTATGGCTGCCTGATAAGATGCATTGAGAGTCTGTGACTCTCACTTTAGGCTGTCAATAAAACCAGGGAATCAGTGTGTTTTTTCAGGCTGTGAATTATATCACATCAATGTGACAGGGGCACTATTTTTCGACGCAGACTTGTCTGCCAGTATGAACCGTGGAAGAATTGTTTGTGTTCCTGTCTGTGGGTTTCTACGACTGACCCTGTCTGGTTGATTAAACGGCTCTGTGCTGCAGGTTTCAGCGCCATCATCCCCAGCTGGATCAGAAGGTTATACACCCAGCCGCGTACAGTAGATATTAATGTGGTCAATAAAAGTGTCTTGGAGTTATGTCAGCCGACTAGACGCTCCAAGGTTAAACGGTGTTAAGCACACCTTCTCCTACTTGTTAGACACTGTTTGTCTCAGTGTCAATCACGCCATATGTCAGCCTCTTTTATGTTTGCTTGTTCGCTCGCAGTGACGACTTTTCTTGCTCCCACCGCTCCCTCCTCCTCCTCACTACAACACACACATCTAATCGTAGGTCACCCTCACGGTTCTGCGTGTGTTGAACCAAGGAGTGCTGGTGGGGAGGAGGGGTTGGGTTGGGGGCATCAGCTATCGCTAATCACTAACACTATGGCTAACGGTAGCGCTGTGGAAGCAGTAGCCTTGCAGCCGTGTGATCTCCAGCTAACCTTGCCCACGGGCCTCTTTTGTCTGCACGCCGCACACGGCTGGCTCCATCCTCTCTCTGTTATTGAGCGGGTTGGATGGAGGGTGGGGCTGAATCAATGGCGAATCGCTGGCACTGTTCTCAGGACAGTGACCGAAGCCCAGTCTGTTGGCCCCCTTTGCCTCCCTTCTCCTGCCTCCCCCCCCCCACCCCCACCCCAAACCCCTCCTGTCTGATTGACACTTGAAAGGTGGCTGAGGACGGGGCCGGAGGCGATGTTCCACGCTCTGGAACCCTCCGTGCAGGGGAACAGCTGGTGACATCTGCAGAGAGGCCCACAAAAGGCAGTTGAAAGCGTGCAATCGTGCCCCCTCCTTCTCTTCTTCCCTTGTCTCCCTCACTCTCTCCTTCTCTGTCTCCCCCTCTCACCCTCTGTCTCTCTAACCCTGCTCGTTCTTTCTCTTTCATTCTCTCTGCTCCTGTCTCCCCCTCTCTTTCTGCCTCAGATGTCCCCTCTATCTCCTAAGAGCTGGCCCATTCGTCTAAAGCAGTAATACAGGCACCCAAGCCTTTGAAAAGCATGCTTTAAACTTGAAGAGCTTACGCCGGAGCATGTGTGTCTGAGCAAAGAGAAAAAGAGGGGGGACAGAGAGAAGAGGGGGAAAACAGGGGGCACGCCTGTATGTTGTACAACAGCAAAACACTTTTCTCTCTTTAAAATAAACTCCCTCTAGTCATTTTATTTATCTGTCTGCTTCTTCACTGAGAATTCACCCAGTGTCTCTGCATTTGATCTTCTTACATGGAAAACTATCGGCTGTATTGATATCCACGTGCACACGCCCAGTTAAAAGCTGCCTTTTAAGAGGCCCCATTGTCCCTGTTCAATGGCATTACCCCAGCTCAGCTCACAGTGAGTGCTTGGGAAGCGGAAGGGGGTATCGACTCCCGTTAAAAGAATCCAAACGCGTTCACTGACGAGACACACATCGCCCACAGGAATGTCAAACTTCCGACCCATTCCCCACTCCCTCCCACCCATCTTTCTCTCTCATCTCTCCATTTCTCTGTCCTAGAGTCAAAGGCTAACTCTGTGCTATCTGTCCTCTAGTAAATGTTTTTTAGGGTTTTCTCTTAAATGAAGGTAATCATTTAGAAATTCATGTATGAACTTTTTGTCTGACTAAATCCTAAATAGTGGCTGTCGAATTCATTGAGACGAGTTGGTGTATCTGTACATTTTCACATAATTAGCAATACAAATTCCCCCAGAAGTTGACTGGCTATTCCACCTGGCCACACCTCACACTTCCGGCCTCCTCCTCCCTCCATCTCCACCTCCTTCTCTAAGAAAGTAAAGGAGCGGTCAAAAGGTCGGCATGCTCCAGGTATCAATATTTCAGAGCTGTGTGAATCCCTCCTTTCAGGGAGCCGGACTTGCTGACTGAAGGTATCTTCAGGACCCAGGGGCCGGCTGACTGATGAGCACAATGCACCCGTCAAGCTGAGCAGTGCCGCAGCTCGCACGGTCCGCGTTATGTGTGTGTTTGTGTGTTTGTGAGCGTGTGTGTGTGTGTGTGTGTGTGTGTGTGTGTGTGTGTGTGTGTGTGTGTGTGTGTGTGTGTAAGCGGAAGGCTCGGGCAGCTCCCCTGCGGTCTCCTTTGTTGGGCTAACCTGCTGTTTGAATGGCGTAGGAGCTGTGAGTGACAGAGGAAAGTGTAGCTGGCGGTAAAGTGAGATATTGACCTCTCAATCGCCATGGAGGGTGATCGGGGGGAGTAAAGCGGTAAACGCTTGTGTGCGAATGTACAGCATGCGTCTGTGAAAGGTGTGTCAAGCCTATAATAAGATTGTCGGTCAAGGAGCTGGGGAGTGTAGATTTCTTTGAATAGTGTGTGTACATCAAACTTGAGTGTTTAAAAGTGAACTGCTCCTGTCAGGTGAAGTGACGGTGCACTCAGCTCGCTGGCCTAGCCGCTCAGTAACATGAAACAAGATTCCCCCCAATGATAATATTCAGTTTCAGCTCTGCCAGCGCGTCCTGTCTGCCCCTGTCCAGAGCCCCTCCAAGACAAAGGGGGAAGGAGCCTGGCGGGGGAACAGTAGCTTCTTGTTATTATGACATGTGGTAACATGAACTCCTTGGAAGACTTCTCCTGTCATCCCGGCCTGAGGTCCTCTTTATTCCACAGGCAGGGGATGTGGAGGTCACGACCTCCCGGACAGATTATGTTGGAACATGCCGCGCTGTGTTGAAACTGACTTGAATAAGTTTATTGGCTAAGTCGGTGATGGCCCTTTGTGCAGACTCCCTTGGGAGGCTGAATACAGATTAGTCCATGAATTGACTATTCATATCAGATTGTACACAGCTGGAGTTTTATCTCGCATCACACTTCTCACTGTCTTTACTGTAGCTTGAGGAATTCTTGAACTGAGGATGAGGATGGCGTGATTTCAAATGCCATTTTTTTCTCCATTCTGGTCTTTTTCAAAGCAATGAAGTTTTTTTTTCTTCTTTTTAGCTCTGATTATGATGTCAAGGATACTTGGTTCGCAGTGGTTACAAGATGCATAAACGTTTTATCACTAACCTACTGTGTCGAGCTTCTAATTATCCCTTTTTTAATCAAACTATTAAAAATATGGGTAAATTCAGTGCCTCTAAGACATCAAAGTATTAATATAGTTTAATGTGTAGTGTCAATGTAGGCTCAGTTGTGCCAAATGCATAGTTTCCTGTAGCAGCTATGATGTCTGAATGATGAACTGCCACACCTTCTGCAATTAACAGCTGATTATTGGCCCCTGTTGGAACCACAGTAAGAAAAGTATTTTACATGTATGTGGTGAAAGAAATGCTGGCATTAAAAAAAAAAAAAAAAAGACTGCATAAACCGAATCAGATTTGTATTATCCGGATAATTTTTTGACAAAACAAGCATTTGTTTACATGTTTCAATGAGATCATGACTTTTGATTGCTTTTTTTCTGCTTGTCCTGGAAAACACCTGTGACACATACAGGTCCTGTGACCTGTGTCCTGTGACAGCTACAGGTCAGTCTGCGAGACAAAAAGCGTCAGTGACACTGACCCGAACTCTGCTATTTTTAAAGTCTTATTTGTTGCACTATAAATATTCTCACTCTGTAGTCCGTGGCAGGGTTCAAAGGCGCACGCCACGGTGCAGGAGATGACAAGTCTGCTGTGGCACTGCAGCGAGCCAAAAGAGTGACAGCGACGTGGCCGCTCTCTCTTGTTAACGAAATAAATAAATGTGCTCTGAAAAGCCAATAAGCGGCAGGCGGGAAGCAGAGCCAAGCATCGCTGCGTCAAAAACAACCGCTTCTGCCATTAATCTCTCTAACTCTTAGCCCCCCTTCTCACTTTCTCTCTCTCTCTCCTCTGAGAGAATTACTGCCATAGATGTATAATTCACGGTGGTTTGGCTTCAGAAGGCAGCGGTTCTGTTGGAAAACACGGTGACAGCCAAGTCAGCGCACCCTCTCATTCAACTCAGCCACCTGTTCACAGGGGAGGGGGCAGAGAGAGACGCTTGATTTATATTTCATCTTTCCTCCCAGTCTAATGACTTTGTTGCACATTCGGAAATCGTCTCATGTATTAAAGATGACAACTTAAAGGAATCCTATAACCCTGACATGATTGAGCACTTAGGCAGACACTTTTGGTTGTAGTTTAGATTGCTTGTGTCAAGTTTAACTTGTCAGCTTCCTATTCCCAAGTCTAACTCATCATTTCAAGTCCAATCAGTGTCATCAAGTTTAAAAGAATGGCAAAACTTGTGCATTTATGTGTATTAAACTCAGATGAACATTTTGGCAGCCTTCCCAGTCTCTCTCTCTTAATAGTTTTCATTCAAACAAATGAATTTCTTTCTCAATCAAGAAAGCTTGAACACATGTTTATGATGCAGCTTATGTGTTTGTTTGTGGATGTATGTGTACCTGTGTCAGTGTAACCGAACACGTGCATGCCCGTGTCAGTGCCATTTATTAGCATGCTGTAATTTTTGGAGGTGAGGAGGAATAACAAGTTAGAGCTTTGGCAGTCGCACGCTCTCGCCCATCTGCGCAGCCCCTGCATCAGTCTCAGGGTTTCCTCGCCGATGATGAGGGCTGTCAGGGGCTTTTTAACCTCCTAACTGCTGCTCCCCACCGGCCCTAATCACACATTAATGACATCAGGAGGACCCCGGGGCTGGCCGTGTTGCTGCCTGCGCAGACAGAGTACTGATGAAGAGGGCAATTACCGACCAGCAAATAGCATAACCTCCACTGATCTGTACAGGGGTTATGGGCTATTAGCGCGCAGGTTACGCTCAAAAGATACAGCACAGGCTTAAGGAAGGATCTGGTGCTGAGAGTAATTGGGGAGGTCTGTGTGCATGTGTGTGTTGGAGAGAAGGGGGGGTTTATGGTTTTATTATTCTCACTGAAAAGCAGTTTTTAGTCAATGTCCCATCTTTTTTTGCATTTCCTCCTGGATCTGTGGCCAAAGTCGCACCTTTGACAAAGAAGTGTGCGATTACTGATTACTATGCACAAGGAGTCTAGCTGTGAAGCACCTCTGAGTTGGAAAACTATTCATATTTCATCAAAATGTCTTTGATATCTCCCAGAGACATACAGTACACACAGATTTGCCCCTTCACACACTCACGCTGCGCTCTCAGTGCTGTCCGTTTCCTTGCTCGGAGATGAGTGAGAGTGTTTGTATGAAATATTAACAGGCCATTTGCTCCTCTGCTCCTCTGTTTGAGAGCTGGATGTTGGCCCTGTGTCTCTGGTCCCTCTTTGAGGCCATCTGTTGGGTACGGGCACCAGGGAGGTTTCCAGGAGGGGGCCCTGTCACCCAGGCAGGCCAGCCCAGAAAGCAGCACCGCCCTGGGGATCGATACACCCGACCTGCTGGGTGACGGAGCATCAAAGCTCTCCAACCTGCCAGATCACTGTACATGCTACAAGGACCACTGATATGTAAACGCTGATGCTTACCATCACGCCCTTGGGGAGCCACCGTAGTGTTTGTGCCACTTCTAAGGGGCTGTTTTCAGTGCAGTTTATGTGCTATTTATGTTAACCATTGTAGAGCCGCGGTTTGGTCACAGAGCCCTTGACAAAATGCCCAGAATCCCTTTGGAGAGGTTTTCTTTTCCTTTAAAGCCTGCTTCCCTTGTTTGAAGAAAAAAAAAAACACTCCATCATTTTTTATTCTCTTTCAAAATGTATTCATTTTAAGTTTAAATTAAGAGTTCATTTTAGAGTTATGGTGGAATTGTGGCAAGTTGAAAACTTGAAAACTGACAAAGAAATCATCCACAATATAAAGATAGATAACATCACCAGCTTGTCTCTAATAACCAGTTTTTAAACCAGTAGCGGATCACAAAGGTGTGTCAATAACTATTGCCAATGTATTTTCTTCCCATACAGTTATTGTAGACACTTCCCTCTCATGACATCAATCAAATGTGCTTTGAAGCTTGTGTGTGTGTGTGTTTTGTGTGTGTGTGTGTGTGTGTGTGTGTGTGTGTGTGTGTGTGTGTGTGTGTGTGTGTGTGTGTGTGTGTGTGTGTGTGTGTGTGTGTGTGTGTGTGTGTGTGTGTGTGTGTGTGTGTGTGTGTGTTGACATTTGATGTCCTTGTTTTGGGTAATGGATTTGTCCCTGGCAGAGAGAGGGGCTGGGCCAGAGGCGGTCTTATGAGGCCCCTGGGTTAAGGAGGCTGCATTAGCCCACTGCTAACTGATTACTGATCAGACAGCTGGTGCACACACACACACATGCACAGACATGCCTGCGTGCATACATATGTGCAAATACATACATACACTCACAACTGTGCTATTACCGTAATTAAATGCTCCTGAAATTAAAACGCACTAATGTAAATGTTCAGAAACAAACAATGAAAAGTAATTGTATGGGGCTTTAAGACACTCTGGTGTTATTTCTTTACATAGTAAAGCTAGTAAAACAGATTTTTTGCTTGTGTTTGTGGTAGTTATTTACTTATTTTAACTACCATTACATGCATTGCACGACCTAAATAAGATCTGTATAAAAGCCCTGAAACATAGAGCAACGATTAGATTTGTAATATAAAGAGATGGATTAGCATTAGCATCAGGGTGTCATCGTTGTACTCATCTGCATTCCAGACCGACACTGGCCTTCTCTCAGGCAGGAGAGTTTTGGCCATGTAGCGTGCACGCACATATACAGTATATATCTAACACACACACTTTCTCTCTCAGCCACACACCACATCTTGGCCCTTCTCTGGTTGGCCGGTGTTTGCCAGGACACCGGTGCCATGAGTGTCCATGTGTGACGCTGGCAGCACCTGGGGCCTCACAATAAAAATACAGCCATCATCAGAGGTCTTATTCACAGACCAGCACACCGTTACCTCTCAAACAAAGGAGATGATCCTCTGGCCTCCATCTCTGAATTTTAAACAGCATTTGATCTGTGTTTTACTCATAGCGAAATACTGAATCTAAAATCTGACTTTGCTTAATAACACACACATAACACAGTGTTCTGTTATGGACTAAAATTTTCACCCAAATCTAAACTCAGTGTTTTCGCTCTAGAGAGGCTCAAGGATTGCTCAAGGATTTGAGAAACTCGTCCATAAAGACGGCATCCTACTGTATTACTGCGCACTGTGAACTACATTAAAGAGGCTGGATAGCCAAAGCACTAAAGCCACAAATGGCTCATGGAAGTGTGACACCATGGAGAAGAATAGATTTGATAGTGTGTTAATGGACAATTTTAGTGTCAGATTACACCCCATGGGAGCAGCTATACTGTACAGTGTATGCTCACAATAAGGCTCAAAGGCACTCTCTCACTCACTCACACACACCCACACATATTTTCTTTGCAAAAGAAATTGTAACACAATTGCTGAAATTTAATTTCTAAAGACAGATTTAGATTTGTTTAAGTTTGCTTAGCAGAGACAAATACTGTGTGTGTGTCTGTGTGTGTTAGAGAGAGAGAGAGAGAGCGAGAGAGAGAGAGTATGTAATAGTTAAATAAGGCAGATTGAGGTGTTAACATCATTATTGCACATTTCCTCCCATGAAATACAGCATTGTTTCCTCTGTTGCCATCACGATGGGAATACCATAATCCCAGATTAAAAAGGATGGGTTAGCAGACACACGGCAACACACAATGAGCCTTTTGTGTTTCTGTGTTTGCGTGTGTGTGTGTATATATGTGTGTAAAGCGTTATTGTTTACTGTACAGCTTAAACACCTGCGGGAGGGGGAGAAACGTTCTCATGCATGCACTTTTGCAACGTGCAGCTCTTTTTTCTATTCAGCACCAACGGCACCCTCAAATGTGGACACATGGTCACAAAACAGCAACACAAGTGTCTTATGGTGTTTTAATAAAATGATTTGTGACATGAGCTGAAAGTTGACACACTTTCCTGTCAATGTGTAATTTTCACAACTTCTCATGACTTCAATATTACTACTAGCACCTACAAATACATTGATTCAATTTTGCAGATTTGGTATTCATTATTCCAATATGTCCTCTCTATATGATAGAGATTTTACTTAACAGGGTCCGTATGGGGTCTCCCAGGCTGTGTGCAGGGGCTAAGGCCCCCTCTAAAACTCTCATAGTTCTTGGTCAGTCATGCAAGAGAATCCATGGGTCACAGAGTGGGCTGGAAAAAAGCAGCACACAAGTTGTTCACTGTGACAGATGTCCTCTGGAAGATTTCTCCATCTCGTTCTCCGTCCTCTCTCACCCTCTCCACCTCCATAACCCATCCCTCCCACCCGACTCTCAGTGCTTCTAAGCCGGTAGAGAGCGGTGAGAGGTGATCCCGGCCTGCTTAACCTACTTCCCAAGACCTTGCTCTTAAAATGGGTGTGCGTGCATGTGAGTTGTATCTGTGTTTATTTACCAGGATAAACTCTTGATACTTGTCTAAACGCCTGTATATGTGCAAATGCCTCCTGCGCTTTGACATCTTTCACACTGGCATCATCATCTCAGTCATATATTGGTGGGGATGAAGGTAATAATGATGATCTATAGAGCTATTGGTTGATTTTTAAATCACATTAATCTGCAACTTTTTGATTAACGATTGATTGTCATTAATCAGTCGCAAATGTTAAAACAAGCTATTTTAAGACGTCCCCTTGAGATGTCATATTATTGGTGACATTTTATAGACCAAACAATTTATCGATGAAATTAGAAAATAATCAGATTAACTAGTAATGAAAACAATTGTTAGATGCGGCCCTAATGACGTTTGTCTATTCATGTTATTACCATGCAAACCTATCGCCACCTCCCGTATTTTCTCTGATTTCTTTTCTCCAGTTTTTAATTTTTACTTCTTGTGAGATACTTAATTTTCTTTGTGTCCAAACTACTTAAAACCTAGAAAAAGGAAGTTTGATTGTTTCTCTCACTCTGGCTGCAGTTTCAATGGGGCTGTGAGCCAAGAAAGGTTGAGAAGCTTGTTTCTATATAAGTGTATTTCTCCTATGTTATATTCTTTTCAGTTATACATGAAATACAGTGTCATGAAAGTATTTAAATAGTTCAAACAAGACAGAAAAATTCCCCCAAATCCCCCCTAAATATTAATAATTTCTGTTTCTTATATTTTCTTTTCTTAAGACCCTTTCTATAATTTATATCGGTGCAATATTTCCTGACCATTTAAATGAAGTAGGCAGGAGGTAAACTCACTTTAGGTGCGTGTGTTTACACTCCTGTGCTCCGCTGCATATGGAGTACAAAGCTGAGAAGTCTTGTCAGCAGTAAAACATGTTGGCGCCATGTAAAATAAATGCGTATAGAACCATTTTTCATAAAGAGCTTGGATCTGTTAAGCTTAGGTCACCCTGTCTCCACTCAGACACAGCATCCTCATCACAAAGGTTGGATTAGGGACCTTGCAGTAACTAACTCTTCCGTGTCATTTGCACTGAGACAAAGATCAATCAGTCAGATGAAGAGAGGGAGTCTTTAGATAAAGAGAAATTAAACAGTTGGGAGGGAGCAGCGAAGGGAGGAGGGAGTCTCTTAAATAAAGAGAAATTAAACAGATGAAGGGATGGTGTCTTTAAATACCGCTCAGCCACTGTATGGTCTCTCTCATCCTTTAATGTAATGAGAAGAGGCGGAATAAAAGGCTTGGCCCTAGGATGAAAAGGTGATGGCGTTTTTTATTCTTCTTTTTTTTCCCTGAGCGGTGAAAGCCTTATCCTAATGTAGATTAGATGTTAAATCTGACAGAAGGATGAAGCTTTGGTTAGAGTCTGTTCACCTCATTTCACTTGGCCTGGACGAGGGTGACGGGAGATTGTATGATGTTCTGGTAAAGACGAAAAGCAAAGTAGGCACTCTAAACTCTTAATCTTATTCCTGCTTGGGCTTTTTGTCATTTCTAGGGACTTGTTTAAAAGAAAAATTGGGGTTTTTAATATGTCATGTACATGTAACACACACACACACACACTCCCTGCCACACACATTTTGAAGTGTATCACAATGTCTGTTCGTCTCCCCTGCACTGCATTTGAGGATAAATACCATTTGTTGGTCAAGCAGGTCATTAGTGAGTGACGGAGAAGAAGAAAAAATGTGTGTGTGTGTGTGTGTGTGTGTGTGTGTGTGTGTGTGTGTGTGTGTGTGTGCGCGTGTGCATTTTCTCTGTAATAATAATCCCTATGAAATCCAGCTTTCTCAATCCGGTAGCTCAAGCTGACACTTTAAATAAAATCATTCTAATCCCACATGGTAAGAGAAATGAAAATGAGGAGATTAACATGGGGAAGAGGAGGAGGGGTGCCCACCTCCCCCTCTGTCTCTTGCACTCACCTCTCTCTATTTCTCTCAGTCTCGCTCATCCTTGAACCCCTGTTGCTTCATTCATTGAGACTGTCCTCTTTCCCATCACACTCAGGGTGAGATAGATAGATAGATAGATAGATAGATAGATAGATAGATAGATAGATAGATAGATAGATAGATAGATAGATAGATAGATAGATAGATAGATAGATAGATAGATAGATAGATAGATAGATAGATAGATAGATAGATAGATAGATAGATAGATAGATAGATAGATAGATATACAGAGTTTATGGCAGGTCTGGAAGACTGAGGAGCATTTAACATTCAGTTTGCTGTGTGGGGAAGATTTAGATAGTGTCCATTGGAGTGTGTGTCTGTGTGTGTGTGTGTGTGTGTGTGTGTGTGTTCGTGTGTTCTACCAGGGCAATACAATAATATGACACTAATACAATAAACACAATAAACAGGATCACTGATCCAATCAAATGATGGGGAAATTATCTCTCTTTCTTTCTCTCGCACAGTCATAGCCCCCTAAAAAAAAAACACAAACGCACATACTCCCAGTTCATTCACTCAAACATAAATTCATGAATGGGTGGAGTTTGAATGTGTTAGGATTTTAAAGGGAATAGTAAACGTATTCCCAAAACTTTGCTAAACATCCCCTCACAGTTAGCTTACTTCATTTATTTATTTACTTTGTTTAGGACAACGCACATTAACCAATGTCTTAATTAATGTCTGTAAATGTGCCAGTGTTAGCCAGCTGGCTAATTTTGAAACCAATGAGGTGTTGCCATAGATAGAAGACAACAAGATGCCATAAAGACAGCAACAGCAACAAAATAAGCATTCTAGAGACAGAGCAGAAGCCATGCAGAGCAACAGGAAGCAGCAAAACATTAGTATAGTAATACATCAACCAGTTATTCGCCTATAATTTTTCAATGGGAATCCCCCGCCAGGCCAAAAATACATCCATTCCAGTGTTCCCATACATTCGGCAGCGGTACACCACCGTCAACTGCAGCAACACACCTCTGTGAGTCCATAATGAGGCGACGGTCTGTGGTTAGTTCACGTCTGTAACAGCAAGACCGTTGAGTGTCTGTTATCTAAACCGCTAAAGTCAGTTTAACAAGTGAAGATAACTTGTCGGCAGCCTACCGGTTACAAACAGGCTCGGCAGTGAACGACACGCTAACATGCTGATGGATTCGGTTTTGTGTTTTCAGCAGAGCTAGACCAGAGAATATTCGGCTAAAACAGATCGGTGATGCCGTTTTGCCGTCATTGTTCTCTGTGAAGTTTGCTGTAAGTGATGTAATGTAGCCCTGGTGCGTTTTTAGGTGGAGTGAGCACTGCGACAAGTTTTAAAAACTTTAAATGCTACATTGTTTGTCATCATCCTGTAATACTTTAAATGGAAAATGGATCTTTGTCTGGTATGGTAGGTGGCACAGTTTCTCTAAAATCTGGCTGTACACTACCTGCCCAGCACCAAAGGACAGAAACACAAAGTTAGCGACCAGCTGGTGAGCATAGCGGAGCATTTAGCAGCTAAAGAGCAATATATATGATTCAGGAGTTGTTGGAGACCAAAAGCAGAGGTAAAAGGAGAGTGAATATTGGACTTCAAATTGTCAGGTGGACACAAACACACGACTCCAATGTTGCTCCATGTCTGATGGATGTGCCATTGTTTGCTAACACATTTGCCATTTCAACTGGCTGGCCAAAACATCAATGAATGTAGTTTGAAATAAAGTTTTTTATGATAATGGGACTAAACTGTTTGTGGTTCTTGCCCCATCAGACTTTATTGTAGCGATGTCGCTGTGTTCTCAGATCTCAGCAAATACTTTAGCGAGTAAAATGTTATCATGACTGATAGACGATTGCAAAACTCTGAAAATAATTATTCTTTTAGTGACAAACCTGAAGTGCCTTAAAGTATATATAATGGGCCACAAACTCTGTAAAACATAAAATTAGAAAGAAGAACACGTATAAATATTTCACTAACATTCAGTCTGTAATTAAACTGTAACACTAGACTTTTCTGTTTGTTTGACAAATACAAGTGGGCATATACATCTCATTTCCCATACAAAGTACAGCCACAGGTCCTCAGTTTGGTTAGTGAACACTTCACAATCCCTGTTTTTACTGCTTAATCCAGCTCTTGTCCTCATCCTTCCTGCTTCCTCCTCTCATTATCTCTCCATCTATCCGTCGGCTTTTCTCCGCTCTCTCTCTCTCTCTCGCGCTCCGTCACCTCACCTCCATCTCAGCTTTTCATTTAGACGTTTCCCTCGTTGCCGTATTTCTCTCCTCGCTTTTTTGTTAACCCTCTCCCACACACACTTTATCTCCATGTGATTCATTTGCCCTCTCTCTATCACTCCGACTGTCCTCGCAATCTCTCCCTCCATCCGCCCCCTCTATATCCATCTCTTAAGCACATCCTTTTTTCTCCTTCTCTCCTCCATCTCCACCACCATCCCTTCTTTTTAAAGGATAATCTTCAGCTAAGTGGACAGCACTTCACTCTCTATCGTTCCCTCTTAAGTGACCATCTGATAATCTCAGGATTCTCTGTTGAACCCCCAACCAGAGAGGAGAGAGGATGGATCAGAAAGCCCAGAATTGAAGTCCTAAACTGGGTCAAGAAAAGGCCAGTGCCTGGGTCCTCTGGGGCTGATGGTACCAGAGTGGGATGGAGAAAAGGCTGATGCCAAACAAAGTTGGAGAGAGATCATCAGAGCAGATGGACATCATCTCTCTATCCTTTTATCTATCTATCTTCAAGGCTGCAAGGCCTCAACTTTGAGATGGAAGGACTAAAAAAAAAAGAAAAAGATAAAAGGACATCACTTGGCTGATATGGGGATTTGTTGTTGTTTTTTTTTATCTGGACACACAAAAGAGGCTGAAAAGAGGGAGGGAAGATGCATTCACGTTGGTGGGGTCAGTTAAAGGACGTGACACACACACAAATGCATAGGTTGTGCTGATTGTACAAGATTCACCGCACCTCCTTACTGCAGAGAAAAGAAGCCCTTAGTCAGGTTACACACACATACTTGTTTTGTTTTTCTTCTGCTGTCCTCTTTACGGGTCAGCGGGTGAATAAAGCCGCTGTCACTTTCCTTTGGGGGGCGTCAGTGACAGGCGGGCCGACCACGATAAACTTCCGCACAGGAAGAGGAGATTCCTGCAAGGAAAAGGCCAGGAGGATCAGGAACGGCCCTGGGCACACTTAGCTAAAGACACTGTGTGTGTGTGTGTGTGTGTGTGTGTGTGTGTGTGTGTGTGTGTGTGTGTGTGTGTGTGTGTGTGTGTGTGTGTGTGTGTGTGTGTGTGTGTGTGTGTGTGTGTGTGAATAATACAACAGTCAATATGCCACTTAAACAGAATAACTGAAATGTAGAATTGTATTGTAGATACTGAAACAAACGTTTTGTATTGTAAAATTAAGACTAACGACCTGGTTTAGCAGATTTAAAGTAATGTTGGTTTCCCTCAGACTTCATACAATTACTTGTTTATCTCTGGGTTAGCAGCAGCAGTCTATGATTCCACCCACTGAGTCTTTCTGCTCGTTTAATAAAATGACAGAAGCGCTGGAGAGTTTTTAAGGAGTTTAAGAAAAAAAAAAGTTTGTTTTGGGTTAACCCCTAAACAGACACCACGGTTTGTGCACAAGCCCAAAAATATAATGGTTACTGTCACTTGATAATTGAGAGTAATCGAGAGTCCACAGCTCTGTGAGGTTCAACTAAATGTTAAATGTTAACAGTGACATGTTAACATGCTGATGTTTAGCAGGTGTAATGTTTACCATTTTCACCATCTTAGCTTAGTCTTTAGTCTTTTTTTTTTTAATTACTTTTAACAAACTATGGTTTGGTATGTTATGGGATTCCCACATAATGTGATAGACAAATTACAGCACTTTTCAAATGGCTGCAGACAAACAAATAATACTTACTAGTAGAGTTCTAAATCCTTTTCATTATATATTTTTTAAGATCAGGTAATATATTTTGAGACACTCAAGCTGCACCTTGAGACAGAAACGGTTCATCTCAGAACATTTAGAGGAGGAGGAGGGGACATTATTGTTAGAGCAGTTACTCATACCAACAGAACAAAAGACACAGCGTCCTATTATGGGACTCTCCACTGTCCTAACACTGGATCTGTACCGGCACAGGTGCCACTGGCTCATTTATAGTCAGGTTAGCCCATGTTTAAGGCATGGATCTGTGGTGTGGCATTCACACACACACACACACACACACAGCTGAGTAAAAGAAGCTGCTTATGGATGTGTGAAGAGGAGATTACTCCGCTGTCTCTTCTCGGAACTGCCGAGTGATTATGTGTGTCTGTTGGCTGCCTAATGTGTGTGTGTGTGTATGTGTGTGTGTTTCTGTGTGTGAGAGAGAGAGTGTGTCTCTACCAACAAGTCTTACAAACCATTAGACAATATAGGTTGTTTATTCCTACCCTCTAATACGACCCACAGGAACGTTTCATAAATTAGCCCCCCTAGCAGTGAGAGGGGGACACAAAGAAGTGTTTTCCGTCCTCATAGAACGTAACATTGCGGTTTTTAAACATATTAACATTGTGAAATGGTCGCTGTTTGGTAATATTTAGGCACAAAAACTACTTATCATCATTAAGAACATTAATATAGCAGCAAACAATTATTTGCTACTGTATGTAGTGGAGTATTGGCATCCTAAGCAGAGAATGAAGTCACACTCCCTCTGTACGTGTTGTAATCCGAGCTTCTCTGTTCTTTGTTTTACAATTTTGAGTACTGCCCCTTTAAGTTTAAAAAAAGTACATTACTAAACTTCTGGTTATGCACGTGATGCAGTTCCATTTGTTTCATGAAGTAAAAAAAAACCTGCGGTTTACTTTTATTTTCAAACGGGACACAAACCCTGGTCTCCTTAGTGAAAGTCCTGTGATTGTTTGATTGATCCACCCACCCAACCTGTCTCCTTACGCAGAATGTGGCGCTCTTATACTTTGTCACCTTACTTCCTGCTTTGTTCCTATCATAATTACGAGAGGCCACTAAAGGGGACAGTATAAACGTAAATATGAGTCTCTTCTGTACATACATGCATGGGTGGATATTTGAGTTTTTTGTGGTTGTGTGGTCCTGAGTCTGACCAGTGTGTATGAGTAAATATTTCACCTTGTCTGACTGTATGTTATGGTTATCTCTCTAACAATGATGCCAAAAATAGGCACATGCCTCGCTATTCTTGTCCGCTCAAGGCTCCTCTGGCGTTCTGGTGGATGTACCCAGGCATACAAGGGGTTAGGGAGAGATTTGTGTGTGTGTGTGAGTGTGTGTGAGTGTGTGTGTGTGTGTGTGTGTGTGTGTGTGTGTGTGTGTGTGTGTGTGTGTGTGTGTGTGTGTGTGTGTGTGTGTGTGTGTGTGTGCGTGTGTACGGCCAAATACACATACATATTTGTGTGTGCTTGTGCCTGTATGTGCATGTGTTTAGTAGGTGACTAAAGGAGCGGTTTTGTTCCAAAATTAGAATTCTGAAATATGTTTTCTTCCTCTAGCAAATGGCTTTTGAAATTAAAACACACTGTTGCATATCAGTGAATGTATTGGCAGTTCTGAGCCTTTTCCTTAGAAATTTTAGAGAAGGTAATCATTTGTGTGGTTGCATGCCAAGCAACACACAGCAAGTTTTATTTTTTCCAAAGTAAGTTTTCTCTATAATAAGACCTTTGAGTGGAATGCCAAGAGCCAAACGCTGGGCTGGATTGTTTGCTTAGTGTCTCCCTCAGCAGCTGTAAAAATCAAGGGAAATAATCAGCAGATAACCTAACACTCCACACATTCTTTATTCTTTGTTCACTTTTATGTCTCTGTTGGGTGGTGAGGGGGTTTAACGCTCTATTATGAGCCTGTACACTTGGCATCTCTGAACAGGCAGTAAAATGCTCTCCTTTTCTTTCCAGAAACATTATACTTCCTCCAGAGGGGGTCAGGAAGCAAAGGTGCACCTTCTCAGCCAAATTTGGCACACCCTGAGGTAAATGGAGCGGAGGGAGTCGATTGGCCCAGCGCACCTGAACCAAGGCGGCACACGACAGGATGAGGGAGTCGGCATCCTCCTGTTAAACGCTTGCTTCCTGCTGTTTTGCTGTTCTCTTTCTTCTTTTTCTTTCTCTCATCCCACTTTTCAAGCAGGAAGTCATTGGAATGGAAAAAAGAGTTATGTGAAGATGGGGAGGGGGTTTTATGTTGTTCCAAACAAGCAGAGCCCTGCCCAAGCATCCACTGTAGCAGCTAAAAATCCTAAAGATAGATAAGTCAGGCAGAAGAGGAGGAGGAACAATGGCAGGGATGGGGTGAGAGATGAGATGGAGGAAGGGAGGAGGGGAGATGAGGGCATGAGGGGGGTCTACTCTAGGGTCGTGCTCAGAGGGCGTCGGGCAGCACGAGAGGCAGGATGTTATGGTTTATTCAGCCCAGGAGTCGGGGCGACGTGGACAAGGTGTGCCTTGCCCTCAGCAGCTGCCTCAACGTGATTTATAGCAGCGCTGGCAGACGCTTCTGTCCATGGGGAAGTCTTTGAAAATGCCGGGAGTGATTTGCATGATTGTAGGCCTGTGCATATACACAGTATACATACTTGAATGTGCATGGCCTCATGTATGTGTTCATGTGTGTGTACATTCACTTGTTTACGCGTACACGAGCACATTATTGTGTGTTGGTTTTTAACCTGTGGTTGGAGCATGTTCATGCATGGCCCAACAGAGGATAGATGGTCAAGCTACTCTGATTAATTACCAGCTAACCACACACATTACACTATATAAAAACACATGGATCATATAGGCAATGCACAGCAATGTCAAAATAGTATGGTAAGTGGCACTAATATAAAAAAAATTATTCAGGTCCTTAACTTAAGTAAAAGTAGCAATACTACACTGTAAAACTACTCAATTACAAGTAAAAGTCCTGCATTCTGTTTATTAATTAAAAGTACAAATGGTATTAATACTTAAATGTACTTGCTATTGCTGCTGCTATAAATCATGCATGTCACTTTATTTGCACAACTCACTTACAGTAACTGTGTAATTTTGTCTCAAATGCTCTTGTACTGTATAGTTTCTATTTTTATTCTATTCTTATTAGAGATGGTCCGGTATCGGCTCCGATACTGCCTAAAACACTGGTATCGGTATCGGGAAGTACTGGAGGTTATGCACCGATCCGATACCACGTAATAAAGCTCTAAAGAAAATCTACGTTAAAGTGGTTTATTTATGTTCTTTTTCCATTATAACTGTCTGTCAAACTGCATAATAAAAGAAAGTTCTGTGGCATTCATTGTTTGTTCATGTTTCACAAAACGTTTAACCTGAGCCAGACCGACAACAAAGATAGAAATAATATCACATCCATACAGGGATAGTAGTATACAGTTAGTAAACATAAAATATATGACACACTGGTATCGGATCGGTACTCGGTATCGGCCAATACGCAAGTTCAGGTATCAGAATCAGTATCAGGAAGCAAAAAATGGTATCGGGCCATCTCTACTTCTTATTTTAATGTATGTACCTCTAATTATGTATTTATGTTACTTACTATACTTATCAGTATTTATCTCTGTTGTTACTGCTGCAACAAGCAAATTTCCCATGAATATTTTACAGTGTAGAGCAGTAAAAGTATAAAGTAATATAAAGTGGTATAATAAGTAAAATGTATTTATAAAGGGCTTTTCACAGACATAAGTCACAAAGTGCTTTACAGGGGCAAACGCAAGAAACATAATACAGAGTGAGAACACGATACCCAGTCAGTATTACACAATAATATTAAAAGTGCAGACCAGGTACAGAGCAGTCAACCAAAGGTCTGTCTAAACCGGTATGAAATATAAATAGGAAATGCTCAAGAAAAGTACAGTACTTAGTTTTCCACCATTGAAAATACATTGATTAATTTCCAATTTGATAGAGCCAGAGATTTCATTTTCAACCAACAGGTAACCAGTTTGTGTTTGTCTGTGTGTTTGTGTGTGTGTTTACAGGCCAATTTTACGAGCGTTACCCTCCTCCTGACCTTCCCTGAGGCAGCCGAACCTCGTCTGGTGTGAAAGGTCAGTGAGAGGTCAAGAGAGGTCTCCAGCGAAAGGCCGCTCTAGTGTGGAGAGCCTGCTGGGTGCCATGCCAAACATCCACAGTGGGGGTCAAAGGTTACACAGACACACAGATTACACAGATACATAAACCAGACAAAAGGGTGTCAACAGGTACAAGACGTGTGAATGTCCACTGCTGTAACATGAGAGGAGAGTATTGCAGAGAGCTAAACTTATAACTGGGGACTAATGTGTGGTGAGAGAGGCACTTTAAAGCTGCTTAAGTCCTGTACATGTCACTTCATATCCTATAGACGCCTCTCTGTATAGTATTTGGGGAACTGCAGAAAGGCTGAAGCACAGGTAACTGATCACTAATTACTCTTAATTGCCTCAGCCAGCTTGAAAAGGCTTTGTGTGTGAGAGAGTGAATGTGTGTGTGTGCCTGTTAACCAACCATATAGTTGTAGAAGCTATTAAAAACTCATTAACCTGCGTTTTATTTGAAGACCCCTGCCCCCCTGCATCTACCCCTAATGTATTTTGCTAGTCTTTGATTTTACAACTCGCCTCTGTTATTGTAGGATATCTTCTCCTTTCCTTGTAATTTTATTTTATGACATGGAGTGAGTCGAATACAATACACCCCCCGGGGAGGACCACTTACTGCCATGCCAACAAATATAATTACGCTGATCAGAGGAGTGAAAACAGACCGCTGCTTATCTGCCACAGTCCGTGTTTTTGTTTTTTCTAAGCAGTAGTCGCACTAGAGGATGATGGCTATGGAAATCTAAAAAGGAAAAACGCAGAGACCTGCACCCTGCATGTGGTAGAGTGATTGCTGCCACACTCCACTGAAAAAAACTTGGAAATTCCTGTTGCTTTGTTTATGGACAAGAAATCCACACATCACAGAAAAACACCTAAGATATTACTTGAATGAATGAAAAACATTCTTAAATTTGGCACTCATTAAGCACCAAAACATTACACTAAATTTGAATTAATACATGCAACTTTTGTAACTGTTAACACGTTATTCCCTCAAGCATCTATCAAAATAGCTTACTCCATGGGGCGGTAGCGAGCAGTGTGGGCAAAATCTAAAAGTTGACCCACATGTCAAACTAATCCACTCAAGCTGTATGTATGTCATATGTAGCCTACTGATGGAGCACACATCAAAAAATAATTTATATTATCATATTTAACAAAATATGCAGCCCAAGAACAGCTGCATTAAAATTGTCACATTATTGAACGGAGTTTGCCGTGGCGTTAACCTCTCACACAAAGCACCCACAGAACCAGCTGTGACTGCGGCAGTGAATAATATAGGCTAAGTTACAACCAGAAGTAAACAGCTAAAGTCCTTTCGTGTTTACCAAGTAAAGTCCTCTGCTCCATGTTGACAGGTAAGAGTTCATAGGAGCAAAGTTGGTCCCTTCCCAATGGAGCTGCGAGCCTGTGTGTGTGTGTGTGTGTGTGTGTGTGTGTGTGTGTGTGTGTGTGTGTGTGTGTGTGTGTGTGTGTGTGTGTGTGTGTGTGTGTGTGTGTGTGTGTGTGTGAGAGAGAGAGAGAGATAGAGAGTGTGTGTGAGTGCATGTGTGTGTCAGACAGAGGGAGAGATAAACAGGGAGAGTTGCTGAGGGGGCTCTTTGACTTTGAGCGCATAAGCCCTTATTTCATGGTGCCATTGTTTGTTTTAAGGACGTCAAGCTTAATACAGTTCCAGGCGATTTCCCAACATGTCTGTCCGCCCAAGCACCTCCAAGGCGCTCTCTCTCTCTCTCTCTCTCTCTCTCTCTCTCTCTGTGTGTGTGTGTGTGTGTTTGTGTGTGTGTGCGTGCTCAAGTGTATGTGCGCGCCCTTCATTCTTGTTAACTTTAGCCTAACCCCTGTCCTAGGCAGTGATTTAAAAAAATGTTATACTTTCAAGGTTGTTCGTAAGACATGTTGAATTAACTCAGACTTTGCAGTATTTACTGATTCATTTTATCATTTTATGCTAAAGAAATGTCAAATATGTAGCTAATTTCAATTACTTTACACATGGCTAAGACTAACTGCGGTGTTCAGAGTCTATCTGTGGTTTTAATGAGTTTGACTGCAGCCATATTCACATCAACCTCACTGAGCAGCATTCTTTTAATTGCCTATTATTTCCACGCAGGCCAGACATGGAGCTTTATTTAATGTTAGGGCAAACAGGTTTTTTATCACATGTTGGACACAGGATCTAGAATAGTATTGCAATACTATATTTTATCACTCAGATTGTGAGAGCATGTGTCCATAAGGAAAAGTAGAGAGAATTTATAAATGTTAATTATTAGTACAGAAATGATTGTGTATATGGCATACAAGTCTCCCATTTTGCATATTATTATTATTGATTGTTCATCATTATTTTACTCAGTGTCTGGTTTGTCTAGTACTTTTTTATTGTCATATTGTCTTTACATTGTGTACATTTACTTATGCATCAATGATCAATATTCATTCATGCAAATAAAGCATATTTGTGTGTGTGTGTGTGTGTGTGTGTGTGTGTGTGTGTGTGTGTGTGTGTGTGTGTGTGTGTGTGTGTGTGTGTGTGTGGTGTGTGTGTGTGGTATGCAATATGTCTCATTGAATGGCTTGTATAAAACAGGCCACAGAGGATCAGCAACCTCTCTCTCTCACACACACACACACACACACACACACTCGCCTCCATAATCATCACTACTTGTAGCCTAGAAAGAGAGATGTGGGTCATCGGGGCCACACTGTGCCAGCTATCACAGCCCAAGCAGCCAAGAATTAACATCACTAATAATAACATCTATGTAAATTTCTTATGTGTTATTTTACTGCAGATGTCTCTTATATCACGTTCAGGTCAGACTCCCTTTCTGAAATGGGTTTTGCCTTGACAAACAGAAATAAGTGGAATACATATTTTCCTCCAGCATCCTCATCTTTGATGGTGAAAGCTGAATACATTAAGTGCTGGACATGAGGCCCAACAAGGACTTTAGAGGCTGTAAGAGTCAGACGCCTACTCACTTATTACACTCGGACAAATCCTCTTCTCCTTTCCTCTCCTCTCCTCTGTCCTGTCTCCTAAACCTTTTTATTCCGGGACCCTGAGACCTCTGGGAACAAAACAGCTTTTAGCGCTACCATCTCTATCTGCTCAAATAGCTCTCTCTCTCTCTGTCTCTGTCTCTCTCTCTCTCTGTCTCTCTCTCTCTCTCTCTCTCTCTCTCTCTCTGTCTCTCTCTCTCTATTTCTCTAAAATTCTCTATTTCAGACTGTGAAAAGAAATGGAGCTGTTGTAGGAGCACCCCAAGTCATTATCTGATTAAGGTCATTTTATATCCCCTGCTGCGGAGATTACTTCTTCTACCAAATAATATTTTTTCTTAAATTCTTAAAAACTTAAATTCAGAAAACGTCCGTTTGGTTATGTTTGTTGACTTCCTGCATTCATTTCGCTCCAAAAATGAGAGAAAAGACTAATGACCCTGTAGTAATAATAATAATAATAACAATAACAATAATAATAGTACTAATAATAATAATAACAATGGAACGACAGTTGACCCGTCGTTGATACAAATTAATACTGAGGAAAAATTTGCCACTGGCTCTTCTCCACTCCGGTATACCATTACCGCGTGCGCGCACTTACTACCACTTAATTGTGGTCAGAATATGATTTTTTTTTTTTTAAGTAGCTTTATAACACCTCTGGGAGAAATATTGTTTTCACTGCCTACATTCTTCTGCATTGGGGGCCCAACTCTAATAAATATGTCGATAAATTTAGCCATCAGTGCGCAATGCCAGAGCGCATTATCGGTCTTGGGCATCGAGGTGTGTCGCACTCGACCCAAAAAAGGGGGGAAAGTGAGATGAAATAAATACACGGGTTTATCCACCTGGAATGGGTCGCGATAAGAGCAGCCAGTGTTAACCGACACGTTTCCTCTACACCTCACCCGAGTCTTCCTTTTCCAAACACGCGTTTCTTTAATGTGCCGGCCTGTTTTTCCAGCCTGTGTGCGCACCGACGGCACCCAGGGGAGCCGAGGCCAAATCAGCCACAGGCCAGTGAGGGAGCATGGGGCCGGGACACCTGCTTTGGAAAAGACACTCCAGACACTAAACTTTGCTGACTTCGTTGCAATTCGTTCGTCCTAAAAACACTTGCTTGCGACATGGAAACGAGACTCGCCTTTCCTTTTTGGCACCTGACAGAGGGCAATATGGAAAATAAGATTTTGTAGTTAAGTACTTTAGGAACCTGTTTGTTCAGACGATACAAAAGAAGATTATGTGTGCAACAAATTCATTCAAAGTGAAAAGCTGGGAAAAAAACAAGGCAAATGCAACAACAACAAAAAAACACTGATCTGATATTAATAGTCTAGTGCATCAACAACTTTTTTCTTTAGGTTACTGGCTTCAGCAATTTAGCGGATACGAATACTTGTAACTTGACTTCATCAATAATGATAATAATAATAATAATATAAATACTATTTTTATATGTTCGTTATGAAATTAATGTATAGGTAATTTCCTGAATGTGCTAAATACGAGGCTTACGCTTTTTCTAATTGCAGAAACGCAGGCTGGAGCAGATGGATGTGACCTGTATTATCCAGTAAAATAGAGTCGATAAAAAAATTTATCTTTTATGTAAAGATTAATTTTATACGGCCCAAATGTCCTAATAATATTACTAAACAATTTGTCTACACACCTGTTGGAAAGGTCGAAGGCTAACATATTTGTAGAGCGCAAAAACTCCATTGTAATTATAAATATCCAATTTGTAGGATGCAGGAAGAAGAGCAGCCATCATTTCATAAATCAGAAGCGTCGAACAGGTTTCTCTGTGGAAAGGATCAGATGTCAGTGTCCGCAGGGTTCAAACTTACAGGTGGGGACGTTTCAGAGGGAGAGGAATCTAATAATTCATTGAAAAGCTTTAGATTTTAAATCATAAAGGTAAATGTTTGCTTTCATTTACTATCAGTTTTACTTAATCATTTTTTATGACAGTGCAGTCTTATGCACGGAGATATTTCAGTGGCAGACTGCGGATCCGAGTGCGTCATTTCATGATGATATTCGGCTCTTAAGCGTTTTACAAAGAGACGTTTAGCTCTCCTCAGATATTGGCTTCCCTGGATAATCTGAATTCCAAAGCAAAGCTCACAGCGTCTGTGCTGCTTTGCTTGTTCAAAAATCAAACTTTGCTGCAACCAATCAGAAACTCTGCACGTAAAATATCTCTACATGCCACTTTGAAGCTACAATACCCGAGTGACCCACTGTTTTTCCCTGTGAGAAGCTGCAGTCTAAATGTGTACCAGTTGCAGAAATAATGTGCATACTGATGTTCCAAAAATAAACGCGCTATGCATCGTTATACATATCAAAAGATCAAATTACAAAGTTGATAATCATTAAAAATGACTGGGCTTAAAGGCATGTTAATGCGTTTTAATAGACTCCCATAAACACAATCGAAACATATATTAACACAAGCGTTGAAAAGTCGTTTGGATTTTAAAATAGATTGTTAATTTTGAATTTAAATGCTACAAGAAAGTCTGGATGATGTTTGAAAACATTTGCATTAAAACGGTATCTGCCTTAACAATGCAATTAATGCATGCATTCATCCTACAATTCATGCTTTTTTTTCTTAAATGTAGTGAATAAATCTGCAACCGGGATAGATAATCTCACTGGTTGCCAAATAAATCATCTTCCTTTATGAATTGTCATAGCAGTATTGTCGTGAAAGTGTAGCTATTTATTCTGATTATATTCAAATCTCTTGGTATCAACTAACACTTTACCATTTATTGTAAAAGAAAAACAACCTTTCCCCATCTAAGATTTGAATATGAAAATAAATAACATAATAAGATGTGGACTATGTGTTTTATTGCGGCTTAAAGTGTATTGTCAAAGTGCGTATAACGATTCTTACTCGCGCAGTCGGTGATTTGGGAAGAAAGAGCTTAGTAAGAGTGGTATTTCCTTTTTTCCTCTCTCTCTCTCTTTACTTGCATGCTCAAGTCCCATTCTCTGGTCAAGTTCAGTGCGTTGTTCTCCGGACCGGACGGACGCTTCTTATTGGTAGGTTGCGACAGTTACATCACGCCGCTCATGACGCGCACGTCTTCCTGTTTCCTTCAGCCGCGTCTTAAAGTGAATCTTAGTGGCGGAGGAGCGCTCAGCATCCAGTCCTCTGCATCCAGTGCGCCTCGGAGACGCACACAGGCAGTCTCTCGCTCTCTCTCTCTCTCTCTCTCTCTCTCTCTCTCTCTCTCTTGCACTCTCTCTATGTCTCTCACTCTTGTAGTCACAGCAGAGGATAGAGGGAGAGACCGAAGCGCGAGAGCTCTTTTCATCTTCTATATTTTTCCTATTTTGTTCCTTTCGCTCGCGCCGCTGACTTTATTCCGGCTCTTCCTTCTCTGAGAAATTGTTGTATCCCAGCATCCAGCAATCCGCCGTGCTCTGCGTATATTCTCTATTTTTTTTTTTTTTATTATTATTTTGCCGTAGGAGTTCAGGTTGTCCCCCTCTTCATCTAAAGGGTAAGTAACCTTGTCCTCGGATACCTCCCTCTCTTGTTCTCGTTCTGCCTCGCCTGCGCACGGTGGGCGGAAAAAAAATAAACAAATCAACAAATCAAACATCATGAACGGGGAAATGTATTCTGGTGATCAACACAGCTAATCATATCTATACGACATTATTTTTGCTCTGTTTCGTTCCCCTCATCTTGATGTGTGGCGAGAGTTGCGCGAGCAGCCCGTGTTTTAGCGAGGATGATTTGCGGACGGTAGCCCAACCTTCCTCATCATAGCCGAGATCAGGTTGATTTGCAACTTTTCGAAGTAAGTTTCGGAAGTTTTGAAACGGGATTTAAAACAAGAATTGATTTTAGACGGAAACTGAGATGTTGCTGTATTTGATCTCCTGTGCGTGTTGGAAACCGTGAATTTGCTGTTAGGCTATCTCATATTGTCTTTGTCCTGTGGGCTAAATCTTATTCTCTCTTAACACCTCTTACGTGCCTTTTTCTTCATACAAAATCCGTATCAATGCAGTTACGGAGCTTGTCAGTCCTCCTTTTTTGTGAATTTGGTGTCTCTCTTCTGCGGCAGCACTTTTGAAAGATTGTGATAAAACACTGCCGGTATGTTGTTGTAAGTGTAGGCTACGCAACTCTTATCTCTTATGTTTTGTTATCTTAGTTTATCCACTGTCCATCAAATGTGCAAAGAAACAGCTAGATCTCACTTTTAGCATCGTAAATGTTGTTCTTTAACTTCTAAAACTTACAACAACTGTATATTATTTGTATCTGGACCAAGTTTCAAACCTGAACTTCACTCAATATTTTTCACTTTATGTTTATGATCAGCCAAAATGTTTAAAGGTTCGTTTTAGGGTTTCCAGTGGAGAAAAATGTTAAAAGGATGAGGTGACGATATATTATTAAAGTTGGAGTGGACATCTACAGCTCCTAGTTCATAGCCTGTGTGTGTAGTTCATAGCATGAAATTGTTGAAAGGTTGTTGTTTTTTTACGAGAGAGAGAGAGAGAGAGAGAGTGCGCATGGGCAATGAGAGACAGGTGCGCCCTCGGAAAAGACAGGTGCTGGTGACTATTTCAAGCTCATTGTTAAGATCCTGAGGCGATCAAGTCAAGGTTTTTTTTTCTTGGAGATGTATCACCTTTTGTCTGAACTGCTGGATGTGGCTGTCAAGACTTGGGCCAAAGCCATTTATTTAAACGGGTTTATTTTAGAATACTGGTGTCAATTCTAAAGGGTAGATTTCAGGGGGAAAGCGTTTAACCGAGCCTGTTTTCCAGTAAATTTGGATTTTTACAGTTTTATCCTATCAGAATACAAAATGTTTTTTCAGAGTGAAAACCCTGCCAATGCATGCCACTTGTGTAGTGCATCACACAGCTCTAACAAAGCCATGCAGCAGCAAAGTTGTGTGTGTGTTTGTGTGTGTGTGTGTGTGTGTGGCTGGGTAGTGACAAGAAAGAAGCTTTTCTTTTTAAATTACTTTTCACATGCATTGATAATTTTAAAAAACGATACAATTTATTTTAGTTAGAACAAGCAAATAATCAGTTAAGAGAATTGTTTTTAAATCACGCTGGAGTTCAGTTTTCCCTGTTGTTTGCCCTCACTGAAACTGAGGCTTCAAATTAGAGGTCCAAGGATGGCTTTTGTCTTAAAATATCATAACAAAATTAAACATATATATGAATCAGTCAACAAGTCATTTGACTTTTTTGTATTTGAAATTTAAAATGTTTATAGCTACTTTTCAGTCTGCCTAAATCGGTGCAACACTTGAGTGTATTTGCAGGCTGTAAAATTGAATTCAGAAAGAATACTGTATCTGTTGTATATTATTATTTTCTACTGAGCCACTGCTAGTCTTAATAAGGGCTTGTGTTTTCCTGAAGAGTGTAAAATGAAGAATGTAAATTGTTCCACCACTTTTGCCACGTTTATGCTGTTAAGAAAATATCGTCAAATTTATAAATATGCAAACCTCCGAAATATTTTTATTTTTTAAAGACGGCAAATAGAATAAATAGTCTCCGATAATATCATTACATTTAAGATTGGATGTGTCTGACTAAGACACTGCCCTCGCTGATAGCAGTATTGATGCAGGCCTGTACTGACAAAACGTTTTGCTTTCAGAGGGGCATTAGGGTTTTTGTGAGAGCGCTTTAAGTTGCTCCTTGCCAGAGTTGACCCTTGTGACCTATTCATTTGAGCAGAATTAACTGCCCCTGCCAGATGAAAAGACAAACAAAAACACAGAAGTGAGCTCACGCTGGCACCAAAATCAATAGCCCCTTTTTTCTGTTTCTTTTATGTGTCACTCTCCACATTGCTTAAGATATGATGACCATATTGATTAATGTGAACACAGGACTTGAATTTTAAAATTACACAATGTGTAAAATTGGTTTAAAATTAGAATATTTTGTTTTATTGACCAAACGATCACTCACTAACGTAACAGAATTTAGGAAAGGGTATATAAATATTGTGCATTGCCTTCCCTTGTAAACCACATTTTTCTTTATAGATACTCTTAACCCTATATCTTTTTATTTTGTTTTGTGAGTTAATAGCTCCTATGTTGGCTCACACCACACAAAAATGGAAATGAGGACAAGTACTTAAAGTAATTATCATAATTTTATGCAGCTTTGTGTTCCGTGGGAACTGGTTCAGTGTCGCACGGCGTGTAACAGGGGACAGGATAAAATGTAGGACTTTGCCCTGGAATGTCGAGCCAAGGCCTAATTCTGACCCCATCTTGTTGGAACCCCAGCCTGTTCCCTTTACCCCTCTGTCACTGGTCCTTACTGTCTAAATGTAGTCATGGATGTGTCCGTCCTTTTAGAAACATATTCCGAGGGATTGCCTGCTGGCTTGAGACAGAACACTTCAGTTTATATCCATAATGCCGGCTAATGCAGTTCTCTAGAGGCTGATACATTTTGATTGTTTCAGTCTTAAAAAACTTTCAGGCTTTTCTGTTTAGCCTAGATTTAGTTTTGAAATTGAAGTGTTCTCAGGCATGTCCTGCCTGAGTGAGTGAGTGACTTAGATTCTGAAAATATTCTTCACTTTGGTTAGTCATGCATCTGTAAATTTTTTCCCACAGGTACTCCGAGGCTTTGATCCTAGAGGACTGGGTTTGCGGGATATGGCCCAATAGCAGCAGCACGTGATGCCGGACCATGACAGCGACTCCCTCCTGAACAGACAGACCAAGCGAAGACGTGTGGACATTGGTGTTAAGAGGACCGTGGGCAGCACAGCCTCCTCCACAGCAGCAGCCACAACAACAACAACCACTGATAACATTGCCCGCGCCAAAGCAGCCATTTTCAGTGCCATGAACTCTCTGAGCTCCCACTCTCACCACGGATCAGACACCGACTCCATGGAGTGCTCTGTAGTGCAGCCACATGGTGGACCTGGCGTTGTGTCAGCCAGCGACAGTGAGTCCAAATCCAATGTCCTCCGAAAGCTACTGAAGAGGGCCAACTCATACGAGGACACCATGATGCCCTTCCCTGGCACCACCATTATCTCTCAGCTTCTCAAGAATAACATGGCTAAAAATGGAGGACCCGAGAGGGGAGAAAGAGGGGACAGGGGTGATAGAGGGGATAGGGGAGATAGAGGGGATAGGGGAGATAGAGGGGATAGGGGAGATAGAGGGGATAGGGGTGATAGAGGGGATGTTGGCTTCCCCGGATCAGGGCTCTCCAATGCAAGTTCAGATGCTCCCCAGGAGGATGCCTGCAGTAACTCCTCCCATGATAGCACCCCTCAAGAGTGCTTGTCACCCTTTGGTCGTCCTCCTGGCCTTGCCACCTTTGACATTGAACGTCTCAACGATGAACACCTGCGTGCCAAGCGAGCCCGTGTAGAGAACATTATACGTGGTATGAGCCACTCACCCAGTGTGGTGGTACCTGCTGCTTCCCGTCATGAGCGTGAGCATGAGATGGATCGAGACCGGGAGATGGATCTAGACTGCCCACCCCCTCAGTCTCAGCAGCAGGCCCCCAGCAGCCCACGGGGAGGCGAGGTGTGCAGCAGTAGCAGCAGAGAGAACAAGCGTAAGCAGCGTCTGCCTCAGCAGCAACAGCAGAGCTTCACCCAGCTGGTGTGCCAGAGGAAGGAGCAAAAGCAGGAGGAGCGACGGCAACTGAAGCTGCAGCTGGAGGACATGCAGAAACAGCTACGCCAGCTGCAGGAGAAGTTCTTTCAGATTTATGACTCAACCGACGACTCGGAACACAATGACCTCCACAATGACCTCCACAATGACATAGGAAACATGTCCGAGGACAGCCCAGCCAGGTCTGACACCGGCGGTGATGACCGGGGTGGAGATGACTTGCGCTCTGACAATGAGATGTCTGACCTGGACCCGGGCCATTTCCTGGACAGGGCGCGGGCGTTGCTTCAGGAGCAGGCCATGCTGGCAGCTAGAGAGAAGCCAAGAAGAGAGGGCCTCAGCAGGAGCAAAGGACAGGGAGGTCCAGGCTCCTCAATGCATGCTGAAGGTAAACAGCTGGCGGAGACACTGAAGCAGGAACTCAATTCAGCCATGACCCAGGTGGTGGACACAGTGGTGAAGGTGTTTGCCAAGCCTCCACGCCCTACACCCCAGCAGGCCTTCCCCTCACTTTCCATACCTCCTGAAAGATTTCCCACCACTGTCAATGGAGACAACCCCAACTTCCACACCACCAACCAGAGGCTGCAGTGCTTCGGTGATGTCATCATTCCTAATCCACTTGACTCCTTCACCAGCATGCCCGGGATGCCAGGTCCCACCAATGACCAAACAGAGGCGATACCCTTAGTCGTGAGGAAGACACCCAGTGAGCACCACCACCACCACCACCACCAATCCTCAGCTGTGGGTGCCCATGGCGGGCACCACCACCCCGTCCTTCACCCCTCCTCACTCTCTGCCTCCATGGGCTTCAGCCCCCCATCCTTTAGACACCCCTTTCCACTGCCTCTCATGGGCTACCCGTTCCAGAGTCCCCTTGGCGGGCCCACAGGTGGCTACCCAGGCAAGGACCGTTCCTCTCCAGACTCCATGGACCTGTCCCGGGAGACCACCAGCCTGAGGACCAAGATGGCATCAGGTCACCACATGGGGCACCACCATCGCTCTTGTTCACCAGCGCACCCTGGCAGCACAGCCGAGGGACTCTCCCTGTCCCTCATCAAGTCTGAGTGCAGTGATCTCCAGGACATGTCTGACATCTCACCCTACTCAGGCAGCAATGTATCCTTTAAGAAAATCTCGGTAGTGTGTGGGTTTTGAGGGGGTCGAAAGGTATTAGACAGTGACCCTAATGTTTTAACTCTACGTTGTCCAGTTCAGACCAGCTCATGCCTGTGTAGGCCAGATATAAATCAGATTTCAGGTGGTAATTCCCTGTAGAGACAGGTGCAAAACATCATCTGAACCACAAAGAGTTAAAAATCTAATCTTTTTTAGCCTGTTTGAAACTAGCCTAAGAAACTGAGAAATTGTTGATGAATCACTTTTCCTCCCACTGCTGTTCTCTTCTCCATTGTACTGCATTGTTGTATTTATTTTTATACTCATACCTCTTCCTTCTCACAACAGAGTACAGCCTTTTCTTCCATCTTCAACCTTAAGTGCTTTAAAAGCTTTCTTGTCATATATCACTTACTCACGAAGATTAGGTCCCCATGACATTTACTGCCCCAATTCCTTTTTATAAAAATGGCCTGAAAGAACAAGGAGGTAGATAGCGTCCCGAAACTTGGCACACAATGGTGTTATATAGCCTTCCTTATACTTTAACCCGAGTGTTCCCCAGTCTTGCCCTACGGATAAAGAGGCTATCCCCTATGGGAGGCTCAAATTGAGTCCCCTGGGGACTCAGGACTAATAGCTTAAACAGATATATTCAGTCCCTTCTCTGTTTCCCCTATACCTCCTTAGTCCCAAAGTATTCAACACCTCTTAACCCTTATGAAAGTTTGATTCGTGTCACACTGCTTGTCCTTAGAAAGCTTTGTCTTCAAGTCATTAACATTCATTACATGCTTAAGAAATTAATCCAACAGCTTTTTACCTGTTGGGGCTTTATTAGTTAAGTGAATATGTATATTTAACACATTTGTTTTTGCCATTGTCTGTACCTGACTGCCTAGCCTTTTCTGAGTATGGTTGTGTGTGTGTGTCTTTATGTGTGTGTGCATGTCACAAAAGGTTTGCCTGAGGACTCGGTAAAGATGTATATTTATGATTGCTTGTGTTTTCTCTTGTGTTCCTCTTATCATCCATCGCTGTTGTAAAAAGCCCACAATCATTGTCGTTTCTTTTCCCTTTTTTTCATTTCATAAAGATCTGTCAACAGCCCGGGGGGCCCTTCGGCTGTTGCTTGGCAGCCAAATACTTCTTTTTTGTTTTGCCTCCCTGCAAACCCCCCTCCTCCCTGTCTTTTCTTTGAAGCGGACGTTAACAGGTGTTTGCAGCGAGCTGTTTATCTTTCATTACCTCGCCTTGTCTTGTCTTCTTACCCAAGGGTGAACGCTTTCCAGAGATCCATAATCCTTTGCTTCTACGGGCTCCCGATGGAGGGATGAAAAAAGGCAAGGGAGAGAGAGACATACAGAGACTGAGAGAAAGTAGAAAACAATCAAACAATAACCACATATGCCAGATGCTGTGGCTTTCATTGTAGCATTTATAAATTCTGGGCATTAACAGATGTACATCCCTAAATGGAAAGAATAGGCATGTGTTGTTTTTTCATCTTTTATTTTTTGATTCACAGGTTTAGAAACAAAGTTTGGCATTTACAAGTTATTGACTTGTACATTTTATATTATAATTAGTATGACATTTAAGAGTTTATTTGAATTTTTATTCCCTCTGTTTATAGCTGATTCCATTGATGTCGAATATTTTTTTTATTCTGTAGCTTTTTTTTTTTCTCGGAGCCTCAGAAGCTCAGACAGCTTGTCAGACATTTTGCGAGGTGTGTTCAAGTTCACCAGCTCTCTGCAGCGTTGTGGAGCAGATGGCTGCTATCAATTTCCTCATTTGTTCTCAGTCCGACTCCAAATATTCTTGTCCTTACACCTGGAATTAGGAAGTGGGGCAAATATTTTCCTCTCATGACTTTGGGTTTTGGGGATGTGTCGTGAGAATGATGATGTCTTGTCAGATGTGGCAGGCGAACAGTGGGCCAGCTGGTATGAGTGCACCATCATGACAAAATAATAGCCTTTCACGCCACCCCTAAGTCCAATCACAATTACATTTGCAAGCTGTGAGTGAATTAGAGATGAAAATGCCTCATCAGGAGATATGAAGCTTCTTAATTGTCATCTGAAGGGAGGTGATATTGTGTTTATGGCCGGAGAGGTAAAACCTTGATGTCTTTGTTTTAAAATCATTTTTAATTATTTGAGTGATAAGGGGTACGCGATGCAAATCCTAATTGAAAAAGCAAAAACAAATTAATCTAAGTGTAAGTGCACAGCTTTCACAGCAAACACATCCTACCGTGCCTCACTGAGAAAAAGCTCTCTTTTTCTCTCTCCCTCTCCCTCTCTGTCTGAGGATCCATTGTATCCCCTCCACTTGGAGCAGATGGTGTGGTGTGGAGAGTGAAGTGCTGCTCTTTTGGCCAGGCCTGACAGAGTAACACCAGTCTGCCAGGGTTTCCCCCACAAGACCATTGCTACGTATACAACTAACTCTCTCTCTCTCTCTCAGTCTTTCCCTCTCTCACGCTGAATGAGACAAAGTAGATAGGGTTTTTAAGGAGCCAACCCAGTGTGGTTCAGTATTTGCTGGCTTTGCTGTGTAACCCTGAGGCCAAGGGCAATCCAATCTAGCAGCTGATGCCTTCTTCCCACTCTATAGTTACATCTACATCTGGACACTTGACTGATTTTAACGATCACAGCCACCCCTGTAGATCATAAATAATGTCAAGCAATGTATTTTGTCCACTCGAGTGTAAACAGTCTTCATGAAAACTTGGGGCTGTATCTTCTTTGTAATTTAAAGCCCTGTCTTGCTTCTGCTTGATGAAAACCCTTGTTGAAACAGCCTGAGGTTTTAACATGCAGCCCGCCCCCTTCCCTGTTCCCTTTTCAATGTCTTATGCTCCAGATTGATATTATCAGATGCATTATACGGCCGTTAATTCACCATGGAAATGGCTTGGGCCGTTCAGTGGCGCAGATGTGTTTCAGTCCCCCCATCACTGGCTGAGTCCAAAGCCTCAGAGCCCCTCTTCTCCTTCTCCTCCTCCTTCTTTTGCTCCTCCAAGGGTTTGGCAGCGGCAGCGAAGCTGGGGGGTAGGGGTGGAGCAGAGGGAGGAGGAGGGGGATGTAATTGAAGGTTGGAACCATACTATCCCTCAAGGTGCCCCCACCAGCCCATCTCCATCCTCTCTTCTGTTCAATCCAGGCGATCCATTAGGAAGACAAGGCCTCTGACATGTATTTGAATATGGCCTATGTGAGTGTGAGAAGGTTTTTCATGTTGCTCGGGCCAGTGTTTGGGACTATCTCCTAGACCTTGTTTTGTCACTGATATGAAGCCAATATCAGACAGTCATATTCAGGCTTGGCATGTGTTGTCGCCAAGCCATTAGGCCTTCTTGCCCGTCACTGGCGTTAACTGCTGTCTTTGTCTGTGATATGCAAATGTCTCCTTTTTTCTTCTTCCTTTTTTTGGGTGGAGGTTAGCACGGGGTGTAGGCAAAGGCGTTTGCTTACTTTGACTGTGAAATGAGCCTCCTTATGTAAAAGCATCGGCTGTAGTGCTGGACAGCGTTTTATTTACCGTGACGCTCTCACACCTGATACGGACGATGCTAATTGCAAGCAAATGGTTTTGCTTTGGTGCACTGTCTTCAGCCCCCACACACACACACACACACACACACACACACCCCCACCCCACCCCAGAAGTCCTGCATGCATGCCTGAAAGGAAATTTGGTTACCCATCATCCAAATGATGATGTCTTGCAAAAATCTTACAGTCAATTATTAGCACGTACATATGTAAATATTGTATCTGTGATCATATCAGTTGCTACATTTGCTTGATCTACCATAAGGTGTTTCCCTCCAAACAATTGTTAATTTCCTTAATGGCAGCTACTTCCAGATCCAAGAGGGTCTCTCTCCCAATCATCTGAAGAAGGCCAAGCTCATGTTTTTCTACACCCGCTACCCGAGCTCTAATATGCTCAAGATGTTCTTCTCTGATGTCAAGGTGAGTTCAAACATATTCTTCCTCTTTAGACCTTGTTTTAGATTACAACCTTTGCCAATATATTTTTAATTTTACTACACATTACTGCCTCTGTTTGGCTATCTTCAAACTCATTTGTTTGTACCTTAATCTTCTTGAGATGGTGACTTCTTTTAATCTGTGTAACAAGTGTAAAGATAAATAACACTTTGTTGCCTTTGTTTTCTTTTTTGCCACATTTCTTACTTGTACATTTGTCAACGCACCTGTTTTAAAAGGGGACGTTTGATTTAGTATTTGTGATGTGCCAGCTTTAGTTGCCGTGAACAGCGTATGTTTGTCAGTCTTGAAATGAGGCCCTTTCTCTCACTAAGTTATGGTTTTATGCAAAAGATGAAAGAAGAGGAAGTTGAATGGGTTTACATGAGGGAGCTGGAGAGCCTATGAGTATTCTAAAGATAAAGAGCGAGATGAGTAATGGAGGGGTGGAGAGGGCAGAGAGGAGGATGGAGCCTAGAGACGGAGGAGTGGTTATGTGAGCAGGTGTAGAGAGGATGGTTTGATAGAGGGAGGGGAGAAGAGAAAGAGTCAGTTTAGGGAACATGGCAAGAATGAGCGTTAGCTCTACTGGGAGTTTAATGAAGGAAATTTGGAAAACAAAGAAAAAATATGTAAGCTGCACACAAAACAAGAACAACAACACAATGGCCGTTGTAGAGTGCGCGACCGAGTTTGTTCGTGTTGTTGTTGTTTTGTGTGTGTGCTCCCCTCTCGGACCATACGGAGGGATAAACACTGTGACATATCCAGGCCATCTTATTCAAATCAGCAGATAAAGGTCCCCTTTTTCCCAGCTGCCCCCTCTTGTTGCCACCAACCATGACTCGTGGGTCACATGACTTTCTCTCAACACATCATTGGTCTGGTTGAAAAGGAGGGTTACATGTTGGCAAATGGGGTAGGCACCTGTAAATGCTGATTTGTTACAAAACTCCTCAATATTAAAAGCATCCCACTGATTTGACATTGATGTTATTTGCTATTTAACAATTGCTGCATCAATTGATTTGAACCACATAGTTTCACTGACTAATCACTCACAGGGAGGTGGCCTCTTCTTGGTGGCCTCTTCATGAATGGCCTCATCAGATACTTAAACAAGGTCAAGATAGTTGAGGGGATTATGAGTCGCATTAGTTTGTTTTTGTTTTCAGTAAAGGGCATTGTACTTAAGCTGTAAGTTAGTAGACATGTATGGGAATGAGACTATTGACCATTTAATTAGATGCAGCCAGCACAGCCTCTTAGCGAGTGGCTGTCCTCCGACAAAAGTCTTAAAGGCTAATCAGGTCTTGACTAATCAGGTCTTGACTGTCAAGAATCTAATGAACGTGGGAAGTGGGTTGCCCTGACAACTGGGGGACGCTGTAGCTGTTGTTCCCCTTGATTAAGCTCCTTTTAAGACTATTGTGACTTTTTTGACTTTTGGTGTTTATGAGATGTTTTGACAGATGCGTCAAAATTCCATTGTTAGTGTTGCTAATGACAGCCTATAGTATCATCCCACTAGCTTTTAGACGTCTCATTATGATTGCAGATATCGTTTTGATTACGGATGAGTCATTATAACAGATTAATGCACAGATTAAATAAAGATATTCAGTCAATTAATAAAGTCAGCTAAAGTATTTGCCTTTGTAAAGAGATCCAGTGTGAGGTGTATTTATTTATAGGCTGTTTGGACCTTCATGTATTGTAAATATACATTTCTAATTTTTTAGCAAAGACAAGCTGACACACACACACACACACACACACACACACACACACACACACACACTTTGCTTTCTTTATCTATTTCTCTTTTAGAGACAAGCTTCAGTATTTGGGCCAGTCATGTGCTGTGGAGTAGTGGAGGTCAGGAGGGTTTTCCCTTTTATATATGTCATTCCTTCTCTTTTCTTTTTTTTTCGCTGATGGTGTTGCATGGTATGTGTGCCTCGGCGGGGCCGGGGAGAAAGAAAAGCCAGCCGCTGGATTTGAGTCGCCGCAGTAACAAAAGCCTGCTTTCCAGGGCCGCTTTTTGTGTGCAGTCAGCCAATAGGCAGCCGGAGATTATCTCCCACAATTCACCCCTGCGAAAACAGGAAACGTTGGAAAGCCCTGATGACTGTGAAGGGGCTTACGAGAGAGAGAGGAGAGAGAGAGAGGGAGAAAGAGAGAGCGAGAGAGGCCCGTACAGGCTTCTCTGCCTTTCTGCTCTCCTCTCCGGTTGTTCTGAATGTAGCTTAGCACGCTGAGGTCATCTGTGTGCTTTCTGCTCCATTGCTGACCACTATGTCCGAGAAAAGTGTTGGCGAGAGACACACTTTGTCTTTTCATCCAAATGCTTTTCAGCTAAATATTTTCATCCTAAACCAAAAGACAGAACTATAAAATCCAGTTTCATTCTACATATTAATAAATTAGCGGATGTGTGTGCAGAAGTTTGGGACTGACGGTCAAAGTGCCTGAATACTTTTGGCAGGCGACTAATATAGTTTAGATCAAGGATACTTGAGTGTTTTCCTATTCTGGACTTAAGTATGCGCCTCTGCTTGAGCAGAACATATGTGTGCGTATGTGTGTGTATGTGTGTGTATGTGTGTGTGTGTGTGTGTGTGTGTGTGTGTGCCACCTTCTATATTGTGCTGTTAGCACTAAGCGCTGACCTTTCACAGGCTCTTGAGTGTGAGTGTGAGAAACATGCTCTCGCTGTCTTTCTCTCATCTGCCTCTCAGCCACACACACACACACACACACACACACACACACTTATATGCTCAAACACTGACACACATTTTTCTCGCTGCATCTCATGTCTGTGCTGGCTGACCCCTGCCAGCTCTGATTAAGGAGCTGCAGTGATGTGCTCCTTTGAACCAATTCCTTTTGCACTGAACACACTCATCTTTAGCCGCTATCAGGGGGTCTCTGTCCCCCACCAGCAACCTAATGATCCAAGACTGCTGGAAGCTGCAGGGGGACTTGCCAGAATTGAGTCCTTGAGTGTGTTGGGTGCAGCTGATGCAGATATAATGTAATTTAGTGTATTTATCTGCATGCACATATTATATTTTTTGTGTGCTCTGTGCTGTGATTGAGCCACAGGACCTAATACATCTTCTCCTGAGCTGTCTGTATAATAAAGTAATCCTTGTCCAAATGACAAATCTATCCGTCACTCGGCTGCAGTGACACCAAAGGTCTCCTGCATGAGCGATGGCAACTCTTTCACTGACTTTAATCTCAGTATGTAGCGCTCAATCTCGCACGCGCTCAGATGCATATACACACATATGCTTGCATAGATCAACGCCAATTCACTAAATGTCTCAGATTCACACCCAATCAGACTTGTTCTGATCTTACACACGGGGAAATGTTCATATTACACTGAAAACTTGAATTAAATAGTGTTTTTATGCTCTGTCACCTCCGACTGTCTGCTACATTGTGTGTGTTTAAGAATAGCCCCGTGCAGCCGATGTATTTGTAAGTGTCAGTAGTTTGTTTGTTTGACACTGCGATGTCACGACCCCAGCTTGCTGACTGCTCACGTTCCGACCCTCTGCCCCCCCCCCATCCCCCACTCCACCAGCGATACGCCATTGTCCGGCCGGTACGCACCGCGATCCTCTTCTCCTCCCTCTCTCCCTCATTTTCACATTTATGCTCACCCTGCACTTTAGGACAACCCCCCCCCCCCTTCATACATTCTCCCAAACCCCTGTCAAACAATGTCAAGCGGACTTATTCTTTTCTATTCCGCCATTATGTCATCTGCTGATCATTCCAGAAAGGCATGGCCCCTCTCCTTTAGCACCATCCTACCTTGGTCCAGCTTTTTCGCGGCTCCTGATTCACCAACTTTTCTGCCTGTCTTTCTGTTCTGTTGCCTTGCCCACCCATCTTCATGTGCTTGCGTGTGTTTGACTGCCATCCCAGATCGTGAAGAGTGTGTGTGCATGTTTGTGCGTGTCTGTGTGTTGTCGAACAATAGCCAGAGCCTAATCTCCATGTCAAAACCGCTCTGCCTCCCCAGTGAGCAGTCCGCTCAGCATTTAGTAGCGTTTTGTCCCCCCATTCTTCCAGCACCACAAAAAGAGCAGAGGGGAGGGAGGAGTGAAGGCCTGTGTGTGTGTGTGTGTGTGTGTGTGTGTGTGTGTGTGTGTGTGTGTGTGTTTTGTGTGCGTGCGTAGGTGCGTTTGTGCGTACGTGCGTGCGTGCGTGCGTGCGTGCGTGCGTGCATGCATGCGTGCGTGTGTGTGGACGAAGGGAGTGGGGTATCAAGGTATCACAGGCTATAATTTAGAATTTATGAGCTGTAATTTCTGGGAGTCAATGAGGAAACAGTTGTTGATTGTTCAAGATAAATAATAAAATTAAATGAAAGATGTCAGTGGTTTGATCAGAGCTTTCAGTGGAGCATTTTAGGGTAAAAGAGCTAGGCAGCTACCCTCAGCTACCCTGAGGTCCTTATCATGGAGTTTGGATGTTTAGACAGTGTGTTTTCACTGTTGAGACCAGGCGGAAAAAGAGCCGGGACCAGCCGAGGCTCTTAATAGGTTTACCTCGCCCTATTGAATCCAGTCGAGCGGCACAGATCAGATAGCCACAGCCTTCTCTGCAGCGCTTATCGTCTCTGTCTTTCCCTCTCTTTCAATTTCTTTTATTTTGCTCTTTTTTTTCTCCTTTTTTTCTGTCTGAGAGGTGCGGAGAGGGGACGAGAATCAGGGTGTAATTGGTGAACGGGGTTAAGTACATGTTTGAGCCCCCTGCGGGCCAGGGCGCTTCAGATGATGACTTAATCGTTTTTCTGGTCAATTATGTGTTTGCGGTCTCGGCCCCCCTCTTTCTCCACTCTCAGGGTTATGATAGGGGGGAGGTCTGCTCCCAGTGGGGAGGATGAACCACACACACTCTCACCCCCCCTCCTCAATTCCCCCCACCCGTTCTCGCTGTCTTACTTAATGTCTCTATTATCTTCCCTCCCTCCACGACCTGTTTCTTGCTCTCGTCTTTTATCTTTCTCTCTCGGCTACTTCACGGTCTTTTAAGATATCACCTCACATCTCAACTCCCTGGTGTGAAATGACACCCCGTCATCCTTACACGTCTTCTCAAATCCAGTGGCTTAATAAGCTTTTGACATGACAGTCTCTCCTCTACACTGCTTGCATGAAGAATATTTACAGATCCCATTTATATCTCTTCTATACAACAATACTGACAACCTAAGCATTGCTAACTCCTCCTCATCTCTCGTTCCAGTTTAATCGCTGCATCACCTCCCAGCTGATCAAGTGGTTCAGCAACTTCAGGGAGTTCTACTACATCCAGATGGAGAAGTTTGCCCGCCAGGCCATCAATGATGGAGTCACTGGAGTCGAGGAGTTGGGCGTCAGCCGCGACAGCGAGCTCTTCCGAGCCCTCAACATGCACTACAACAAGGCCAATGACTTTGAGGTAAACACCAACACTTTCAACTGTTTAGCAGAAAAAGAATCATTGTGTGTGAGAGGAGGAGCTGAGAACTGATGCGGTCCATATCGAAAAACGATGAATTTCACCTGATACCTCGTGATGCAGATGGGTAGTGTGACACCCTCTCACTGTATCCTCTCTGACACCGCTGTGACTGGTCTCAATGCTGAGTTTAAGTCTCTTATACATCCTGCTGCATACTGTACTACTATATAATGTGTATCGTCGCTGGCCTCTGAAAACATTTTTCGCTTTCAACTTAATCCTTCAGTTTACCTGAAATATTCAAAATTACATTTAAATTAATTAATGTGGAGCTACATGATTTTCACAGGACAGCAATAATATGAAAAAAAAATGTTTTTCTAAAGCGTGCATCACATGTTTCAGCCCTAAAGACGTGAGGAACTCTCATCCAATGAGGAAGAAACCTTACCGCTGGTTTTACTTCTTCCTCTGTTAATTTCCTCAGTGGATCTTAGTGTGTGTGTGTGTGTGTGTTTGTTTTTGAGAAGCTGCATTTTACTTCCCCATCCTCATTTACCTATCTGTGGTGAGATGTTTATGTGTATTCCAGTGTATTATAATCATAAATTCTCAGCAGGCAACTTCACAATATGTTTCATGTTTTCACACTTCTCCTTTTGCCACTGTGCATGTGTGTGTGTGTGTGTGTGTGCGCGTGTGCGCATGTGTAAATGTGTGTGTGTTTCATGATCGCCTTTGCTCTCTCAATGTCGGCTGACAATAGACCTTTAAAAGGCTTGTGTTAAGAAGGACCTGGAGTGATCTGGGTTTGTGTGTGTCTGAGAGAGTGAGTGTATGTGTGTGAGTGTTTTGTTGTTGCTGCATTTCCCAGTGTCCTGTTCACCTCGAAGGGTACAGCCGTCCCTTGGACCGGCCTGGCATGCTGGCAAAGCACTTCTCCTGTGTGTGTGTGTGTGTGTGTGTGTGTGTGTGTGTGTGTGTGTGTGTGTGTGTGTGTGTGTGTGTGTGTGTGTGTGTGTGTGTGTGTGTGTGTGTGTGTGTGGGTCTGTGTCACTTTGAGGGGGGGAAAAAAATCTCACTGTTATCAAGGTTAAGCGTCCTACTGTTTTAGTGAGAGGAAGGGGAGAGAAAGAGGGGGAGAGGGGGAAGAGGGAGATGGATAGATAGGGGATAGAGGGTGAGAGCTCGGAGACAAAGGAGAAAGCGATGAAGGGAGGGAAGGGGGAAAGGGAACCGAGGGGAATGGGAAGGGGAGAAAGAAGGGTAGAAGGAGAGAGGGGGGGAAAGAGAGATGACGTGCAGGAGAGAAGTGCCCTTGCGAGCAGTGGGAGTTTTGCAGCGCTCACATTTAAAGTGCTTCACTCTCTTTCTCTCTGTTTACGTCTATCTCTCTCTGTCCGTTATTTGTCCACTGGGGCTCCTCTGCGTGCACCCAAACACACACACACACACTTCCCCACATCCATCTTCAGCCCTCTTGAGGGAGGCTTTGAAAGACTCTGGCAGGCAGAGGCACTTGTATATATGATGTCTTAATAAGCCCAAAGTCCATCAGAGCAAAGCACAAAGAAAAATGACACTATTTCTTCTGTTCAGCTGCTCGTGACTGATCATGACTGAATTATTTGTTTAGTGACAGGGAAATACGTTTAAATCAAGAAGAAAGTGACCCTTCACCTAGTCCTGCATTTACACTCATTAAGAGTGACCTTCAATAGGTGCAGCAACATTCATATTTGTACACCACCAATGGTAAAAGCACAGCACAGTATCAACACTGTATTTTTTTTGTTCTTACCATTTTCTTACCAGAGGCTTGTTTCTGTTTTCATATCAAATTATGCTCTGCTTATGGTAAATCACCTGACACCCACAACAGGAAATAGAAGTAAATAATATTTCAAAAATGCAGCTTCACAAACTTGATATTGGCCCTGTGTTGTTTGACAGAACAGAAGATAAAGACATGTTCTAAGACTTATATAAATACTCAAATTCTTTTCCACAAAAAAAATTTAATTACTTAAAATTACACATATCAATAATCCAGAATCTATGAATATGCAAACATTGTTCATTGCTGGACACAGGTGGTCTCCCGCTTTACTGAAAAGTCCATCAGCATATGTGCACTGGAGTTTCCACATCACACCTGCCTAAGTTACATTGTGGACCACAACTTGACAAACTTCTTTGACTTCTAGTGTCAAAAATACACATGCATCATTCTCCACAGACAAACATTGAAGAGAAGAAACAATAAGCAAAACATATTTGTTTCAATTTTTATTCAGCGCAGGTTTTACTTTGTGCTTAAAAAATAAGTCAGTGTTAAAAATGTGGGTTGTATTGCAGAGCAGTTGGGCAAAATGTAAACTGGATGGCACAAGTATATATCTTTGACTGACACTGTGTTTCACTTCAGAGAAATGGATCCAATAAGATTCTTAGACAGGTTTGCATGACTCACATAACCGATCACAGAAAAGCAATTGACAAAACAACCTCTAGGAAGACACCCTACAAAAAATGCCCACTTGCCCAAGCACACGTAACGTGCCATCCTTTCCCTCAGACAAATTCCCTGTCACATCTCAGACAAAACTATCATTCTTCTCATGGCACCAGGAAGCTACTGTTAAAACAGGATTAAGGGGAACAGCCTATTTGCATACATAAATGTGAAAATTTGCAAGAAGACAGACCGAGAGGAAAAGAGTGAGAGCCCAGGTGAATAAGTCTTCTGTTGGCCGAGGAGCTGCAGTAGTAGAGGAGGGAGGGAAGGTGTTTTGCATATTAAGGTTTTTTTTTTGCTGGGCAGGTGTCTGAGAGATACAGGAGCTGATTAGAGTTTAGCACAAGGAAAATTTGCCCAGCCATGCAAATTCTAACCCCCCTGACAAACCAACCGCCTTGGTGAGCACGAAGACTGCGTGTAAGTGTTTGTGTGTAGCTTTTTGGTGTGTGTGTGTGTGTGTGTGTGGGTGTTATTTGTGAGTGTGACCATGTGTGATTGTGAGTGCCGGTGCGTGGGTTGTGTGTTTTTTTATGTTGGTGTGGAAATGGTGTGTTTTTGTGTGTTATATATGTGCACCGACACATTTGTTATGTTGTTCTGTCGTGTGTGTGTGTGTGTGTGTGTGTGTGTGTGTGTGTGTGTGTGTGTGTGTGTGTGTGTGTGTGTGTGTGTGTGTGTGTGTGTGTGTGTGTGTGTGTGTGAGTCATAGAGGTAATGTGGAGATGGAAATGTACTGGATGTGTATCAGGATGCCCCCAAGGCCCTTTTCTGTGGATCTCTCCCCTTTCTCCTCCACCTCCTCCTCCTCCTCCTCCTCCTCACCTTCCTCCCCTACCTGCTTGCACCACCACTTGAAACAGGAGCCTACGCAGATTCAGCAAGCGCACAAACACACACACACACACACACACACACACACAGTTTTCCCTTTGTCAGATTCTGCATCATCAAAGTTCCATCCACCTTGGTGGCGTCTTTGGAATGAATATATCCTCTGTTTCAGTGATCACACACGCACACACGCATGCACGCACACACACACACACACACACACACACACACACACACACACACACACACACACACACACACGTCTGTGGCCTTTCTTGTTTGATGCTAATCTGCTCTGTCACTGTGCTGGCCTAATACGCTCCCATCTCCCTCCCAGCTCCTCTTTTGTCGCGATTGTTTCCCTTTTTCCTTTCATATCCCTCCTCCCTCACTCCCTCTCGTCGTTCTCTCTTCCTTCTGTTGCCTCTCTCCTTTCATTCTTTCATCCTCTTCTATTGCATGTCTTCCGTTATCCCCCCCTTCATCTCCCTCGCTTTTTCCCCCCATTAGGAAGTTTTAATGGCATAATTGTCACATTCCTTCTGGCACAATGAACACCAGCGGTAATTAAAGAGCTTGCCGTTAATTACCTAGACCCCGGCTCTACTTTCCTCTTTTCTGAGCCCTCCTCCTGATCCCCTCTCTTCTTCTCTTTCTTCTCCACTTCTCATTCGCTCTGTCCATCGCCATCAAAGTCTTCCGAAACACACCCTGCCTCCCAAAGCCTTGACTTTGAGCGAGCAGCGCTTTCATGTGAGGATTCAAGTGAAAACTCTCGCTTAGTGTCCTTTTCTTTTTACTCCACAGCCCCCTCTGTCTGTCTTTGAACCCCCAATGACAACACACATCATCTTTTATAAGACAGGAATGTGTGTGACCTGGTAATGGGTTAGAGAGAGGGAGAGAGAGGTGGGGTCTGATAGAGAGGCAGTTTTATGATGGCTCTGGGAAACTCTCAGATTTCCATAAAACAGACTAGGCCAAGTTTCCTCTGTCAGTGACCACTCCTCCCACAGAGGACACACACACCTCGGCATTTAAAAGAGGAAGTCCCTATGATCTCCATGTGAGAAGGAGGTAGCAGCGAAAACGGTGAGAAGCCTTTGTCCGCACACACGCGGGTATCGTGTGTCCTCCCTTATCAGCTGCTCTTTCTCCTATTGGAAAGATGTCTCACTCCTTTTGTCCCTCTTCCTCTTTTGTCTGTCTATCCGTCTGTCATCCCTCCATTTGAATTGATAACGCCCTTTCACAGACACACACTTGTTTTTTCATCCAAAGTGACAAAATAATAAAAGAAAAGTTTCTAAAGTTTGACTTGTTCGCTCGTTCCCTCATCCATCTCTATTCCTCCCTCGCATGCGGCCTCTGCCTTTTCCCTCTATTATCCTCTCTTTCTCCCTCTTATTTTCCAGCTTTTCCTACCGCTGTCTCTCCTTCTCCCTCCTTCCCTCTCTCTCGGTTTCTCTCCAACTCTCCATCCATTACCAGAGCCACAGAGAGCTGAGAGCAGATGCTGTCTGTCCAACCGCCGTGCCCCATAGCATTGTGTGCTTCACCTCTCCTTCCCCCTTCACTCCCTCGTTCCTCCTCTTCACGTCCCTCTCGGGGCTCCATTTGTTCTCCACCCAGAGAGGCTAATGTCTGTTTTCTCCTCCTGCTTCCCCCCTCCCTGTCTTGCACTCCTTCATTCCTGTTGTTTTTTTGGTTTTATCACCACGTAGGGCATGGTGTGCGTGGGGTGCGTCTTTGACCGGGGTTCGACCGCAGGGAATTTGAGGTGAAAAGGTCACGGCCGTTGCACTGGATGCACAGGCACAGAAACAGATACAAACATGTATAAACATACATACGTACCTAAAAACACACACTTGCACACAGGTGTGGTGTTTTCTGTAAAAGGCTCTAGGGTTCTCTTTAAAGAGCGATTGAAGACAAAAAGAGGCAGAAGATAGAGGGAGAGAGATGAAAAGCTGGCGGTATAGATTTAAGTTCAGAGCTGCCAAAAATACAACCAATACAATTTGCCAGTGGGTTTATGTCAACTACACACACACACACACACACACACACACACCACCCCTAACCCGCTCTCTCCCCCTATCTACAGTATCTACTCTCATTTCCCTAATCTCTATCGCTCTAACTGAGAAAAGGTTGAAATACACCAAACTCCCTTACATGTGCATTTACCATGCATGCACATTACATTTGTCACACACAGCAACACATAATAAGTAGAGTACACGCTGTCCTTGTATGCAATCATGCAGCGTATATGTGCTTTTGCACCTGTTTTTCCCACCAGAGCCAGCAAACATGGTACAATTAAGACAGTAATGATGAGCTCAGGGGAGGCGCCGTCTTATGTTCATATTTATCATGTTCAATGTGAACTGAATCACAGATTTGATAGATGATCATAGATACAGACTGAGATGTTCACCAAGAAAATATGATGCGCAGATTCTCATTCAAACTTGTGTTGTTATTTTACTAAACTAAAGTCTGGGACTGGGAGAAGTAATAACTTTGTGATGCTAATAAGCTTGAAAGGTTGATTTACCCAAATAAAAAAAATAAAGTATACTGGTGATGACGATACTGGTAGATAGTAGTTGATAGTGTTCTGTAGTAAAACTAGAGCAAATAAAATCAATCTAAAGGGCTGGTACCACAAGAATTTAGTGAGAAATGTGTTTGGTGGAGTGAACCAACCCTTAAAAGAAAGACTGGTAACAACACTAGTGCGTTCACTGCACCTCTGATGGTCTCTATGGCAAAAAAATTAACAGATCTTCGGATATTACCCCGGACTTTGCAGTGCCATGAGCATAATTTGCGACTTTTCTTGGCTTTTGAGTTCTCTTAGTGGGAAGAGTTAGGGAAAGAAAAGAATAGAGAGTGTGATCATCTGCTTCTCAGTGAATAGCCGGGGGCTATTGAGGGCCCCCGTTTGACATAGCCTGACAGGTCTTTTCTTCAGCGTGTGTGTGTGCGCATATGTATGTGTGTATGTGAGAATAAGCCACTTTATTCTGTGCACTGATTAAATGACCAGAGCTGTTGTGAGTGTGTTAAGCCTGGGAACACCAGGGGTAGCAAGAAATCACTTAAATATGAAGAACTACATGATCCCCTCCCTCTCCTTTTCTCACCTGCTCACACAAACATATCGTCTCACTGTGCTCGTCCAACACTTGATTCTCTCTCCTCGCTGCTTTTCCACCAGTTCTCCCCCCTCTTCCTCCTCCTCCCTTCTTCTCCCCTCTCCTCCCTCCTTCTGTCCCTGGTCACCTTGTGAGGGGCAGCCTGCTCTGTGGCACAGCTGCTGATTATGTCATTATTTCTGGACCATTTTGGTCCGTGTGTGTGTGTGTGTGTGTGCGCGCGCGTGCATGTGTGTGTGTGTGTGAGACTAATGAAGCGTGGCAAAGGGACTCATGCCAAAATGACCAGGGCGTGCATCAGAGCTGCAGATGTGTCAAAGCAACCCCCCCATTCAAACACACAAACACACACAGACATACACACACACACACACACACGCACGCACACACTTCCCATTTCCCCTGCTGATACCAAACTCTCCCTCCTTCCATCCAATCTGCAGTTTATTATTTGTCTTTCTTCTCCTGCCATCTTGTTCCCTCACTTGCCCTTCCTTTCTTTCTCCTTCTATCCATCCTCCCTCCTTCGTTGCAGCTCCTTGCTCTCCATCCTTTATTGTTTGTCCGCCCACATACACCCTCCTTCCTCCTACCATTCTATTCTTCCTCTCCCTCCCTCCCTCTGTTCTCCTCCTCTCCAGATGTCCTGTTCCTATCTTCCAGACTCCCTTGCTCCTTTCTTTCCCTGCTGCCTCCTGCTCTCTCGGTCTCTCTGAGCCAGGTTGACTTCCTGACCTCCAGAGGCCCCTATACAGCGCTCTGTGACCCCCCTTCGTTTGGAACGCTTTCTCTCTGCCTGTGTCTGCCATACAAGCTCAGACGATGAATTTTTAAGTCTCTAAACATGGCTTGAACTGTGATTTCTGGCTTCCCCTGCTGTTTGTAATTCATTTTCTGTCTGTTGCTTGGTTTGCTATAAAACTACCACCCTCAACACAACACCCAATTTCTATAAAGCAAGGCAAAGAGAGGGGATGGCAAGAGTGGAGGAAATACATGTCATAAGAGGCCCTAATATGATGTGAATTTTGCGTGTGTGTGTGTGTGTGTGTGTGTGTGTGTGTGTGTGTGTGTGTGTGGGGTGGTTGAGGTCGAAGTAAAGATGGAGGGAGGAGCAAGAAAGACGGGATAGGAGAGTGACTTCATCAGTGTCTTTGACCCTGTCCTATCCTTGACTCCCTGGTGGAGGTGCACCTTGAGAAGAGCCCATGTGATGCTAGTGATCATGCTCACATACGTACACACACCAGACAGCAGGACACACACACACACACACACACACACACACACACACGTACACACAACAACCCCTCAAGGCTCCATGTTTTCAAGGCTATCAGTGGAGTGAGGGTGGCTGGTGTTTGCTCAGCTTTGAGGCCCGTTTCCCGTCCCAGTAGTCGCCTAAGCACAGAGAAAAGAGCACACTTCATGGATTAGAGATTTGAGAATCTGAGAGGAATTTAGAAAAAGTGAAAGGTTTTGAAAATGAAGAAATTAAGCACTTGGGAAGGAAATGATCGAACGAAGGATCCACTGCAACTCTGCCTGTTCTATTCCTCGCTAGTTGTTTGGACTCTTCAGCCATGCCACAGTCTTATCAGCAGGAGGGGGGGTTGGGGAGAAGCACAGTGGAGAAGGAAGAAAGGGGACATGGGTTGTGTTTGCCTAAAGTGACAGTGTGGGCCAAGGGCTTATCAAGGCCTTTGTAGATTATTGATCAGAGCAGATACGTGAGGCACGGGCAGTGTGAGTGTGTGTGTGTTAGAGGTTCGGGAAGCTCTGGCTTGACTCACTGAAATGTCACAAGCCTGCGCAACTTCAGTTTCAACTCTTGTTTTGAAACATATGTTTCGCTGTCAGCAGAAGTGACAATATTCTTAAGATACACTGCAAAGAAAAATATATCAATGCCAGACGACCCCATCTATGGCATTGAGTGCATTACAAAATCTATAAATTTCCGGTCTCACACACAAACACACACACACACACACACACACACACACACACACACACACAATGACCAAAAAGCATGGGAAGTGTTGGTATTCCCAGGCTGAGTTGGGGTTAGGAATTAACCTGGCTGGCAGCAGGGGCTTATGTGGTGTCCCTGCATTTCATCCTTCAAGGCTACAGCTCACTAGCGCACACACTCACTTACACACACAGCCTTATCTTCCAGGGTCTCGTCTTGTTTGGCCAGCGCTGTGCAAATAGAAGGTGCAATACATCTCCTGACAGTTCCCAAAAGCAAAGGGGAGAAACACGTTGGCCAAACAAACAGCTCAACCCTGAGTCATCGAGAGAAAAGAGATTTCTCAGGCTTTACCGAAAAACACATGCAAAGACAAACACACACACACACACACACACACACTTGCGCACAGTGTGTGTAACAGTAGCCTTTATTCGAGGGCTTGGGCCTCTGGCTACCTTTTTAAACGTTTGTCTAAGCAGTCTTAAGACAGGGGCCGCTGCTGGAGTGAATAGCTCCCAGCAAGCCGTCCACAGGCTCCTATTGTCCTCTGTCATATTTTATTATCTCATCAAAAAGCAGGAAATCCGATTCCCTCTCTCTGAAAAAGAGCTTATCCTTCTGTCTCAAAGCAACCTGTCACGAGAGAGCGAGATGGAGAGAGGTGGAGAGAATGGGGGAGAGAGTTGTGGGGAAGAGCGAGGGAGTCAGTGAATGAGAGTGATTAACTGCCTCATCGCTGCCTCTTGTCAGAGAAGTCCCTCTTTCTTTCTTTATTTCTCTCTCTTTCTTTCATCCTTCCTCCCTGATTGGTATTTAACCAACACACAGCATGATGCAAAGGTTAGGGAAGCGTGTGTATAGTATAGCTGATTCTTTTCTCCATTTTCCCCTCCTCCTCTCTTCCTCCTTTCATATTGTGTTACACAGGGGTAGAGCCACAATAATATCCCTTTTCATGAAAGCTTTTGTTTTTTTTGGACCCCCCGCACACACACACACACACACACACACACACACACACACACACACACACACACACACACACACACACACACACACACACACACACACACCAATCCTCTCTGTCTTTCTTGCATCTTCTCTCAGAACTAAACCACTTATTTTTCAGAGGGTCGTACGACTTTATCAATTGTGTGTGTGTCTGTGTGTCTGTGTATGTGTCTGTGTCTATGTGTGACATATGAAGAGGTCAACCTCGGAGGTCACACTGGTGGTGTTTTGTAGGTTGTTTTCGTAAAGATCTCATCTGATCTTTTTTCAGGCAAACTATAAAACTGTGTAACACAGCCAACATCTGCTAAAGAGTGGGACAGACAGACGTTTTATTCTTTTCTTCTGAGTCTCAGACATGTTTTCCATCATCACTTATACTATATTTAATTACATGCAAACGTGCAATTTAGTTATTCTAATTAGTAGTTACCTGAGAAACCATAAAACAGTGTTTTGATCCCAGACTATAAAGCACCCTGCTGACGAGGCGAACAGGGTTTCCTGCGCTACTGCACAGAGACACTGGTCAAATCACTATGTCATGATTGTGAAGTAAAATAAACATAAATGCACCTGTACCGTGTGATTGTCTATATTAACATTTAAAATGAGTGATCACAGAGAAAGTTAGAGGTGACAGGCAGTTATCTGTCAGCAGCTGAACATGACTAAAGCAGGCTTACGTCATCATTTTCCAAAAGCTTCTATTTCCACATTGAAAAAATGCAAAAAAGATGTCGTTTTCAGATTTGTCCGCTCTGAAGCTCTGTTTTCAGATGAGAAAAACACTGGCGTAATGTGGACCAAAATCTAAAAAAAGGTGTGTTTTCAAATTTAGCTGGCAGAGTGTAGATGAACTCTCAGTCACCTTGTTGGCCTTTTCCAGTCATCATTCCACACGCATACTCTTTTTTTTTTTTCCCTGCCTCTCTTCCTCCTTCCCTCCTCCCCTCTTTGTACATCTGTCCTTTAATTTTGGGCTCTGCTGAGAAGTTGTTAAAAAGCCCTATGAAAAATGTATGAAGGATTGTGAGCCACGCGATTGGCCCCATTTACCGGACAGCCGAGCGAATGAACGGCCACACAGGATAATCCCCCACAATGCCTCTGGAACAAAGGCCCAACAGCTGACCCTAGCAAGAGAGAGAGAGAGAGAGAGAGAGAGAGAGAGAGAGAGAGAGATGAAGAAGGGGGGAGTGAGGGGGGATGGAGTGGAACGGGGGGGGGTTGCGAACAGTTAAGGCTCACTGCTGGTCAGTAGGCAGCTTGCTCACATACACAATTCACATGTACTCGCGAAACAAAGGCTTCTGGGACAGGAATAACTCCCTCTGTTCTGTCGCTCGACTCTCTCTCCTTAGACTCTTCTCAGCCCCTCCTTCTCTTGCCACCGCTCTCTCCCTCCCTCCCATTCTCACTCTCTCGCTCTCTCAGTCAAGAGGATCTGAAATACCAATACCCTTTTCTCCTTGACATTGCTTTCCCCTTGCAGTCAGCGTTTTGCTGTCCTTTTATAGTCAAAACGTCAGGAGAAATTCCATGCAGGAATATTCTTAGTAATGCGGCACTCCCTGCGTCTAACAGCTAGGGTGCTAGCGTTGCATTCGCCCGTTAGTGAGGTCTTGTGGGAAAAGGGTGCGCATTCCCGCACAGGCACTTACAACGCATACACACAGTTGCCCTCGCACCGGGGTCAGCATTTCAGAGACGACAGCAGCCCAAACAATGAATTATATCCACTTCTACCAGAGGGGAATTCAATATTTGGGGAATTGGGTTAGCTTGTGTGTTTCCTCTCTGTGTCAAACTCACACACTATCGCACACAAGCTCCTTATTCACGACTCACCTTTTCACTCGAGCAGTGGACAGAGATATGCACACACACCAGACACACGGGCATCTTAGCCTCCATTCATCACCCCGAGGGGGGGCGGGTGGCTGTCCCGTGTGTGTGTGTGTGTGTGTGTGTGTGTGTGTGTGTGTGTGTGTGTGTGTGTGTGTGTGTGTGTGTTCCAGCGGCCACTAACCTTGCTGTGTCCTGACACTCCTGATGAGTATCTGCAGGACACTGGATGAGAGGAGTGGAGCGGAGTGCGCACTGTCAGGCATTTGGGCAAGCTGCTGCTGATGTATATGTGTGTGTGTGTGTGTGTGTGTGTGTGTGTGTGTGTGTGTGACAATTTGTGTGTGCGAGCATCAAGGGAGGCGAGCAGGGAGACAGTCAGCATTATCCAAGCAGGTGACCCCTGAAGGCTGCGTCGCCGTGGAGCTTTTAGTTGAGGAATAAGACTCATCCAAATACAGCTTGTGTGTGTACAGCGAGCATTATGTAGAGCTCTGTAACAGTACAGGATGTGTCATCTCCTTGGCACAAGGAGGTGTGTGCGATAGTGTGTGTGCTCGGCCTGCATGACTGTGTGTGTGTGTGTGTGTGTGTGTGTGTGTGTGTGTGTGTGTGTGTGTGTGTGTGTGTGTGTGTGTGTGTGTGTGTGTGTGTGTGACAGAGTGTTGGCCTAGGGGAAGGTGTCACAGATCTTTGCCAGACTAATCATCTCCATGGTGTCGGTGAGCGCTGCTGTCAGGGACACTAAAGAGGCGGCGTGTCTCCTCGTTCCCAAAGCATTTAGTACTTCCTCTTTCGCCAGCAACTCTCTGCCGCTCTTCACTCAGCTCCGCTCTCTTGTTTGGTCACAGATTTACAGTGGGACTCATAAAGATGTCACGCTGACCATGTTGCATTGAGGGAAGTGGGAGTTGTGAGAAACCTGAGAATTCACAAGAAGTGACTTTTCTCAGGCTGACACCTCAATTGGCTTTTAAGGAAGTAGATACACAAGAGACAGGAGATTTATGATTTTACATCCACTGTAAAAAATATGAACATGTTCTACAAGGGAGGAGATAACAGTGTTGGGCATAATGCAAGAAAACACTGCTGCAAAAGTGATCGCTAACGGCGAGTGGAAGTCACGCATTTTAGAAACCCAATGAAACTTTCTGCAATTTACCGTAAAACAATTCACTTTCAAGCGTTGAGTCACTTCTAAGTGATTTGGTCTCCTTACAGAGGAGTAATGTATTCAAACGCTGACTTTCTTTCTATAGATGTACGTAGAATATTCTTCCATAGATGAATAATCATTTCTTTCCTTCCTGTGTCTGTGAAGGTCCCTGAACGCTTTCTGGAGGTGGCAGAGATCACACTGAGGGAGTTCTTCAACGCCATTGTGGCCGGCAAAGACGTGGACCCGTCCTGGAAGAAGGCGATCTACAAGGTCATCTGCAAACTGGACAGCGAAGTCCCAGAGATTTTCAAGTCCCCCAACTGTCTCCAAGAGCTTCTACACGAGTAAATTTCTCCTCCTCCTTTTCCTCCTCCTCCTCCTCGCTCGACGCTTTGCGCTTTTTTTTTTTTTTTCTCTGATTTCATAGAATTTCTAAATATTCTCTTTTGTTGTTTTTTTCTTTTTTCCAAAACTTTTCTTTTGATTTCCTGTTTTTTTTCTTTGAATGTATGAAAGTTATGAAGTAGCATTCCCAATCTGAAGCCTGTGGCAGTTCCTAAATGACCTAGCTATTGTGTTGTTGTTCTTATATGATAATTATCAAGATGGTTTTTATTTGTTTTGTTTTTGTATGATTCTGAACTGAGACTCTAATCTTATTGGGTGTTTTTTGGACCGTGTGAACCCTCATCCGTTTGGCTTGTTTTATGATCAACACTAACAAAGTCCACAGTGTGTGGAAGACGTTCCTGAGTTCCCATTTACACTACTAAGAACATAGGCTGGGTTCCCTAAAGACTTTACTCATGGCACCCTGGGGTGTCCCTCCAATCCAGTGGGTGTCCAAATGAACTGTGTTCCCCGCAAAGTGGGCTCCCAATAGACTGTGCTACTGAAGATGTCCCCAACAGGACAGTCACACACATGCACACAAAAACAAGGCCTAGTGAGGTTACTGACTGACTGGACGAAGACTGGACTCGTGGTACTGGTCTGTACTAGTCTGTGGGACTTGGACTGGTTTCCAATAGCTACTGAGCTCTACCATGTTTTGAAGTGTGTTTTCCCTGCAAGTAGGGCATTGTGTTTATTGGGTGTACATTATTATTTTGATTATTATTATTATTATTGTTGTTGTTGTTTAGGATTATTATTATTTGTCATCACTGCTTGCTGAAGATTGGCACTTCGAGATTTGTTTGTCCCTTGATGCTGTTGCAGAAAAAAATAAATTATTGCTATTAATATTATTCAAAGAGTTTAGATTCTGAAATATGTTGCCCCCCATTTCCCATCCTTCTTCTTACTCCTGTCTTGGTTTGTCCATCTCTGAAGTGGACTTTTGTGGATATTTTGTTGTTGTTTTTTTGGTAGTTTGGGGCAACTTGCCTGGAAAGTGTTTTGATTTGGGGTTTTAATGGAGAGCCATCGGAGTAGGCTTCTCTATATGCCTGTAGTGACTAGCCTATCCTGCAGAGGACCAGTCCGGCAACGATGCTGGAAAAAGAGTAAGGCTGCAGAAACACATGAAGTAAAAAGTGCAGAAGTATAGAAATATGCAGAAGACGTGTGGCCTTTTGGTGCGTGATCTGCTGTTTTTAAATGGCTAATTTTCCGTAGCCACTCCAGCTTTGACAACTAAACTGCTCCCACTAAACGAGCCATTTGTCCAGCTATCAAATAAATCTTATTCGTCTAATTCTGTGGCGGATTGGTGAACATAGACAATAATAACTGCATAGTCTTTTTGTCTTTTTATAGCACTGTTCACTAAATAGCTCATGTGTGAGATGAAGTCCACCTGTTTATATGACAGGCTTTTATTGTGATTAGCCTGTACAAGGTGTAAATGACATTATGAAGTTATTTCAATAGCAGTTGATACTTGAATATATCAGAATACTGTGGCAATCTAAAGTACAGTGTCGCTGAAACAATAGATAATTGAATACATACGAATAGAAGCATCAGGAGGAGGAAGATAATTTAAGGAGGGCAAAGAGAGAGGGGAATATAAGCTGAAACACAAGCGTTTATTAATTCTGCTTCAAGTGGAACAACACACACGCGCACACACTGCTCCTTCCCTCCATGTTCACCTGCCTTTGAGTGATCTAGCTCCTCTCTCAATGCAACAATACGAGGTCGGAGGTGAGCACTCACCCCAGGGGTAGATGGAGAAGCTCTCAGCACTACAAAGAGCGGGGACAAAGGCACAGAGTGAGGAGCAACACGCACCTGAAACCCTCTGCTCTGTCCCTCCGTCCCAAACTGGCAGCTTTTAAGACCCAAAGTGTGATTCTCTTGAAGCCACTGTGCCCAGTTTGTTAAACAGCATTCCTTTCACTTTTACCTGAGATTCCAATCCCAGATTTTCCACTTGAACTGTACATGTATATCTACTGTTTTATTCATTTTATCCGCCCTCTCAGGCTTTTAAGACAAAAAAAATAAGCAGTTACTGTAAGCTGCCCTTTTGATGAGGTAAGTTAAAGGAATGAGAGGCCTTGAATGCTTTCTAGAGTGCGTGCGAGCTAGCTGTTGGTCTCACCTTGGCGACATTATCTCATGGTGTGTGTGTGTGTGTGTGTGTGTGTGTGTGTGTGTGTGTGTGTGTGTGTGTGTGTGTGTGTGTGTGTGTGTGTGTGTGTGTGTGTGTGTGTGTGTGTGTGTGTGTGTGTCACAAAAGATCAAAAGGGGCAGGTTGCTTAACCTGCTGACTTGTCTAAGCAAGACAAAGCGCCTGACAAAAGGAGGCAGAGAAAGACAGAGAGCTACTCCCTTCATTATTTCCCCCATCTCTTCCTCCCCGAACAGTGTTCTTCTTAAGATACGGGAGCCCTGAGAGAGCGAGCCGGACACATTTCTCACTGAAGGATGGGCTAGGCCCTGCGTGTCTCAGAGTCTCAAAGCACCAGCCAAAGGCTCTAAAGTGCCACAAACAAAGGAGAAAGGAAAGGACACTTTTATCTGATGCACAGATTATTATCGCTCCGCACCCTCCCCCTTCCTGCAACCCCACCCTAAAGTTAAAGAGTTCCTGCGCCTAAAAAGATTAATTCAGGATAATGAAGACTTTAAGTGCAAAAAGGATTAGCAAGACCTTAAAACCGCATTGAAAATATTTTTGTCAAGTTTTCCTTTTCTGGGGTCGTTTGATTTTAAGGATAACATTATTGAAATACTTATATAGCCTTTTTTAAGAATTGTAAAAGATAAATATATGGGAAAAAATATATACAGTAGTGGAAGTTCTTTGGAAGGCACTGTTAAAATTGTTTCATTTATGAAATCTTGAGGGTATTTATAGTGACAGCTTTGTTTAAATCTGTAATATGAATAAGTGAGTTGTTGGTAGATTAGGAGCAATAGTTGTAGGTTTTTTGCAGGTTTTGTGACCAGTTTTCCTTTTGGTTTCTTTACCTTTTGTATCGTGCTGAATGGCTGTGCTCTCGAGATCAGAAAATAAACTTGGAATCCGTTTTCAGAGAATGAAATGTTGTTGCTACTGTAAATACTTTCAGGATGAAACAAAGAATAACTGTACAGTTTTTCTATTCTCACTCAGAGTGCGTAGAGAAGGGTGAAAGTTGTTTAAAAAAAGAAGGGTGAAGAAAAGAGAGATGACCTGCTCTCTCCAACCGGACTCATAACCACTCTTCCAAAAACCCACAGAGGAGAGGTTTTTCTTGTTTTTTTTTCCCCTGCCATGCCTTTAACGGGAGTCTGTTTCCCGTCGGCAGTGCCCTTGAAGTTGCACCAGCATGCGTTTCTTTAATTTCCGCTGACAGAACGATGCATTAGGCTAGCGGTCGGGTAATGATGATGTCACAGAGTGGCCCGTTGGCAGGACCCGGTCTCGTCCAAAAACAAGGGCAGACTGCCGCCATCCTAGCTCTAGATTTGACCCGGGAGAGAGACAGGAACTCATTGTCATCAGGAGACCAGTGTCATGGAGGGGGCACATCATGCTGTACAGTTTAAAAAGAGACTGCAGACAGAAAAAAATGATTTATACCCTTTTTTACCAGGTTCAAACAGTTGGGAAAAGTTTGGACTTCTGTGGAATTTATGTACGCTTTGCATTCTGTGTGTGTTTGTGTGTGTGTTAGTGTGTGTGTGTGTGTGTGTGTGTGTGTGTGTGTGTGTGTGTGTGTGTGTGTGTGTGTGTGTGTGTGTGTGTGTGTGTGTGTGTGTGTGTGTGTGTGTGTTAGATGTATATGTGTGTGTCTGTGTGAGAGAAAAGACCGATTATGAGAAGCTGTGAACCAGTGAGTGACACAATTCTCAACACTGTGGCCCCTCCCCCACCCCTGGGAGTTGCATCCTGACATGTAAATGATTCTCATTAAGCGTTGGCAATGTGTGTGTGTGTGTGTGTGTGTGTGTGTGTGTGTGTGTGTGTGTGTGTGTGTGTGTGTGTGTGTGTGTTGCGATAATTTCCTCTGATCTGTTTTCTGACCTGTTTGAAAGGGGGTTTTGTTTCTCAATGCTTTCAGTAGTAATTTTTTTTTTTTTTTTTTTGTTATGACATTGCTCCTCTTTTTTTTTGTAAATATCAATGATGTGGACTTACAGTGATAAAATACTGCCTTTGTGTAACTTAGCAATATGTTATGTAAATAGTGTTTTGTTGATGCTTTTTGTATGACATTATTATTCGATTCTAGTGCAGTAATTCCAACTGGAACAGCCATGTTTCAAATACAGTCTGAAGGGTTACACACAAGTTGTAAAATAAAACTCTTGACATGGCTGCTTTTTTCTGTTATTGGTGTCTATTTGTCTTGCAGATTTTGTGTAATTTATTGGTTTAATTTATCCTAATTTATTTGATGTTGTTTTCTTTTGTTTTTCAAACAGGGAAGGCTGTACTGCATTTCGTTATGTAGAACCAATTTAAAAGATTTTAATCCTTATCTACCTAAAATTGAATTTAAGAAATTAGTATTCTAGCGTGCTCATACAATTGAGAGAAATGATAAAATGGAGATCTTGGCAGCTAAATGGAACTGGACAGTTTTAAAGAAAAAAAGGTTTTTATGTTTTGTTCCGGGACAGGGCCGAGGGTGGGCTAGAACGCTGAAACTAGTTTGAAGCAGTTTTGTATTTTCTCTTGAGATTTTTTCCCCTGTATTGCTTTGGCCCAGCCCAAAAACAACCAGTAGTCAAATTGCCTTTCGTGCCTTCACCCTCTATGAACTGAATGTATGTGCAGTATATATGCAAGCTTGTGCAAAATGAATAAAAAATGGAAATAAAAATGAAAAAGAGTAGAAAACGTGTGCCGTTTGTGGTTTATTTACATCGCTGTCTACAACACACACTCAAAAAGTGTGTGTGTGTGTGTGTGTGTGTGTGTGTGTGTGTGTGTGTGTGTGTGTGTGTGTGTGTGTGTGTGTGTGTGTGTGTGAGTGTGAGATCATTAATTTTTTCATTTAACTTATTTAGCATCACTGACTACAATGTTTGTATTTACTATACAGTTACTCTGTCCTGTTGGAGCGAATCAGCAACGCTCGGCTCTCTGAGTGATTCAATGCACTAATGAGGAGTTTGACAGCAGAGCACCAACCTCCCAGCCTAGTTTTCTCCACAGATGACTGCAGATGCCGCTTCATCGGGCTAAATGCAACAATCGCCATAGCCAGGGACACACAGACACATCATGAAATCATCTCTTCAACCTTTAACAAATAAGCTGACTAAATATAGACAAGTTAATAAATGCCAAGATAAAAGTTTAAGTAAACAGTGGAAAGACAAACCTCTTGAAAACTGAGTTTGTTCTATCTAGAGCTGCAACAAACGATTAATTTCATTATCGATTAATTGACAATTATCTTTTCAATTAATAATTTTGTCTGTAAAATGTAAGAAGATGCCTGTAACAAATGTCTAATGTTATAATTTTCCACAGCCCTAGGAGATGTATTTAAATTGTTCTGTACTATTAGATATGATAAAAGAAATGCATCAAATCCTCACAATTTGAGAAGCTGGGAGTATATCATGAGAATATTTGCAGATTATCTGTCGATCAGCTAATTGTATTAGCTCTAGTTCTAACCAATACATTGTGTATATGTTTGTGTCTTTTAAATTATGTATATTCTAAGAAATACTAAAACAATTTTTTTTATTTTAAACTAAAATACTAAAGAACATTTTTGATCTGACTTATGTTTTTAATGACACATTCCCACAAATTGCTGTTATTGTATTTGCTGTTGAGTTTGGGAGTCTTTTAAGAAAAATACAGGCGTATTTTAAAAAGGCTTGGTGTGTTTTCTCTCTGCGTCATTTTGCTGTTTTCTTATCATGACCTCTGTTGTACTTTCCACCACGCCAGCCCGTTGCTCTGTTCCTTTTCTTCCTTTTGTTCTTGCCTGACTGCTTTTCACTCTTTTTGCTTTGATGCTCATTTTTGGAGTTGCTTCTTTTGTGTCTTTCTTGCTTGCTTGCTTTTATTCTTTTTTTTCTCTCTCTCCCCTGTTCCTTTTCCCTCTCGTCCTCCGCCTGCCTCCCTCCGCTTGCCTTAACCGGAGGCTACAGCTCCTTAGGTTGGGCTGAGACAGCATCTTTGTACAACACCGACCGTCTGCTCTGTAATCAAATACCATCTGTCGCTACATCTGAAGACTTACTCTCTCGCTTTCTCCATCACACACACACACACACGCATGTGGGCAAACACATGCACACCCACCACATCTGTGCTTCCCACTCTTGAACAATGTGTGTGTGTGTGTGCTTTTTATGTACAATGACCCGTGTAGCTACAATCATTCCACCTGATTCGTTCTTGGCCTGCAGGGAGGAAGTCACTGAAGTCACTTTCACCACTTCCTGTTTTTTCCACCTCTCCCGCTAAGGGTTCAAAGTTCATTGTCTTCAGGTATTCATGTTTATTCTGTGGCTTTGTGTGTCAGCAAGACCCTGGCTGCTATATCAGACAGGAGATAGTGGACTTTAGCTCCTCAGTCTTAGATCAACGGCCCCCTATCTCAAAGGCTGCCAGTCTTTCCCAATATTTGCCCAATGTTTGTCCTTGCTCCGGCACAGAAAACGTTGACACGTTGTCCCCAAGGTCCCTCTCCAAGTCCCCCCCCATCCCTCCCTGGTCGCTTGTTATCACGCGCTCAGGTTCAAGAACATTTTCCATTCGCTGTTAAGAGTGTGTTTTTTCAGCTGAAATTGTTTTCTATAAGCTTTCACATTATTGGAAAGTGTGTTTTGCAGTTTGTCAGTGGGGGATATATGCCAACCCAACAACAAACAGAATTTTCTTTGGTAAATATCACCACACACATGCACTGATGTAACTTATTATGTTTGGGAACCTTTGTGATGAAGAAACACAAGGACTCAGGACCTCATTTTGATTTATTCTCTGTGCGATCCTCCTACCAACGACCAATATGAGCTGTCCACCGTTTGAACCACTTTGACACCTACACCTGCAAAATGACTGTGGGCTTGAAACTAAAACAGCTGAATATTAGAAGTTTCCATCAGAGGACTTTTGTTTACAGAGGATTGCAATCTGTATGTATTGGTGCATCTCTTTCTATTTGCTTAGCAGTGCATTTATTTCATCATTGCGGTTAGAATTAAGGTTTTTACACAAAACATATTCCAGTTTCAATCAAAAAGCATGAAAACAGATTTCCACATTACAAAGATTGATGGATTCATTCGGCATGTGTTAGTAATTGGATTTCATCTGTTGTGGATGGAGCAACACTGGTCTCATGCTCCAGAGCCACTGGCACAGTGTGGGATTAACTCTGGGTTGCCCACATTTGGCATCAGTGATGGGGACACCTAGTGGTCAGAATGTGCAGCTTGCACTCTTCCAAGTGCTGTTTTTGAAGTTGTCTTCGTAGTATCCTTATCCATTGCATTTGCTTTATTTTCCTAACCTTTTAATTTATTTGTTCTTTCTTTTTGTGTGTGTGTGTGTGTGTGTGTGTGTGTGTGTGTGTGTGTGTGTGTGTGTGTGTGTGTGTGTGTGTGTGTGTGTGTGTGTGTGTGTGTGTGTGTGTGTGCATTTGTTTTGTGGAATTGGAAGATTCCAATTGGACAGATCATTGTGCCCCCTTTTTCCTCCCAGCCTGTCTCTCTTTCTTTATTTCTCTCTCTCTCTCTCTCTCTCTCTCTCTCTCTCTCTCTCTCTCTCTCTCTCTCTCTCTCTCTCTCTCTCTCTCTCTCTCTGGAAGGCTCCAACGCAACTGGAGCCTCAGAGGCTCAAGAGAGGAGCCTGGGAAAGGAGGAACAAAGGGCCGTCCGTCTGCAGCCATCACCACTCCGCGCCTCCTCTCCTCTCTCCCCCTGTTCTTCCCTCCCTTGGTCCCCTCGCCTCTCTCCCCACTGGCCAGCTCCCCAAATTAAGACTTCAGACAAGAAAATGGGCTCACTAAAAAAGGGAAAGAAAGCGCGAGAAAGAGAGAGAGAAGGAAGTCCATAACAAGCCAAGAGGAGCAGTGCAACAAAGCCTCTGTTGTTGGATGGCAGGGCCCCTCTGTCGCTCTGCGAGGAACTGTCACTGTGTCAACTTGGATCCCTTGTTCCAAGCAACACAAACTGATAATGAACACACACATAAAACATACACACACAGGCAGGAACATGCTGCATAGGACTCGATTCACACACTCATAAAGGCTGCACGAGTGCACAGTGTGTTAACTCACATATTGCCAAGCACATACTGATACACCAAAACAAGTATAGACAGTATAGGTGAGAAGACAGCACCGGTGAATCCCCACAGCACACCTTCATTTTCACTGCCAAGAGAGGTGAGGGAGGGGGCAAAGTGAGGAGGGAGGAACCTCCCTTGAAACTAAATGAAAGTGAAAATTTATGAATGTGTGCACATGTGAGAACATGTGCCGAAGGTAGACAATAGCAGGATATATTATATAAATGATAGCAGGACACCCATTGATTGCAGGCCTTTAAGGTGCTCTGGGGGCCCCGGGGGCAAACACCTGTTAAAGGGTCTTATGAAGTGCACACACAAACAGACAGACACACACACACACGCACACACACCCACATAAACAGACAAACACAATCACAAAGTAGCGATGCCTGTCCTTGGTCAATTTCTCGAAGAAGTATAAAAGAACTGCAGGTGCCTTTAACATTTACTTACCCCCAAACAACTCTCAGTACACTTTAGATCCACTTGAAGAAAGAAAGTGGTCACAGGAAGTGTGTGTGTGTGTGTGTGTGTGTGTGTGTGTGTGTGTGTGTGTGCGTGTGCGTGTGCGTGTGTGTGTGTGTGTGTGTGTGTGTGTATGTGTGCGCGTGTGGGGGCAGAGATAGAGACTGAACTGGTTTGGCTTCCTCCATTCTAAACTGGGTCTAGTAGGTCCAAGACAGATGGCACTCAGGGCAAAGCCGGTCTGGGCTCTCTCTCTCTCTCTCTCTCTCTCTCACACACACACACACACACACACACACACACAGACTCTCTCTTTTAATAGCCATTATTGGCATCCTTTGCCTCTTCCAGATCCCTGAATCAGAAATCAGAGAGGCCCATTATATTTCCCATTGACCCATTTGGCAAAATGGTGGGAGCATCGAGTGCTGGATTAAATCGAAAGCAGTTTATAATCCAGTAATTCTAATGTTTTAATTACTTAGATGAACAGGAGGTGTTTGAGCAAAGGCTAATCTCTGAGACATAAGGGAGAGAGATAGATAGATAGATAGATAGAGAGAGAGAGAGAGAGAGAGAGAGAGAGAGAGAGAGAGAGAGAGTGGTGGGAAGAGATTTGCCTTTCTCCTTTGCAACACACACACACACAGACATAGGCTTACTCATTGAATATTATCTTATCACCTGTTATCGACACAGATTAAAAGATTCACAGACTTTATTATTCATATTAAGGCAAGGCCCACAGTGTGGAGGTGCGAAACGATTACCAAGCTTGGATGTCACTGTGTATTGGTATGTAATCTACATTTGTGTCAGCTTGCTTTAATCCCGTATGCACCATGTTCTGGTTTTCTGTATTTCAAGGTTAAATTCAGTAATTTATCACAAAATTCTTTATTAGAGATCTGCTGTACCTTGAGTGACATCCATGTCATGTAACCCAACCCATAACTGTCTTTGATAGCCATCCCTCCTGTCAATCAGGCTATAGGACAAAGGCTGCTAAACCAAGACTGATGACCTCATGCCTGAGGTCTGCTCTATACCGAAGGGGTCTTAACACTGTTCAACTCGCCTTTTGTGTCTGTGGCCGTTTTTCAGACGCTGCTCAGTCCTGAGAATCACCTCGCAGTATCTCTGGAGGCCCGGGATTCACACACATACACATACACATGCGCTGCACACATCCCCTTGATCCATGGGATGGAGCATTGAGCCAGGAGTGAGCCTTAAGACAAGGAGTGACAAGGAGGGACAGCTGCAGGGGCTGGAAGCCAGTCTTAGCCCCCACCACTACCACCTCCCATACCGCCTCCAGCCAGCCAAACAAGCCATTGTTTCTGGCCAGGGCCTTTGGTATTTCATTTGTCATGAAATGGATACGGACATGGGATGACCACAAGGCTCTTTCTCTAAAAAAGAAGTTGCTACTGCGACTGCTGCTGTTGTGGCTTCTGGTTGCTGAGCCCAGATTGCTAACTCCCCTCATCCTTAACCTTCTTGTTCAGCTTGCCCCAAGCACCCTGCCCTGAACTATTAATAAACCTGCTTTTTCCAAGGTGAAGAGGTAGGGAGGGGGTGGTCTGATGGGTATCGTTTTCCGAAGGGGTGTAAGAAGAAGGGAAAATAAAAAGAGTGAGAATGTGGGAGGAAGGGAGGTTAGCTTTATTTGCTAATCTGTGTTTGTCATCCTTTACGAGCTTCATTTTCTCAGGTTTCTCAGTGGACATTAGGCAGGTTCTCTCTGCTGAGAATGAGTTTGGTTCTGTAGGTATTTTGACAGAGGGGCTACATCAGCCACCCAATAATTGGCAAACCTCAACACGTTCACATGGCTGCTCGACGCTAAGCTGCTCGCACATGCCGTGTCTTAGAGCAACTTTCAACACGTAGTTAACAGCAAAAAGGAGGATCTGACAACATACAGCTGCTTGCTTCTCATGGCATTGACGAACAGTAAAGATGCTAAGATGTTCATCACTCTCGCAGCTCCATCATCCCCAAGTCTAAAAGAGTTCATGGGCGTAAGAACAATACCCCTCTATCTCCATCAAGGACATTCCTTGGCACAACAATAGGACCATCTCCTCCCCCGTATTTTCCTTTCCTCCCCTCCCTCCCCATTCTCCGGCCCCTCCATCAAAGAGCATTCCAGCTCCAGAGCCCCCTAAGCCCTTCACTCTGGGCCTTTCCATGTGACACGCAGACAGTCATCTTTAAGAATTGATTCACTCTGGTATCCAAAGCCTGTGGAGCCTGGCTGCCAAGATATCCAGCATAGGCGTCACTCATGGGGTCCAGGTACACAACAGCTGCTCCCCAACAATAAAGGCAAAAATGGGAGGCACTCATGAGGAAGATGCAGCCCTAACCTCCCTCTCAAGCCTGAACTGGTCACCTTGAGCCAGTTGTTTCCTGCCTGCCTTCAGAGACGACAAAGGATTGAGTCCAACTTTGGGATGAGGGTGGTGGCAGGGGGTGGCTATTGACACTATAAGCCGCAATACAAATGGAGAGAGAGAGAGAGAGAGAGAGAGAGAGAGAGAGAGAGAGAGAGAGAGAGAGAGAGAGCGGTGCAGGACAAAAGCGGAAAAGAGAATTTTTTGTATCCTTTCTTGGAAGAAGCGTGCAGCCACGGCTGTACTACCAAGATGGTACAGAGTGACACATAGAAGACCATAAATAAGACAATGGCATGTTGTTTTCTTCTGAGGCACATTGTGTAGTAGCCTGGAGGTCAAGTGAAGGAGATGCAAGCCCATCCCAGAAACCTCATGCACACACGGGGAAGTAACGCTGGGTATGTCGTGATACTACAGATAGAGATCACAAATCATACAGAAGGAGACAGGAGGGATATTACCTCACCTGAAGTGTTTCCATAAACTCCAGTGTACCAAAGCCTTGGGAAGTGGTATCACTCTTCAAGCAAGTCCTGACCCACACACACACAGTGATTTATGATGATACAATCCAGCACATCATCCATCATGAATAAATAGACTGAGGCATCGTACAGGTATAAAGTAATTCCACCCTCAGAAATTATGAATACTGTTGAGCCACTGGGTTGTCTACAAACTAATTTTCAGGATGGTTTAGGAAAGAGGAGACATACAACTGTCACTTTTTCCTAACGTTAAGGACAAATGAAAAAGAGACAGAAATAAGAAAAAGGAAGCAAGAAACAGAGAGAGGAAGATGAGGACAGAGAGGAACTTGGCATCATCAGTCTTCTTGTTAAAGCAGAAAGGCAGAAGAGGGAAAGTGAGAGTGATGGAGAGCTGGGAGAGAGGGGGAATTTACCAAAGCAGCTCAGGAGGGCCCTCATTACGATATTAAACAAGATTTAATAAGTGAGAGTGATTTGATGAGGTGATTATCCTGGCCCATTAATCAAGCAGGCTTCTGGCCTCGCTGTAATATGGCCCATCTTTCCCCCTATACCAAAGCCTCTTTAGACCCTGAGCTCCTTACTGCACTAACGCCGCTTCAGAAACAACACCAGGCCAAAAAAAAAAGGCATATTACGTCTCATCTTTCGAGCCTGCGGGTATTTTCGATGCTCACTCATCCTCTGCCTCCCTGTCAGCTCTTCTGGTGCATCTGGTAAATTGAACTCCTTAACATCTAGGTCAGAAAGTAAAGTCTTATCAGAGGGAGCTAAGAGTGATAACTGGCAATGATAACGAGAAAAGCATCTGTTGGCTTTAAGGCTTTTGGTTCGAGAACAGAAGGAAGTTGTACGGATTTCACTGGATTGTTGGGTTTTGTAGAGGAGGTAGGGGAAGTGTGTGTGTGTGTGTGTGTGTGTGTGTGTGTGTGTGTGTGTGTGTGTGTGTGTGTGTGTGTGTGTGTGTGTGTGTGTGTGTGTGTGTGTGTGTGTGTGTGCGTGTGTGTTTGTGTGTGTGTGTGTGTGTGTGTGTGTGTGTGTGTGTGTGTGTGTGTGTGTGTGTGCGTGTTTGTGTGCGGGTAAATGTGTGTGGATGGGCTGATTCATAGAATGCTTCTTAGTAAAATGAGGCACAAGTTGCATCAGGACATGTGAGGGTGAGCATAGTTTGCTGTTTGTGCTCAACCAGGTAACAAAGTTGTATGACCAAGACTGGCAGACCTTGCAAACCTAACCCCCTAGGGCTGATTTTTTTTAAACTTTTTTTTATTTAAATAAAAAAAAATAATAATAGCCTATTACAATTTCTCAGAGCCCAAAATGGTATCTTTAAAATGCATTTTTTTTTTCTTGAACCAACAGTCCAAATCCCATAAGATGGTCAACTTGCAATGTTGAAAAAAATCCTCACATTTGACAAGCTGCAGCCAGCAAATGTTTTGGCATGTGTGCTTGATAAGTAGCTTAAACAATTAATCTGTCATCAAAATAGTTGCAAATTAATTTCTGTCAACTGACATCGATTAATTTACTAATTGTTCCAGCCTTTAACAACATCATTTCTGTGTATCATACAGTTGGATATGTAAAGTGATGTACAGCAGCTATTACCAAATAAACATCAGTCACTTGCAAAAAAAACTGAGATTCATTTAAAAATGATTTCAAATAAATTAGACATTATTATGGCCATTCTTCAACTGCGTTCCAGCAGAAGTATCATATGCAGTTTTAACTTTGATATTACCAACTTTGAGTGAAAATGCCTTCAGCACCACAAACTGAAAGATATGATGCATAAACAAAGAAAATTACATCAACTGATAACTTGAAGTTTGTTTTTTAGGTGTACAACTTTCTTTCTAAAGCAAAATAGGTTTTATCAATGAGCCATATGGGTATCTAATGCATGCAAGTCAAGAGTCGATATTCCACCCTTTTTGTGCACTAAAGGAGAGGCCTACCTGACAAGAGCTGAAACGATTAGTTAGTTAATCAAAAATGCCAAACACTGATTTCTTTTTGTCATAAATGATAGTAAACTGAACTCTTTGGTTTTGGTATTGTTGGTTGGATAAAACAAGGAACTAACTAACTACTCTGCATCATCGCCCCTGTCTTGTGGTGTTCCACAGGGTTCAGTGTTGGGCCCCATATTGTTTACTCTATACATGTTGCCTCTGGGTCAGATCATTTGCAATTTTAACATCTCTTATCATTGATCACAGATGACATTCAGCTTCATCCATCCAAACTTACAGGGCTCCTACATTGCATAGACGCCATAAACAACTGGATGGCTGAAAAGCTTGGCTGAAAGCTTCTTGCAGCTGAACCCAGATAAGACACAGGTTTTCATTATAGCGCCAGACAGCGCTATCCTTCTGATTAAGCAGAACATTGGGCCTTTGTCATCTGCGTTCCGGCCTAGTCTAAGGAACCTTGGGGTGACATTTGACAAATCCCTATCTTTTGAAACTCACATCAAATCACTGACCAAATTCAGTTTTTTCCACTTACGCAACATTAGCAAATTAAGGGCTGTGGTCTCTCAGTCAGAACTGGAGATGCTCATCCATGCATTCATTTCCTTCCGTATTGACTATTGCAATTCGCTCTTCTCCTCGCTCAACAAATCTGTCCTTCACCGCCTGCAATCCATTCAAAATGCTGCTGCTAGGCTACTTACTTAAATCATTTAATTGAGAAAATACTCAGACCCAAGCTTTCACAAACTAACTGCAGTCACTGGCGTGCTATTTTGGTCAAAGGAAGAATAGACCTATACACATGTGAGAATATTTTAGATTATCACCGTAAAAGTGTATAGACACAGCTAAATCCTATCATTAGAGCACAATAATAAGACATCCTGGAGACACATTGGGATATAAAGCAATTTAATATTCTCCTCACAGTGGAGTAAATCATACCTCGAGGGCAGCCATGATTGTGCCTTCAAAACTTATAAAAACCTTTGGTGAGTATACTGACTAAACAAGTCCAGTCCTGCAATACCCAGATGCACATATTTATTAAAAGATGTATCATTTACCGTGTGGAACAATATGATAGAGCAGTTAAGAGAGTTAAGACAAGAGGTTAAATATAAACTCAAGAGTGGGAGAGAAAAGGTATTACAAAGACAACTAACCCCCCAAAACATTTTAAAAGCTCAAGTGGAAGAAGATTACCTTAAAGCAGGCGTGGGACGGAGCTTTTTCTGGGAACTGCCTGAGAGTATTAATACAATAAGCACAGAAAATATAATACAAGAATGTTTTTATCAACGTAATCCGGAGAGATGAGGCTGAACCAACCTGGACTGTAATCCCAAGGAGAAGGTCCCCTGGCGATCTGTCATCTGGGACACACACACACACACACACACACACACACACACACACACACACACACACACACACACACACACACACACACACACACACACACTTATGGAGACACACTTACACACAGTGTCTCTCCATGTCTCGTCCTGGGTTGAAATAATCGACAGATAATCTTCAAGAGGATGTTGTCCCTTCAGTCTCATCTTTACTGTCATGTCCTCACCAGCAGTAAAGGTTGAGAGGTCAACTGCTGGGTTAAGCTATCAATGAGAGGTCAGCTTGTTAATATTTCTATTAATATGACGTTTTTGATCTTACATGCCGTTATTATTTGGACACTGAAAAGGTTTGTTGGCTGAGATCCTATGTTTGATTTAAGACTGAATTTAACTCATCAAGAGCCTTTTTAGGACCTTAACAATACACCAAAGCCTGAAATAAGTCACTTAATAGGTCCCTTAGATGTTTAGCATTTAGCTGCACACAGATGGAATAAACGTCCTGCTCTATTTAAATGTTTAAATGCACCCAAATTTTAACCACTTTAAAATTTTAATGAAAACGCTCTCATTTCTTTTTCTCTGCACTATTATTTTTTTGGTTTTTTTACTTTATTAAATTTTTTAGCAACTTGACGTACTGTGCTGAAACCGCATTCATTGGCTTTTATTTGTCTACTTGTATCTTATTTCAACGTTTTCTATTTTAATTGCTTTTCTTTTTCTCTTTATTATGCTTTTAAATGTTCTAATGAGTTTATTTGCCTCATGTAAAGCACTTCGGATTGCCTCTGTAATTGAAAGGTACAAATTAATTTGCCTGGCCTTTATAATAAAACTGTTAGATGATAATAATAGAGCAAATAAAGCAGTATAACTGCCATTAAGAAACAACTCAAGGGAAGAAAGTAAGGGATTACTTGAAGGACAGATACAGAATTTGGTAGTTGACACTCTGAGGAAGACAATGTCGCCTTGGCAAGTAACTTTCTCTCTCTCGCTCCCTCGCTCTCTCCCTCTGTGTATCTAAGCAGCGTAATTTGAGTAAATGACAGGGGAACATCTGCTGTGCATAAGAGAGAGGCCAACACTTTAACATGCAGATGTCTCTCTCCATCTGCATTAATTCAATAATTACCGCAATGGAGGGAGGGGAAAAAATCTTTTTTATAGCTTAAGACAATGTTATCTCTGCCAGTTGGTATGGGGAGGTTGTGTATGTGTGTGTGTGTGTGCGTGTGTGTGTGTGTGTGTGTGTGGGGTGGTGGGGGGGGTTTGTGTGTGGGTATGTGTTCGTGTGCTGCTGGAGGTTTTGTGAGAGGAGGGGTAGATTATTACACCATTTAGCCAGAGCAAGCTGTCACATTGCAGAGAATCTCACTAATTCCATTGTGCCCTTGGTGAGTCAGTGACAGACTCCAAGTGACCGATGATGCCTCAACGCCACCACTTCGTCACCGGACGACCAACCTGCTTCACTTAGGCTGCTTTGTGTCTTATATATATTGTGTGTGTGTGTGTGTGTGTGTGTGTGTGTGTGTGTGTGTGTGTGTGTGTGTGTGTGTGTGTGTGTGTGTGTGTGTGTGTGTGTGTGTGTGTGTGTGTGTGTGTGTGTGTGATAAAGGTATAGTGCAGCCCATCGCCTGAGGTCTCTGAGGTCTGAATCCCCAATTAAAGGGTATTTGAGGCAACACCAGAGAATGACAGGTCAAGGCTTTGACATACCACTGAATCATTCCTTGTGACATTTAAAATGTCAGCCAATCATATTTTGGCTGGCACTATCAATTACAATGAAAATATTGGGCCAAGGAGAGTATTAACATGGAATGGTTTCCATTCAAATAAAAGATAATTACTTTATTGAGGTGGGCTCCAATATCTCATTTTCATCAAAAGCATTTATAAAGCAATCAGACAAATCTGATTATAATGTCCTTGTTCAAAGTATAGAAGAGATGATAATGATATTAAGAGATTACTTTTTTTCACATTAAAGACACTCAAAGCAGTATAACCAAAAGTTTTGTTGAAATGAAAAAAGACAAATCCTAATTGTGCCATAGCAGTAGGCTGGTTGTAAAATAGATGAACATGTGTTCCACCAAAAAGCATGCCAATGCTCCTGACGTGACTGCACATGACCTCTCAAATAAAAGGTCACACTGTCAATGAGTGGATTACAGATACGCTCACACAGACACACAAACAATTAAAGGATGTATCACTATACATACGTATACAATTACATGCATAAATAAACATACAACCTGACATAATACCCATGAGCATGTACACACTTGCTCATACAGCCACGTTGACACACACACACACACGCACACACACACACACACACGCACACACACACACGCACGCACGCACGCACGCACGCACACACAAACACACACACACATACACACATATCTGACTCTTAGATGCCTGCCAAACTTAGGGACAAAGGAAAATACTTGTATACTTAGCAGGCCAACTTCCTTTGATTACAGCAGTGCTGCTGTAGGAAACAATGCACAGGCACTATTAATACACCAAGGAGAAAGAGAATTCCTCTTAGAGGAAAGCTCAAAGGAGCCACCGGCCGAGCTATTTACAGACTTACTGACTGATTGGATGACTGACTGCACTATACTTACTGTAGTCTCTGCATCTTGTCTTACTCGGCCCCTTTTTTTCTGCAAGGACTCCGACATGCTGACACATACAGTACATTGTGCATTAGAGTGTCACATATTCTTGCAAAATACTGTCTTTTATACATTTTGCTGACTATTCTGGTTATGACAGTTTCAGTGTACAGATATCAAATTGAAGCAAGTGCATGAGAAATGTAACAGATCTCCTCCACTGCTGTATCACATCCACACGCCTGTGACATTTGACTGTTGGTAAATAGCTGCCCGGCCACACTCATGACCGCCTCTCCTTTCTAAAAGTGCCCAGTTAAAGAGCATCAAATCCCCACTCGCTAAACCCACACAAGCCCATCCTTCATTAGCATAGCTAACAAACTCCCTGAAAGAGCAACGGCGAGGAAAGAGAACAATGGTAGTCTATTAAAGGGGGAGATGAGGGGGTGAGAAGAGGAGACGAGGGGGAAGCTATTGTTCTGGTCTTATTTAGCCCTTGGTGTCACACTGCAACTGTTGTCACTTCTAAGTTTAGCCGGACGGCTGAAGAGGACAGGGAAGAGAAGAAGGAGGAGGAAGAGAGAAAGATGGAGAACAGAGGGAGGGTGGACAGGGGGAGATGGTGTGAGGAAGAGGGGAGGATAAAGGGTGGAGGATAAAATGGATGCAAATTGAAGATGGTAAGAATGCAGAGTGAAGTGAAGTCAGACATGTTTACAAAATCATGACTCAAGTCTCACGTCTTTGATCTAGAGACTTCAGCATCGTCCATAACATTCAGGATTAACAATAATAAGGCTATTTAGTATAGTCATTTCACTGTAGATTAATTATATCCTATCACATCCTATCATGACTGAATACAATTGACAGCCTTAATGTTTTAAACTGGCCAAAGAACAATGGCAGTATTGCTCTTTTGACTAATGATGTAAACAAACCACTTTATAACATGTCTCACAAGCAGCCAGCACAGTAGAACACCTGAAAACACAGACCTATTCACAAGCTTATAAAGTTGAGTCTCTTTCAATCTGCTCTTAATTTTCCCAATTATTTGATTAATGTTTTTGTCTACAAAATACCAGAAAATAGTGAAAACAATTACAATTACAATTATAAGGCGACATCTTCAACAGTCCCAAACCCAAAGATATTCAGTTTACTATCACGAAAGACAAAGATAAGCCTCAAAGGCATTTTCGCACAAATAATGTTGCACCTTATGTAAATAATGCATATATTCTGTTTAGTTCAAGGTCGTACAAGTCCCTAAATTCAGAGGTTATAGCATATTGGACAAATCTCACAGAAGCCGCTCTAAGATCAATTCACGTGTACTAGGGGTGTCAGCCACGCAGGTGCATAATGTGTTACATACAGAACACACAACATACCTCACATACAAAACTTTGCTTCAGCGAAAATGGTCACTGTGCCTTATTAATCTTGTCTAAACCAACTCACTTCGATGAAGATGAATTGCAAGTTGTGTAAAGTTAATTTAGTATCTGATGAGCCCAGGACCAAGCTCTTTTCAATTTCTTATTGTATCAGTAAAAACTGTTGCACAGAGACATACAATTACAAAAAGTGTGTGTGTGTGTGTGTGTGTGTGTGTGTGTGTGTGTGTGTGTGTGTGTGTGTGTGTGTGTGTGTGTGTGTGTATTAGTGTGTATTTGTGTGTATTTGTGTGTGTTTCTTTACTGCGGAAACAGAAACAGCAGTGTGTTAAAGGCATGAGAGCAAACTAGACTACAAACAGATGAGCAAAGGAGCCAAAAGAAGAGATGAGGCAAGACCCAAGGAGAAAGAAAGAGGGAGATAGATTAGCCCAGCTGTCTGCTCATAAAGCGGCCGAGGGGTGAGGCGCTAAGCCCTCCAGTGAAAGCAGAGCTTAGGTGGGTGACACAGGGCAGTGGACCCCACTCAGCCCAGAGTGGTCTGCAGCGTAGGGCCTGAGCCAAAGCAAAGACACATGGATAAACAGTGGGAGATGAGGCTCCGCGCCTGTAAAGCCCACGGGGCTAAGACGGCCGAGCAGGCAAGCAGGCAGGCGTCGCATTCCCCCCCCAGCCAGGAGTGGAGACAGAGGGGTTAAGGCTTAAGGCTTGGCTGCCTAACTGACTGACAAGGGACAAGGCGGATGGCAGACATTGTCTCAGTCAGTGAGTTCATCAGAAAGAATGTGTATATTGCTTGGGCTCGGCCTCAGGAGAATAAAGGAACAATTACATTGGGTCTTGGCAAGCCCCTCTCCCAAAACACAGCCCAGAATGATCAATTACTCTGTGCCCACTCTCTCCACTGTATGCAAACACACAGCACCGTCCATCTCTCAAGTAATGCCCTGCTGATGACCCCCAGTTAGCACAGCAGCCTGGGAATGGCCTGTGATGACAAGGTCATGGGTATGATGTGATATAATATATATGTATACGTGATGAAGTCTGGTTCACCTTTACTGCAAGACCGAAAGTGGCACAGGGTCTTTAACCGCACTGGATTTCACACACAAATCTCTCCACGACCTCGTGGCAGTCGAGGCATTAGCAGCTGCTGTTTTACGAGGTTCCCAATGTGACAATGTACTGCATATATCCATCAACATTTTGAACATAAGTTATACCTTCAGTGTCTTCGAAGGGTGTAAAAAGTGTAATTTAATCCTTGAAGAGGTGCAGGGTGAAGAGAGCTCTGACAAAGTGCAGATAAGTTATGAGACAGTGAAGGTGTAGATTTTTGGTAAGCCTTTTAACACTGCGTCTTCTTTCAAAAAGTTTATTGATAAAGAGATTTTCTAATATTACCAATAACACAGTCCACCTACCTTGATCAGTACAAAGCTTAGAAATATGGCACTTTATTGTTTATATTTTTGTACAGTATGGCACCCCCTGTTGAAATGCGATGGTCCTCCATCTGCTAGGCATCTCTGCTATGGTTTACAGCATCATTTACTGAATTGAAGAATTTCTTCACTGTTGAGCTTACAAGGACTGATAATTTGGGCCTGGAGCCTATCCCATCATGGTCTGGGAAGAAGGCAGGGAAACACCACTAGAGTACATTCACTTTTCACACATGAAATTTAATTAGGAAGTTATCTAGCAATTCTTTTATCTTTTTTTTTTTTTACAAATCATCATAAGGTGTACACAGGTGCAGTTTTCCATAAATTGGAAAACTTTATTATTTAGCAACTCAACATTTTTGAAGATTTACACATTTATTTTCACATTTTTGTTATGAAGAAAACAGAGAAAAAAAAAAAAAAAAAAAAAAAAAAAAAAAAAAAAAAAAAAAAAAATAAAAATTTTTTGTTAAAAAAAAAAAGTAAAAAATTGTGTTTTTTTAAAATTGTCCAATCAACAGTCAAGGCTTGCTTCTAACTGTTATATTGTTATTTGTTGTGTGTTTGGTCTATTACAATGTTTAAAAAAATGCTAATTACAGTTTCTTATAGCCTGAGAAAATGTCTTAAACGCAGCCAATCCTCACTTGAGAAAAGCTGCAGCTACAGAGGCTTTTTTGCTTGAAAGATACAGTAGCTGAAACCATTAATGTATTTGTTAAAAAGATAAATCAACTAATCTTTGCAGATCTACCGCAATCTGTAAAAAAGAGCAGTAAAACTTTGCAAGAAAATAACTTTGAGTGTTGAATGAATTCTAGATTAACTCTATGTTTAAAACAATTTATTCTGAACCAATACAAATGTTACAGTGAAATACATTCAATTTGACTTAAGGTCTCTCTTACCAAACAGACCAGGCCAACTGTATCTATTTACAGTAATAAATCTGTCCCGTCGCTTTTCTGTTCTGTCTCTTATTCTGTTGATTTTCCCTAACAGGGTTTCCTTGAGAACTAAATCTACTTAGGATTTATTGTTTCTTATTATTTCTCGTCATTGGAAATTATAATCCTTTCACCTAATCCCCCTCTTCCTCCCTCTCTTTCAGATCATATTCATCAAGATCATCCCCTCTGACAAAACAAGAAATCTGCACAGTGGGGGGGGTCTAACGAGAACGCGTACTGGAACACGGGGGTTTCTTCTAAATCAAATCAGGTTCCTCTGATGTAATCAAGACGAGACGCCAAAGACGACGACATAATCTCCCGGGGACATGCCTCCCTTGCTTGCACGTTATTAAAAAATGAAGAGGAACAAATCTTTAGATTGAAAGACTGGAAAAATGAAATTATAATAAATCGGGGGGGAACTAGGGCAAGGTTGGATAAAGCCTTCAGATACAGATCACAGACAAATCTTCACAGTGGTTTGTGATGTGTGTGTGTGTGTGTGTGTGTGTGTGTGTGTGTGTGTGTGTGTGTGTGTGTGTGTGTGTGTGTGTGTGTGTGTGTGTGTGTGTGTGTGTGTGTGTGCTTGCATGGTTGCTTATGAAATATTTCAATTTACTCAAGATCAAGTTCCTGACCTGGGCTCTCCCTCTCTTCCTCTGTGTAAAAAAAATCAGGAGTGCTGGTCGTCCCACTAGATGTCACTCAGTGTTGTCAGATAATCGGTCTGTATCTAAGGTGTGTAGTGAACTGTGATGCATCATGTATGGGCTTCTCAATCATTGGAGGGTGCACTTACAATAATCACCCACATGATGGCACAAAATGAAAGTGGACACCAGCTAGGAACTTGAAGCCACTTTCTATGTATCTGACAATTATAAACAACGCACAATACATAATGTAATCAAGGCCAGTGTCGTTACAGTTGAACTTTTCATTCAACTTCATGAATGTATTTAGTGAACTGCTCTACAAACACAGCTGCCACAACACAGAGAATGAAATTGTACAACAGAGTATAGACATCAACTGCAAAGATATTCTTGGCCTTCACCACCAGATGGCCTTATTGAACTGCAGTAAAAAAAAAGTACCAACACTATGGAGATGAACTGTGGGATATCCTTGTTTGTGTGTATGTGTATGTGTATGTGTATGTGTATGTGTATGTGTATGTGTGTATCTGTATCTGTGTGTGTGTGTGTGTGTGTGTGTGTGTGTGTGTGTGTGTGTGTGTGTGTGTGTGTGTGTGTGTGTGTGTGTGTGTGTGTGTGTGTGTGTGTATGTGTATGTGTATGTGTGTGTATGTGTATGTGTATGTGTATGTTAAAACAACCTAAACATGACTTGTTTGAGGTGTATATCTGATGTTTGAGTGTAAAAATGTGTCCAAAAATAAACAAATCATTCGGGCTGGTGCAAAATCATAGTATAGTATGCCATGAAAAGTCATAAAAATGTCATATTATAGTATGTCAGAAAAAGTCGGAAAAAAGTCATAGTATAATAAGTTTCATTTATTTTCCATATACTAAACATTTTACTACTTATTTTATTGTTGTTTTAGTTTACTATAATAACCTTGATGTATGCCATAAAAAGTCATAAAATGTAATAGTATAGTATGTCATAAAAATTCATAATATATAATAAAAATGTCATAGTAAAGTATGCCATAAAAGGTCATGAAAAAGCCATAGTAGAATGTGTCATAAAAAGTCACAAAAAATCAGAGTATAGTATGCCATAAAAAAATCATAACAAACTCATAGTATGGTAAGCCATAACAAGTCATAAAACAATCATAGCATAGTGTGTCATAAAAGTCATAAAAAGTCCTAGTATAGCATGTCATAAAAGTCCTAGTATATGTCATAAAATGTCATAAAAAGTCATAGAATAGCATGTTATAAAAAGTCATAAAAATCATAGTATAATATGTCATGAAAAAATCATAGTATAGCATGCCATGAAAAATCATAGTAGAGTATGTCATAAAAATAGTATGTCGACAAAAAGTGATACAAAAGGCATATTATAGTATGTCGAAAAAAAATTATAAAAAATTAATGGTATAGTATGTTAAAAAGGGTGATAAAACAGCCATAGTATATAGTATGTCGAAAGAAATTATAAAAAAGCCATAGTATAGTTTGATGAAAAAAGTGAAAAAAATCAACAGTATGGTATGTTGAAAAAATCATTCTTTACTATAGGACACTTTGACATGTGACTGGAGAAACCTGTGATTGATCAACCAACCTTGTGATTATGGGACTACCATTCTACTTCCAAGCCACAAGCCACCCAGTATGGTAGGTGGAAATAAGTAATAGTATAGTATGTCCAAAACAATTATAAAAAGCCATAGTACAGTATGTCAAAAAAAGTGATAAAAGACTCATAGTATAGTAGGTCGAAAAACATGATAAAAAGCCATAGTATAGTATGTCAAAAGAAGTGATTAAAAAAGTCACTGTGAAGTGTGTCGAAAAAAGGGATAAATAAGCCATAGTATAGCATGTCTAAAGAAGTGATATAAAAGCCATAGTATAGTATGTCAAAAAACGTGATAAAAAAGCCATATTATGGTATATAGAAATAAGTGATATAAAAGCCATAGTATAGTATGTCCAAAAAAGTCATACAAAAAGCCATATTATAGTATGTCCAAAAAAGTGATAAAAAATGTATAGTATAGTATGTCAAAAAACACCCAGTAAGCGCGTGCGCCCCATGTAGGCTGAGTCCTCTGCAGCGGCCCGGGTTCGAGTCCGACCTGTGGCCCTTTGCTGAGTGTCATCCCCCATCTCTCTCCCACCTTTCCTGTATATCCACTGTCACTTTCAAATAAAGGGAAAAAGCCCGAAAAAATTATCTTAAAAAGAAAAAAAAGTCATAAAAAAGTCATAGTACAGCATGTCGAAAAACATGATAAAAGCGATAGTATAGTATATCTAAAAAAGTCATAATAAAGTCATGGTATAGTATGTTGAAAAACGTGATGAAAAGCCATAGTATAGTATGTCGAAAGAAGTGATTAAAAAAGTCACTGTGAAGTGTTTCGAAAAAAAGTGATATAAAAGTCATAGTATAGTATGTCAAAAAACATGATAAAAGCCATAGTATAGTATGTCTAAAAAAGTCATAATAAAGCCATATTATAGTATGTTGAAATAAGTGATATAAAATCCATAGTATAGTATGTCCAAAAAAGTCATACAAAATTTATAGTATAGTATGTCAAAAAACACCCAGTAAGCGTGTGCACCCCATGTAGGCTGAGTCCTCTGCAGCGGCCCGGGTTCGAGTCCGACCTGCGGCCCTTTGCTGAGTGTCATCCCCCATCTCTCTCTCACCTTTCCTGTATATCCACTGTCACTTTCAAATAAAGGGAAAAAGCCCGAAAAAAATAATCTTAAAAAGAAAAAAAAGTCATAGTACAGCATGTCGAAAAACATGATAAAAGCCATAGTATAGTATGTCTAAAAAAGTCATAATAAAGTCATAGTATAGTATGTTGAAAAACGGGATAAAAGCCATAGTATAGTATGTCAAAAAATGTGATAAAAAAGCCATATTATAGTATGTCGAAATAAGTGATATAAAAGTCATAGTATAGTATGTCGAAAAAAGTCATAAAAAATTCATAGTATAGTATGGTCAAAAAAACGTGATAAAAAGCCATAGTATCTTATGTCCAAAAAAGTTAAAAAAAAAAAAAAAAAAAATCATAGTATAGTATGTAGAAAAAAGTGATAAAAAAGCAACATTATGGTATTTTGAAAAAGTCATACTTTGCTATAGACACACTGCTATGACATATGATGGGAGAAGCCTGGGATTAATTAACAAGTCTACCACCAAGCCACAAACAGTGTGATAGGTGGAAATAAGTAATAGCTAGTTATAGTATAGTATGACCAAAAACGTGTTGAAAAGCTATAGCATAGTAGAATAAAAGAATAGTATGTCAAAAAAGTGATAAAAAAGCCATAGTATAGCATGTAGACAAAAAGTGATAAAAAAACATAACATAGTATCTCGAAAAAGTCATATTATAGTATTTAAAAAAAGATGAAAAGCAATAGTATAGTAGGTAAAAAAGCCATATTACAGCATATCAAAAAAGCCTTAGTATAGAATCTCTAAAAAAGTCATAAAAAAGTCATAGTATAGTATGTCGAAATAAGTGATATAAAAGTCATAGTATAGTATGTCAAAAAACATGATAAAAGCCATAGTATAGTATGTCTAAAAAAGTCATAATAAAGTCATAGTATAGTATGTTGAAAAACGGGATAAAAGCCATAGTATAGTATGTCAAAAAATGTGATAAAAAAGCCATATTATAGTATGTCGAAATAAGTGATATAAAAGTCATAGTATAGTATGTCGAAATAAGTGATATAAAAGTCATAGTATAGTATGTCGAAAAAAGTCATAAAAAATTCATAGTATAGTATGGTCAAAAAAACGTGATAAAAAGCCATAGTATCTTATGTCCAAAAAAGTAAAAAAAAAAAAAAAAAAAATCATAGTATAGTATGTAGAAAAAAGTGATAAAAAAGCAACATTATGGTATTTTGAAAAAGTCATACTTTGCTATAGACACACTGCTATGACATATGATGGGAGAAGCCTGGGATTAATTAACAAGTCTACCACCAAGCCACAAACAGTGTGATAGGTGGAAATAAGTAATAGCTAGTTATAGTATAGTATGACCAAAAACGTGTTGAAAAGCTATAGCATAGTAGAATAAAAGAATAGTATGTCAAAAAAGTGATAAAAAAGCCATAGTATAGCATGTAGACAAAGGTGATAAAAAAACATAACATAGTATCTCGAAAAAGTCATATTATAGTATGTAAAAAAAAGATGAAAAGCAATAGTATAGTAGGTAAAAAAGCCTTAGTAGCATATCAAAAAAGCCTTAGTATAGAATCTCTAAAAAAGTCATAAAAAAGTAATAGTAGAGTATGTCGAAAAGCGTGATAAAATCCATAGTATAGTATGTTGAAAAGAATTATAAAAAAGTCATAGTATAGTAAGTCGAAAGAATTCATAAAAAAGCAATAGTTTAGTATTTCGAAAAAAGTCATAAAAAGCCATAGTATAGTATGTCTAAAAAAGTGATAAAAAAGCCATATTATAATATGTCGAAATAGGTGATAAAAAATTCATAGTATAGTATGTCCAAAAAGTAAAAAAAAAATCCATAGTATAGTATCTCGAAAAAGTCATACTTTGCTATAGCGACAGACACTTTGACATATGATGGGAGAAGCCTGATATTGATCAACCAACCTCGTGGTTATGGGACTACAATTCAACCACCAAGCCTTTTTTGGACATACTATACTGTAGCTTTTTATCCCTTTTTTCGACATACTATACTATGACTTTTTTTATGACTTTTTAGACATACTATACTATGGCTTTTTATGACTTTTTTCGACATACTCTACTATGACTTTTTTATGACTTTTTTAGACATACTATACTAAGGCTTTTTTTATGACTTTTTTGGACATACTATACTTAGGCTTTTTTTTTACTTTTTTGATATACTGTAATATGGCTTTTTTACCTACTATGCTGTTAGTCAAAATATAGTAAGTCCAAAAAGTGTTTGAAATCCATAGTATAGTATGTCCAAAAAAGTATTAAAAAGCCATTGTATAGTATGTCAAATAATACATAGTATAGACATAGTGGAGAAGCCTGGGATTGATCTGCCATAGTATAGTGTGTCGAAAAAAGTGATAAAAATAAATGTGTCATACTATAAACATTTCATGGTATCGTATGCCCTATAAAAAAGTCATAAAAAGATCATAGTACAGTATACCATAACAGGTCATAGTATATCTTATAAAAATGTCATAAAAAGTTATAGTATAGTATGTCATAAAAAGTCATTAAAAACGTAATTGTATAGTATGTCTTAAAAAGTAATAAAAAGTCATAGTATCATATGTCATAAAAGTTTCAAAGAACCAAAAGTGAAATGATTTACGTTCAGTTTTTTAACCTGGCAATATAGTTTCAGTTTAGTTTCAGTTTTTCTTGGAGGTTTTAGTTTTTATTTAGTTTGTTCACTAAAAATAATTTTACAGCTTATTTTCGTTTGGTTTTAATAACCTTGATAGTATGCCATAGAGTCATAAAAAGTCAGAGTAGCCTATAATATGTCAAAAGAAGTAATAAAAAGGTATAGTATAGTAGGTCATAAAAAAATCATAAAAAGTAATAGTAAAGTATGTCATAAAAAATGGAATAAAAAGTCATAGTTTAGTGTGTCATAAATAATGTCATAAAAAAGTAATAAATTAGTATTGTGTCAAATTATTCCAAGGGAATGAGGGGGTCCCCGGTATTTATCTTGTAAGGGGGTCCATGGCTGAAAAGATTGAGAACCTGGCTCCCTAAATCAATTATTGGGTACTTTAACAAAAGTAAAATGTTTGGCTGTCAAAATAAAAACTTTTACAATGTTTTCTTAGTTTTTATAAAACTACAACCGGGCTCTCTGCCTTTGGATGCTACTATGAACTATTATTAGAAGGGTGACGCCCCTACGCTTGGAGCTGAGGTGTCACATCCCACTTTTCTCCCAGGTCCATGTTGTGAGTGAAAGGTCATTTTGAAGGAAGACAACCCGAAGGAGGCACTATGATGGGCAGCATCGAGGGACTTGAGAGGTTTGACAGTCCTGGTAAAGGCCGAGGTCTCCGCGTTACCAGACCCTTTAAAGTTGGAGAGTTGCTGTTTTCCAGCCCGGCGTACTCTTTTGTGCTGTCACTATCAGAGAGAGGCTGCTACTGCGAGTTCTGCTTTACCAGGTAAGTAAAGGGTTATTTTTATCACTGTGTGCTGAGACAACGTATTTTCTGTTTGAGTGTTACTTGAGAGTTCATAAAGAGTTTTATCTGTCTGTTTCGCAACCTTTGAGATGATACCTGACATCATTTGGCTGGATATCCTGCAACACACCATTACATATGATTCACACACACACACACACACACACACACACACACAAACACACGCCACGACACACACACACACACACACACACACACACACACACACACACACACACACACACCATTTAGGCACTTTGGGCACTTTGTCATGAATATGCCACTCAATAAAATCTATTTTGGTTATCTGGTTCATGTATCTCCTGTTCCACATTTACCCTCTGTGACCCGCTGTGAAAGTATTTGAATGGTGAAGCTGAGCAAAAGATGTTGTGACCTGAGTAGCATCATGATTACATACAGTGTATTTCAATATCTCAAGATATTACAATATCACTGGTCATCTATTTTGCAGACATAGTATTTAATTATGTATTTAAATCAGTTGATGTAGTACTCACATAGTCAGGTAATCATAAATGCATAAATTCATATAGTGTATTCTCCTGAGATAATTTCAAAATGACACACAGCTATGTCAGTGGTTTACTCATAAATGACATTTATTCGTACATTCAGCTCTTGATTGTGCTTGGCTGCATGTGTTCATATAATCTAATCTAATGGTTCTGTAAGGTTCATTGTGGATGATTTACACTGAAGGTACTGTAATGTGTCCTCTTTCAATAAATGATGCTGCTGTGCTGCTTTATTAAACTTTCTTTTAACTGAAAAGTCTAATTATGTGCACAGTTTAAATTTTGTGCAGTGACATTTTTAATATTGACCAGTGCTGATCCTCAATTATCAGGTGACAAAAAGAAGAATTTTTAAAAGCACGATTTCCTTTTTTCTGTTGTAAACCTAACCTCTACCTCTGACCTTAGCCTTGCCCCAATCCAAATCTAGTTGAGATCCTGAGACAGCCATTTAATTCAATTTTCTGTAAGTTAGAAAACACAGCTTCCAGAGACGCCGGCGTTTCTAAAGTGCATAGGGAGCCAGGAGACTAGAGGACTTTTGCAGATACAGTTATAGACAACCCATTGTTTTATCATAGAGGATCAATGATGTTTGACAGCGCTCACTTTAATTGACCACTGTGTGTAGACTGCAGTCTCTGTATGGTTGAACCAATCACCAGCGTGAAACTCTGGGTTACACTTGCACTTTACATCGGGTAGTGTGTTGCCAGCCTGTCATGTTCATTCACCACTAAGCAGTTTGTTGGACTTGGTCTGACTACCGACCAAAGTGTCTAAAAAATTAAATGGGTGGACTTTTGGACCGCTTTATTTTTCAAAGTGGTAGAGAGACAGCTGGTCTGTTTTAAGGTCAGCTCTATTAATACCACAGAATGTTAGTTAAACCTCTTTGTTGCTATCAGTTACGAGGCCACTAGCAACTGCTGGTTCTTGTCTCAGAACCATGGAGCAGGAAGTTTAAATGTCCATACAAACACTTACACACTGAAGCACCTCGATCCTCATATACAGATTCATTCACAACATTAAAGTGTGATATCTACACACCAATCTTTTGGATGCAGGTTGATATCCACTGAGCTGTGATGTCTTACGTTTGAGTGTTGTTTGTTTAAGTCTGGGAAAGTAAATTATACGCAGATGTGTGAGAATCTTTCAGGAACGTTTTAATCATATGCTCTTTGCTATCCATAATAGACCCTGTATTTTTGTCATTTATAGGAAAGAGGGCTTGGCAAGATGTGGAAAGTGCAAGAAAGCCTTCTACTGCGGTGTGAAATGCCAGGTAGTAAACGGTTGGGGGAGGGACAGAATGACTCTGTAATGTAATGATTCCTGTGTAAGATAATGGACCCTATATTGTAGTTCAGGGCTCCAAACAATTACTGTGTATTTCCGTCACAACATCTACTGTATGTTGCACAATCACAAGCAGATTAACTCATGAATGATATTTGCTTATGCACAAATGTCATCGCTGAATTCCTGTCACTCTAATAATGTAAAGCTGAGCCTGCAAAGCTGAGTAAGAGATGACCTAAAATAGTCCCTGGGGATCCCAAGGGATGAGGGTAACATTCAGAATAACACAGTGTGGAGTCACATCACATCTTTTTGCTTAATGTTTCAGCCGGCAGTGTAGCTCAGGGGCCATAAATGCCAACTGTTAGGCCTTTTGTTGTGGTGCGACCTAAACTGTAAATAGTTGGCTCAACCGTATATGTTTACAATTGAATCGGCTTTAAACTACAGGGCTGTGCTTTTGTGTGCAGTTACAATATTGATGTATGTTGTATAGAAAGGGGACTGGGCCATGCACAAGCTGGAATGCTCTGCAATGACTGCATTCGGAGAGAACTGGTGCCCGTCAGAGATGTCCCGCCTGGTGGCCCGGATCCTCGCCAAGAAGGTTGGCAAGAATTTAATAAAAGACACCACGTCCTTTTGGAGTGTTTTCTGGCACATACTGTGATTCACTGAGGTCATTTTTGTTAATAGTGTCTATTTTCCACAGAAAATGCAGAAAGAAAGATGTGCTTCTGAGAGGATCTTGCTCATAGAAGAGATCCAATCACGTGAGTAAATGCTCCTTTAACGCGCATGCATGGTTGTGTTTGTGATTAGCTCTTTGGGGACAACCCTTATAAACCTACTTGGAAAGTGTCAGATTTAGTATGAAGTGTTCAGACCGCATTTTCATTTTTCGGTCAAATGGCCTTTTGAATGGGAGTGCTAGGTGCACTTTTATGCTAGCTATGCTCAAAATAGCTATTTTTAAAACACTAAGAAGGCTCGACACAACATTAAACTTTGCTCGAAGTATCACCAGGGCTCTACACTTTAACAAAAGCATTGACAACATTGTTTGTGTACCCAGAGTTTACTAAAAAGAAAGGTTTTGAACAACTCACCACAGCTCGTTGTTTCCGGCCGCAGCCTTTTTATCAGTCAAAAACAATCGATTTCCGAATGCAACATAACAGGGAGGAGAGTAAAGATGGAAAGCTCCTAAAGCTTAGTTCCATATACATGCACGGATTATTTCTTGTTTTGTCGTTATTGAAAAACAATATTGACCTTGTAGTTGAAAAAGGAGCCTCATATGGAGTCCGTTCATTCACATTTGGATATCGACTCGTTTTGACTGCCGAGGTGGTAGCGGCCGGAAACAACAAGCGCTACGGTGAGTTGTTCAAAACCATTCTTTTTAGTAAACTCTGGGTACACAAACAATGTTGTCAATGCTTTTGTTAAGGTGTAGAGCCCCTGGTGACACTTCGAGCAAAGTTTAATGTCGTGTCGAGCCTGTTGTGCCGATTCCGTCCCAAATATGCTTTTAAACGAAAGTTTGACTTGGGTACATTCACAAAAAGACCCTAGGTTGCATTTTGGCGAGAGTAACGCTTTAACAGACTTTCTCCTGCATATTGTTTTAATCACGTTTCATGACCTCCTGCTTTGCTCCTGTGATAACTACTATGGCCGCTAGAGGGCGCCACCGCCTAACAATTAATGTAAATATGGTAATTGCTGTTTGTACAAATGACCTATGGGGTCGTTTTTCAAGGCAATTATAGTCTAAAATAAATTCTGCTAATACGTATGCATACTACTCTGGGTAAATACATGTTTAAAAAATATACACTACCGGTCAAAAGTTTAAGAACACCCCAATTTTTCCAGGTTTTTATTGAAATTCATACAGTTTAATGTCTTATTGTACTCTGAAATGAAAGAATAGAACAAATGAACAATTTAAGTTAAAAAAGAAATCATGGAATCAATTTATAAACCAAAATGTATTCTAAATTTTTGACTCATCAAAGTAGCCCCCTTTGGCAGATATAACAGCTGAACACACTTGTGGCATTCTTTCTACAATGGAAATCAAATATTCTTCAGAAAGTTCTTCCCAACTCTGTTGCAGAAGTTCCCATAAATGTGTGGCACTTGTAGGTTGCTTTGCTTTCACTTTTCTGTCCAGTTCATCCCAAACCAGCTCAATGGGGTTTAAGTCTGGTGACTGTGCTGGCCACTCCATGTTTTTAAGCTTAACCCATCTTGTTCTTTTTTGCTAATGTAGTTCTGGCATAGCTTGGACTTATGTTTTGGGTCATTATCTTGCTGTAGGATAAACCCCTGACCAACTAGGCGCATACCTAGGGTACTGCATGGCGCTGCAAAATGCTGTGGTAGCCGTTTTGGTTCAGGGTGCCTTTCACTCTGTACAAATCACCGACCCTGGATCCAGCAAAACAGCCCCAGACCATCACGCTTCCTCCTCCATGTTTGACAGTTGATGTCACACACTGAGGAACCATCCTTTCACCTACTCGACGGCGTACAAAAATCCTGCATGATGAACCGAAGATTTCAAATTTTGATTCATCGTACCTTCTTCCAGTCTTTAGTAGTCCATTGATGATGTTTCTTGGCCCAGGCAAGCCTCTTTTTCTTATTCTGACGTCTTAGCAATGGCTTTCTTGCTGCAACTGACCTATCAAACCTGCAGCTCCAAGTCTTCTCTTTACAGTTGAAACTGACACTTGCTTATTACGACCACTATTAAGTTGTGCTTGAAGCTGTTGTCCTGTGAGCCGCCTATCACGCAAACTGTTGACTCTCAGAAACTTGTCTTCTGATTCTGTTGTGGCTTTGGGTCTGCCAGTCCTCTTCCTGTCAGAGTTTCCCCCAGTTTCTAAGTACCTTTTGATGGTGAAGAATACTGTACTCACTGACATCTTGACCTTTTCGCAATTTCTCTGTAGGAAAGACCAACATTCTTAAGTGTTATGATGGTCTGTCTCTCTTCCATTGTTAATTGCCTTTTTCCCGCCATTTTTATAGCAACACACTACTTTCTGCAGTACAATACTGTTCAAATAATGCTCATGAGGGTACGGTACCACAGTGTGTTCCAACAATACTTGTATACAAACAGAGGGGGTTGTAAGTAATCCAGACAAGTTGGAACACCTGTGGGAATTGGTAGCACCAACTTTCAAAGCTTTATCAACCTCCTTTGCTGCAGAACAGCTTTACATTGTTTACCCATTTCTTGTTCCCTGAAAAAGGCCTTTTTGTAAAATACTGAAATGTACATTATTTTTCAGTTTTGGGTAACCTTACTTTTTTTTTAACCTCAGGCAGTTATCACTTACCTTTGTACCATTTCAAGCTATTCATTGGACTTGAACTGCTAAAATTTCAATAAAAAACTAAAATAATTGGGGTGTTCTAAAACTTTTGACCAGTAGTGTATGTTTCATCAATCAAAATGTCTATTCCTATTCCTGTAACAGACGTGGAGGATGTAGACAATGAGAAAAGAGAGATGACTGAGTCAGATATTGCCGGACTGCATCGCTTTTTCTCCAAACATTTGGAGTTGCCCGACCATAAAGACCTTCTCACACTCTTCTCCCAGGTACCACACACACAGACACACAAATGACTGGTGATAATAATATCTATAGAATCTTACTTTCTCTTTGCTGTCCTTATCAAGGAAGCATAGAAAGAAGAACAAAAAAATATAAATCATTTGATGTTTTGGTCACATGTATTTGCATTGTTTTCTTTCTCTTCACTATGTCATTTATTCAACAGGTTGCCTGTAATGGTTTCACTATAGAGGATGATGAACTGTCCCACATGGGTACTGCAATCTACCCAGAGTAAGAAGGAAAACTCACATGCATACATACAAGCACATTTTCATTCTGTACTCTTTCAACTACACATGTAAAGGGCACAGTATATTAGACAGTATTTCCCTTACATTTGTGGTTCTAAATGTCTTTTCTCTTCTGTGGATATGTGTTAGTTCCTTGATTTTATTTTTTGGCTTTGGCCATGCATGCTAAATGCTACAATTAGCAGTATTTGTTCATGTTTTAAAGGTCAGTATCTGGAGCAACATGTAACAGATATCTAAAGAGGCGAGATTATCACTTCCTTGCAAGACAACTTTTCTTCTCCTGTTGGTCATTTGGTAGTACAATCGGCTCCCTGCTGTGGCTGAGGCTGTTAAGTTTTCAAATTTGCCATTTTAAGCTATTTCCAGCCTGCCACCCAGGTAATAGCAAGGTCGCTAACATATGTATGTCACTCAAGACCTCTCTATAAGAGCACTTGTAGCATAGTGTTGGTAATACCACTTCCACAAATGTTAGTTATTACTGTATCATTAATAATAACAAGTTGGCTCTTTTCTCACTGCTCCTATGTCATCAAATGTAAGAAAGTAGAGAGCTGGATTTTTATTCTAATTTGATTCTTTCCCTGTGTGTCTGTCTCTCCAAAGTGTGGCACTGATAAACCACAGCTGTCTTCCCAGTGTCATAGTCACATATAAGGGGACGTCTGCTGAGGTTCGAGCAGTGAAGAACATGAATCCTGGAGATGAAGTGAGGAAAAGGGACAGCTGCCATGAGAGGGGGTTGGGTTCATGTTTTCAAGTGTGTGTGAATGGAGAAGGGAGCCGAGCTTATTACGATTGTGTGTGTGAAACGTGTCTTGCTGTTAGCTCGATTTGATTCTATTTGGTGGATCAGCCTGCGCTGAATCCAAATGAAGAAGATTTGCTAAATTGCTTTTAAACTACTAAATAACTTTAAATGACACAATACTTAATTTTCATCTTCCAGTGATATATAGGAATTGTTCAACTTTGAATGATGTGTAAGCCAGACATT